>NC_052147.1:158006011-158316328 GCF_902713615.1 Scyliorhinus canicula
CTTGGAGAAGAGAAGTTTGAGAGGAAATTTGACCGAGATGTTCAAAATCATGAAGGGTCTGGACAGAATAGAGAGGGAGAAACTGTTTCCTTAGTCAAAGGATCGACAACGAGGGGGCCCAGTTAGAAAGTAATGCATAAAAGAAGCAAAAGCAATGTAAGAAAAAGTCATTTTCACAGAGCGAGTGGTTAGAATCGGGAATGTACTGTCTGTGAGTATGGTGGAGACAGATTCGCACAGCGAGTGGTTAAGATCGGGAATGTACTGTCTGTGAGTGTGGTGGAGACAGATTTACACAGCGAGTGGTTAGGACCTGGAATGTACTGTCTGTGAGTGTGGTGGAGACAGATTCACACAGCGAGTGGTTAGGATCTAGAATGCACTGTCTGTGAGTGTGGTGGAGACAGATTCACACAGCGAGTGGTTAGGATCTGGAATGTACTGTCTGTGAGTGTGGTGGAGACAGATTCACACAGCGAGTGGTTAGGATCTGGAATGTACTGTCTGTGAGTGTGGTGGAGACAGATTTACACAGCGAGTGGTTAGGATCTGGAATGCACTGTCTGAGCGTTTAATGGAGATAGATTCACAGTGAGTAGTTAGGATGTAGAATGCACTGTCTGTGAGTGTGGTGGAGGCAAATTCAATTGAAACTTTCAAAAGGGAATTAGACTGTTAGCTGACAGGGAAGAATGTGCAGGGTTATGCGGAGAAGGGAGGGGAGTACACCAGGCGAGTTGCTTATTTGGAGATCTGATGCAGGTTTGATGGGCCGAATGGCCTCCTTCTGTAACAATTCTGTGATTCTGTGGTTCCATTTCTAGTGGGGCTGCCATTTTAAAGCGTGTTGATCCCATCTCAAACTGTGCTAATTAATACACAGAATCTATAGAATCTCGACAGTGCAGAAAATGGGCATTCAGCCCATCGAGCCTGCACCAAACCTCTGAAAGAGCACCCTACCTAGGCCAACTCCCCTGCCCATCCCCATAATTCCACCTAGCCTTCACATTCCTGGGCACTAAGGGGCAATTTCAGCATGGCCAGTCCACTTTACCCGCATATCTTTGGCGTGTGGGAGGAAACCGGAGCATCCGGAGGAAACCCATGCAGACATGAAGAGAACATGCAAAGTCCACACAGACAGTAACCCAAGGTTGGAATTGAACCCTGGTCCCAGAAGCTGAGGCAGCAGTGCTAACCACTGTACCACCCTGCTGCCCCAGTTGTTGTCAGTTTGAAGATGGGACAACAGCAGGGGCCTATTTGTTGATCTGGTATTTCAGGCTCTACATTGAGCATCCCCCTCTCCTCCTTTTTATGATCCACTGCCAGACTTGACAAAGCTCAGGAACAGTAGGTCCATTCAGGGGTAACACTGGAGCTAATAAATGAGTTGGAAACTGAAAAGTAAACTCCTTAATCCACTTTCCTGGGCTGAAACAGAGCAGCAATATCAAGGAGTGTGTTGGATCGGGGGATATGCAAGCATTGGTGCTGTGGGTTATTTGGTTGGTGATTTAAAGCTGCCAAGGTATTATAATCTGACTTTATTGTGCACTTGGAAATAATTGCAATGTCAAGTTGCGCTTCGCCAGATGCTCAGCAGTAATGCTCCCAATGCTCTTGACAACGCGGAATTACCTCTTCGCTGAGGTATCTGTGGTTTAGCTGCCACTGGTACACTGCTCCTCAGAGCTCAGCAATACATGTACTGAGATGCCTGACACTGTTTTAATTTTGTCTCTCTCTCTCTCTCTCTGGCAGGCATCTGAAGTTCTCTACACTTAACCAATTTCAAACAAATGCTATGTAAATCAGAAAATTAACTCTCAGTGATGTGGCAGAAATAACATGGGACCTCATTACAATATACAGCAAAGAGGAGCAATTTTACAAATTTGCACAGCATGGTGGGGAACGTGGCACATTGAAGCACACATAGGGGCACGTGACCTACAACCTCCCCCGGCTATATTTTTCCTCCCAATTAATTTGATTGAGAGCTACATACCAGAATTTCATATATTCTCAATAAGAAAATGAGGTGCATGTATTCACAAAATTAGCCCCGATATGTTCCTTAAGAGTTACTTAAAGAACAAGATTAGCGAAGGCCTTTTTCTGTAGGCCTCTCACCCTCTCACACTGCAGAAGGAAAAATAATTTTAGGGATCCAGGTATCTCATTTATTAAGAGCTAGGTCAATAATTATTCTAAAAAAGGATTAAAAGCCTGCTGAACTCCATTGGGAGTGGGCACAGATGACATGAAAATGAAGGGCACATATCTTAAAATTTGAGCTACAAAAATTCAAGAGCAGCAAAGGTGGAGTAGGTGTGGGATTGGAGCAGGGAGACAGAGGCTTTGTGGCTAAGGGTGGAGGCAGGCTCTTGTAAGGGGTCGGGGTTGCGGGTGCTGGCAACGGCACCACTTCGATTTGCCCCAGGGACGTACTTGGGGAGTCCTGTCGCAGTGGACATGCTGAATATGTGGAGGCAATTTTGGCAGCACTTTGGGTTGGGAGTGGGGTCGAAGTTGGTGCCGATCTGAGGGAACCATGGGTTTGAGCCAGGAGGATGAATGCGAGGTTTCGGGGATGGGAGTGCTGGGTGATGCAAATGAAAGACTTATTTTTGGAAAGGTGGTTTGCTAGTTTGGAGGGAGAAGTTTGCGATCCCACGGGGGAGCAGTTTGGGATCCCGCGAAGGGAGGTTTTCAGGTACATGCAGGTGTGCGATTTTGCGATAAAGATTCTTCTGACTCTTCCAGTGGCATCGCTCTCCTTGTTGCTGGAGAGGGTGTTGTCGGTGATGGGGTTGGAGTGGGGGGGTTCATCTCGGAGATTTATGGGAGGAGTTTGGAGGAGGACAAGGCATCTCTGGTGGGTGTTAAGGCCAAGTGGGAGGAGGAGCTCGGGATGGTGCTGGAGGAGGGGTTGTGATGTGAGGTGCTGAGGAGGGTGAACCCTGAACCTTGTGCACGAGGCTGGGGTTGATATGGCTAATGGTAGAACACAGAGCTTACCTGACGAAGCCGAGAATGAGCCGGCTGTTTGAGGGGATGGAGGATATTTGTGAGCGTTGCGGGGGGGGAGGGGAGCCAATCATGTACACATGGTCTGGTCCTGCCCGAAGCGGGAGAAATTGTGGAGGTTGTTCTTCATCACCATGTTGGCAATCTAGCACGTGGATTTAGAGCCCAGTCCCCTGGGGGCCATATTCACCGTGTCAGGCTTCCCTGAGTTGCAGACGGAAATGGGGGCAGATGTTTTAGCCATCACCTCATTGATTTCTCGCAGGCATGTTCTGTTGGGGTGGAGGTCAGTTTCTCCACCCTGTGCCTCAGTGTGGTTGGGGGATTTAATGGAGTTCTTGGGCGAGATTCTCCGTTGGCTGCCGCCACAATCGGGAAACGTGATTGGGCAGAGAATCGGCTCCGACACCAAAATCGGGGCAGGCGTTGATTTTACGTCAAATCGTAATTCTCCGTCAGATCGACAGCGGTCTGGAATGCATGTACTGTAGACACCGCTTCAATAGTGGGCCTGACCCGGTGTTTTCCGGAGCCTCCACGATTCTCCACCTCCGATGGGCCGAGTTCCTGATGGCGCGGTTCACTTATGCTTTTGCAAATCGTGAAACCAGCACGTGATTGGTGGAGGAGATAGGACAGAGAGGTTCGACTGCGGACAGCTGGGCCAGACACTGGACGGGCTGACTGAGTGGAGTGGGGGGGGGGGGGGGGGGGGGACCTCCAAAGGGCTGAGGGCACAGGGTCGTGGGGCCGGTGTGACCCCCCCCCCCGCAAAGGAATGGGCTGGTGCCCTTTCACGGACCGCCATTGCCGCAGATAGCAAGGCATGGATCTTGCTGCGCACCCCACTGACATCCACCTTGGCCCCTGGTTCTGCAGAGTGACATCGCCCATATGGGTGCCTCCACCCCCCACCCTGTTCGCCACCTGCCGGCTGGGCGTCATGTGGCCCGCTCAAGGGCCACGTCCACTCTAGCCCCTACGAGGGCGCCGGGTGGGGCCTGCAGAGCGTACCACTGGCAAGAGCAGTGCCAGACGAAGGTACCCTGGCATAAGGATGGACACCCAGGCCAGAGGCCCCCAGGATACCGGACAATGACAGGGCCAGTTTTGCAGAGGGGGGGGGGGGGGGGTGGCTATGTGAGGGCGGAGCCCACAGTGCCAATTGGGGCCACCATGTAGTCCTGTGGATCTGGTTGGGCGGGGGTGTGCACCATGCTAACATGTCGGTGTTACACTCTGCAGGGAATAGATATTGTAATCCAACCAGCAATCGTGGCCTTCCTGCTAGTTGCCGCAGCCCTGGTGGATGCACTGCGGTTGTACGGGCTGGAGCTGCTCGAGGAGGAGTGTGGTGATATAACCACTGTAGTTATGTGTACTGCAGTAGGGGGATGTATGCCTGTACCTGTAATACAGGTTCCTCCGGTAAGCCCCTGCCGGCTAGCTCCGCCCACAGGGAGCTTGTGACGTCTGCCACCGTCATCAAGGCCCTAGATTCCATTTTCGCCCTGTTCGGTTTCCCCGACTAAATCCACAGTGACAGGGGATCCTCATTCATGAGCGATGAGCTGCGTCATTTCCTACTCAGCATGGGTATCGCCTCCAGCAGGACGGCCAGCTACGACCCCCGGGGAAACGGGCAGGTAGAAAGGGAGAACGAGACTAGCTCCGCCTAGGGAGCTTGTGTATAAATATGCGTGTGAGTCACTCAGACCCTAGTCTACAGTTGCAGATGGAGGGACAGCATTGTACAGCAATAAAGCCTCTATTGTACTAGTCTCTCGACTTTGAGTATAATTGTTAGCGCTACAATTTATTGTTGTACGATTTCCCATTCACCATGGCCATCAGAATCAAGCCTGACCGTCTGCAGCTGGATCCGCAGTCGCCTCACGCCAGGAAAGACTTTGTTCACTGGCTTGCAGTCTTCGAGGCCTACATCTCTTCAGCGGACCCTCCCCCGACGGAGGCTCAGAAAAAGCAACTCCTGTACTCCAGACTTAGCTCCAGCGTCTTTCCGCTAATTTGAGATGCGACTGACTACACCACAGCTATGGAACTGCTCAAGGAGAACTATGCACAGTCGGCGAACACCCTGTTTGTGAGGCATCAACACTCTACTCGTGACCAGCATCCGGGTGAGTCGATTGAGGACTTCTGGAGGGCCCTTATACCTCTGGTACGAAACTGCGACTGCCGGGCCCTCACAGCCATGGAACACTCTGACTTACTCATGCGCGATGCCTTTGTTACAGGCATTGCATCGGACCCCATCCGTCAACGACTGCTGGAAGGGGCCGCCCCCGACCTCGCGGCCGCAAAGGTCCTGGCGCTTTCCATGACGGCCGCCTCCCGTAGTGCGCGAACTTACTCCGCTAGCCACTCGGCCCACCCATCCTACCCCTCGTGGACCCCGCAAACGGCTCCCCAGGCCCACCCGTCCTACCTCTCGTGGACCCCGCAAACGGCCCCCCCAGCAGCTGCCCCCACGCACTATGCCTGCGCTGCCCGCTGCACTGCACCCCCTGGGGGTCCCCACTGTTACTTCTGTGGTCAGCAGAAGCACCCTCGCCAACGCTGCCCGGCCCGCACCGCGACCTGCAAAGCTTGAGGCAAGAAAGGCCGCTCTCGCGCCCCCGGTCCCCTCGCCTCAGCCGCTCCCTCAATGGGCCCCGCCGTCCGCTTCCCCCGACCCCACGTGCGATCAGTGGGCACGCCATCTTTCGCCGCCCCCGCCACGTGCGCTCCATGGGTGCCGCCATCTTCATCCACCACCGCCATGTGCATTCCATGGCCGCCATTTCGTTCCGACCCCACAACATGCGCTCCATGGGCGCCGCCATTTTACCCTCAGGTACTGCAGATGCCGCCATCTTATCTCCAGATGCTGCCATTTTGTCCTCTCCGCGGGACGCCCCGGGGAGCCAGTGAACAACACTAGCGACACGGGTCGCTACCGCTCCTCGTCGGACTCATCTGACTCAACCGCCGATCGACCGCTGCTCGCCTCCGTTACGCTCGACCAGTCCCGTCCTTGCAACCTGGCACCCTCTTCCACATCGGTGCTGGTCAACGGCCATGTGACCTCTTGCCTCATCGACTCCGGGAGCACCGAGAGCTTCGTCCACCCGGACACGGTAAGGCGCTATTCCCTTGCGGTCCATCCCGCCAACCGGCAGATCTCTCTCGCCTCCGGGTCCCACTCTGTCCCGATCCGGGGTTTCTGCCTGGTTAAACTTACTGTACAGGGCGTGGAATTCGACCGTTTCCGTCTGTACATTCTCCCCAACCTCTGCGCGTCACTCTTACTAGGCCTGGATTTCCAGTGCAATCTCCAGAGCCTCACCCTCAAATTCGGCGGACCCCTACCTCCCCTCACCGTTTACGGCCTCGCGACCCTCAAGGTCAAGCCTCCCTCACTCTTTGCCAATCTGACCACAGATTGCAAGCCCGTCGCCACCAGGAGCAGACGGTACAGCACCCAGGACAAGGCCTTCATCAGGTCCAAAGTCCAGCGGCTGCTACGGGAGGGTATCATCGAGGCCAGCAACAGCCCTTGGAGAGCCCAGGTGGTAGTGGTTAAGACCGGGGAGAAGCACAGGATGGTCGTGGACTACAGCCAGACCATCAACCGGTACACGCAGCTCGACGCGTACCCCCTCCCCCGCATTTCTGAGATGGTCACTCACATTGTACAGTACAGGGTCTTCTCTACTATTGACCTGAAATCCGCCTACCACCAGCTCCCCATCCGTAAATCGGACCGTCCCTACACTGCCTTCGAGGCAGACGGTCGTCTGTACCAATTTCTTAGGGTTCCCTTCGGCGTCACGAATGGAGTCTCGGTATTTCAGCGAGAAATGGACCGAATGGTTGACCGGTACGGACTGCAGGCCACCTTCCCGTACCTCGACAATGTCACCATCTGCGGCCATGACCAGCAGGACCATGATGCCAACCTTTATAAATTCCTCCACGCCCCATCTCTCCTTAATCTCACGTACAACAAGGAGAAATGCGTGTTCCGCACAGACCGCTTAGCCATCCTCGGCTACGTAGTCCAAAACGGACTACTGGGGCCCGATCCTGACCGCATGCGTCCCCTCATGGAGCTCCCAATCCCCTACTGCCCCAAGGCCTTCAAACGCTGCCTTGGGTTTTTTTCTTATTACGCCCAGTGGGTCCCACAATACGCGGACAAGGCCCGCCCACTTATCCAGTCCACACATTTTTCCCTCTCGGCCGAGGCACAACAGGCCTTCGCCCGCATTCGATCTGACATAGCCAGGGCGGGGATGCACGCAGTAGACGAGACACTGTCCTTCCAAGTAGAGGGCGACGCTTCAGATAACGCACTTGCCGCCACGCTGAATCAGGCAGGCAGACCCGTGGCATTCTTTTCACGCACCCTCCACGCCTCCGAAATTCGACATTCCTCTGTTGAAAAGGAGGCCCAGGCAATCATTGAAGCGGTGTGGCACTGGAGGCATTACCTGGCCGGCAGGAGATTCACTCTCCTCACTGACCAACGGTCGGTAGCCTTCATGTTCAACAACATGCAGCGGGGCAAGATCAAGAATGACAACATTTTGCAGTGGAGAATCGAGCTCTCCACCTTTAACTACGAGATCTTGTGTCGCCCTGGCAAGCTCAACGAGCCCCCAGGCGCCCTCTCCCGAGGTACATGTGAACCAGCTCCGTGCCTTGCACGAGAGCCTTTGCCATCCAGGGGTCACTCGCTTGTACCATCTAATCAAAGCCCGCAATCTGCCCTACTCCGTCGAGGAAGTACGGACAGTCACCAGAGACCGCCAGATCTGTGCCGAGTGCAAGCCGCACTTCTACCGGCCAGATCACGCGCCCCTGGTGAAAGCATCCCGCCCCTTTGAACGCCTCAGCGTGGACTTCAAAGGGCCCCTTCCCTCCACCGACCGCAACACCTACAACCTTAGTGTGGTTGATGAATTTTCTAGGTTCCCATTCGCCATCCCATGCCCGGATATGACGTCTGCCACCGTCATCAAGGCCCTAGATTCCATTTTCGCCCTGTTCGGTTTCCCCGACTAAATCCACAGTGACAGGGGATCCTCATTCATGAGCGATGAGCTGCGTCATTTCCTACTCAGCATGGGTATCGCCTCCAGCTACGACCCCCGGGGAAACGGGCAGGTAGAAAGGGAGAACAAGACGGTATGGAGGGCCGTCCAGCTGGCCCTACGGTCCAGGAACCTCCCAGCCGCTCGCTGGCAGCAGGTCCTCCCTGACGCGCTCCATTCCATTCGGTCGCTACTGTGCACCGCAACTAACAGTACACCCATGAATGTGTTTTTGCCTTCCCTAGGAAGTCCACATCCGGGGTGTCGCTCCCGACGTGGCTCACGACTCTGGGCCCAGTCCTTCTCCGTAGGCATGTCCGGCACCACAAGGCGGAACCCCTGGTGGACAAAGTACGCCTCCTCCACGCCAACCCTCAGTATGCCTACGTGGAGTTCCCCGATGGCTGCCAGGACACAGTCTCGCTCTGGGACCTGGCTCCTTCAGGTGCCGATCCCATGCCCACGCCCCTTTCTCCTCACGCGCCAACCCCAGCACCCCCCTATTCGTCCCCACCAGGTCCATCCCTCGTCCCCCTGCCCACACTGGAGGACACGGAAGATTTCGGCTCGCTCTCGGAGTCATCCCGCTAGCAGCCAGCACCAACACCGCCAACACCTGCACCATCGTTGCCATCACCGCCTGTGCCGACGTCACCACCACAGCTACGCCGATCACAGCGGAACATTCGAACACCGATTCGGCTCAAGCTGTAACCTGCTAACCGGATGGACTCTTGATTTTCCTTGTTTGGACCCTCTTGTAAATAGCATCCTTTGTATTAGAGTTACATGTCACCCCCGCCAGACTCATTTTTTTTTACAGGGGGTGAATGTGGTGATATAACCACTGTAGTTATGTGTACTGCAGTAGGGGGATGTATGCCTGTACCTGTAATACAGGTTCCTCCGGTAAGCCCCTGCCGGCTCGCTCCGCCTAGGGAGCTTGTGTATAAATATGCGTGTGAGTCACTCAGACCTTTAGTCTACAGTTGCAGATGGAGGGACAACATCGTACAACAATAAAGCCTCTATTGTACTCGTCTCTCGGCTTTGAGTATAATTGTTAGCGCTACAAGGAGGAAGCTGCAGCGGCAGAGTGTGCAGTAGCGCCGCGGGCAGCAGAGGAACAGGAGGCAGCTGCCCAGGATTAAGAGTCTGCCACCCAACAGGGCAAAGAGGAGGAAGCGCAAAGGAGGCACTGCATGAGGCCCCGTGTGTACCACATTCAAAGAACAAAAAACAAAGAAAAGTACAGCACAGGAACAGGCCCTTCGGCCCTCCAACCAGCGCCGACCATGCTGCCCACCTAAACTAAAATCTTCTACACTTTTTTTACATAGAATTTACAGTGCAGAAGGAGGCCATTCGGCCCATCGAGTCTGCACCGGCTCCTGGAAAGAGCACCCTACCCAAGGTTAACACCTCCACCCTATCCCCATAACCCAGTAACCCCCCCCAACACTAAGGGCAATTTTGGACACTAAGGGCAATTTATCATGGCCAATCCACCTAATCTGCACATCTTTGGACTGTGGGAGGAAACCGGAGCACCCGGAGGAAACCCACGCACACACGGGGAGGATGTGCAGACTCCGCACAGACAGTGACCCAAGTCGGGAATCGAACCTGGGACCCTGGAGCTGTGAAGCGATTGTGCTATCCACAATGCTACCGTGCTGCCCTTCTGGGGTCCGTATCCCTCCATTCCCATCCTATTCATGTATTTGCCAAGATGCCCCTTAAACGTCACTATCGTCCCTGCTTCCACCACCTCCTCCGGCAGCGAGTTCCAGGCACCCACTACCCTCTGTGTAAAAAAACTTGCCTCGTACATCTCCTCTAAACCTTGCCCCTCACACCTTAAACCTATGCCCCCGAGTAATTGACCCCTCCACCCTGGGAAAAAACCTCTGACTATCCATTCTGTCTATGCCCCTCATAATTTTGTAGACCTCTATCAGGTCACCCCTCAACCTCCTTCGTTCCAGTGAGAACAAACCAAGTTTATTCAACCTCTCCTCATAGCTAATGCTATGGTAATCCATACCAGGCAACATCCGGGTAAATCTCTTCTGCACCCTCTTTAAAGCCTCCACATCCTTCTGATAGTGTGGCGACCAGAGTTGAACATTATACTCCAAGTGTGGCCTAACTGAGGTTCTATACAGCTGCAACATGAGCCAATTGTTATACTCAATGCCCCGGCCAATGAAGGCAAGCATGCTGTATGCCTTCTTGACTACCTTCTCCACCTGTGTTGCCCCTTTCAGTGCCCCTATCGAGGACCTACCGGAGAGGGCATGCTGTCGAAGACTCCGGCTGAGCAGGGCAACAGTGCAACATATCTGCCAGATCATGGCGCACCTGGCACCGCGAGCCAGGGATATGGGGTGGACACCCATTCCCGGTGACCGCCAAGGTAATGGTCACCCTGAACCTTTATGCCAGGCGCCGAGTGGGGACCTGTCCAGGATCTCACAGACCTCGGTGCAATGTTGCATCTGCACCATCACAGTGCTCCTAATTGCCCAGTTAGCACAATACACCCAGTTCCATGTGGACCGAGCTCGAGCAGCAAGGTTCGCAGCTATTGCCACAATGCCCCGGGTCCAGGGGGTGATCAACGGGAAGCATGTCCCCCAGTTAGCACAGAAGGCTCTGCCCCCGCATGTACCCTCCCCCCCCCATCGCTGCACCCCTGGCCCCACCATTACACGTGTTACACTGAGATGTGATGATTAACTCTTCACTTGTCTACATATATACATATCGTGCAGATGCCGGCGTTGGACTAGGGTGAGCACAGTAAGAAGTCTTACAGCACCAAGTTAAAGTTTGTTTCGAATCACTAGCTTTTGGCGTACTGCTCCTGGACGCGACTGAGGAGAGGTTGTTGGTCCTGTACCCTGGCGGGGTGTTCGGTGGCAGGTAGGGGTGGGGCACGCCTTGGCGGGGTGGGGGTGGGGGTGCAGGGGGGGGTGCACCCATAGGTCTAGTGTCACTGTGTAGAATCAGGGGCCGAGGTGGGTGGTCAGTGGGTCCACAGCAAGATGGCCGTTGTAATGGAGGCCGGTGCCCGGGCACCACCCCAGTCCTGTGGGCTTGGCCTGTCCCCCCCTCTCCCTCCACTCCACCCGGCCCTGGCAGCAGCCCCCCACCGCAGCCAGCATTGGCGGTGTCCGGGCCGTCAGCCCCAAGTAACTCCACACCACTTCCTACCCCTCTTTCTCTCGCTCAGCAGCCACGACACCAGGTTCACAATTTTTGAGACCACAAGTGAACCACACCGTCGGGTACTTGGCCCATTGGAGACGGTGAATCGCGGGGTCCCCGGAGAATCCGGTGTCAGGCCCGCTAATGATATGCCTACTGTCCTTCAACCCCGTGCGGCGAGCGGTGCAGCTACACCATTTTTGGGGTCCGGAGCATCCCGATTTAGCGTCAAACCGGCGCCTACCGTGATTCTGGGTTGGAAGCTACTCTGTGCCCAATCGCAGTTCGCGATTTCGGCGTCGGCAAACGGAGAATCCCGCCCAAGGTTTTCCTTTCATTAAATTTAAAATATTTCTATTTTTATTGACAATTTAGCACTTTATATCAAAACTTACAGAGCAATATCAAAACAACAAGACAAGAAGCTTGGTGTAGCCACCACATCTGTAACAGTAGTGTCATTAATATCATTTCATTATTTACATTAGTGTGTAACCTTTCATTAAATATTATTCACAGAAACTGGCCATTCAGCCCAACTGCTCCCTGCTGACCCTTATGCTCCTCACAAGCCTCCTTTCACCGTACCCCATCTCATCCAATAGCATGTCTTACTATCCCTCCTTTGTAACGATTCTATGATTCTCTGCTTCTGAACTGAAGTGAGAGACATAAAGGAGGAAGAGAATCACAGTGAATTGGGAAAGATATGGCCAGACATTTCAATTTGAATGTGTCGAGTTTTTATTATTAATATATAGCATGATTTTCCAGACCCACGTGCCACGGAAATTGTTGTGGGCGGGCTGGAAACTTTGGCCGACCATTGGGTACGAATTTCTGATCTTTGGGCAGGAGCGATTGGAAAATCCCCCCCGTAAATAGAGTATCATAATCATTAGTGACCGTCTTGAGGCAGACCCTGCTAGAGTTTGGGTTTTGATTTGTTGTGGGGGTTCTTTTGTCCAGGAAATTTTACTTTTTTTTGTCATAGGTAATTTTTTTTCTGCCCCAACATAGTTTAATTTTCTCGAGCCTTTCATTCAGAGTGTGTTATTGATTTGTGGATGTTAATAAAGACCGTTTTGTGGCAAAAGGTGGCGGTGTGTATTGGGTCGGGTGGGAGTGCCTCTCCTGCTCTGATGCTCCAGGACTCCACTTAACTCAAACAAGCTGTTGATCCAAGGCAAAAAAAAAGGTTGCAAACATATCTGTGAATCAAACAGTACAGGGCTGTGGCATTCAGCAGCATTTCAATCATTTGAAGAACTTTGATGATAGCCCAGTCATCACAGCAGGAATGAAACCTGAGAATGAGCCAAAAGGTAGCTCTTGCTTCCCCTAACCGCGGGAGCCAGCAAGGAAAGTGCATTTTACACTGAACAGAGATGTGATTGACCTGACATCTTTGCTCCAAGACTCTGACTGGAGCAGTTTCAAAGGAGTTGCAATGTTGGGCCCGAGTCCTTACAGGAACTATTACAAATGATCTCTACACCAGGTGAACTCTGCAGCCCGTAAGAGGCCCAAATGTAAAACCAACCTTCATCCGTACTTCTCCAGCCCTGGAATGCTCTCCCTAACTAAGGAATCCATTGTTTGTGGTGACTCAAGTTGATTTTTAATTGAGGAATCAAGGTGAAAGGTTCAACCATAATATTCCAACTTTGCAACCTTGTCAGCTCCTGACTTTTGGCTGACGTTTGGCTGAAAGGCTAAACTGAGTCACTGTCAGTTCGCTTATATAGATTTAAAGATCCCATGACCTCATGTCAAAAGGAGCAGGGAAGTTCTCCCTGGCGTCCTGGCAAATATTTATCTTTCAACCAACATTTGAAAACCGATTCCCTGGGATCTTGCTGTGTACAGATTGGCTGCCTCAACTGGGTATGCTTTAAAAAGTTCTTCATTGGCTAAAGTGGTTTAGAATATTCTGAAGTCATGAAAGGTGCTGTATCTGAAAGATACATTTATCTGAATATTCTGAAGTCATGAAAGGTGCTGTATCTGAAAGATACATTTATCTGAAAGATAAATTCATTCTTCATTTTCCATCTTCCTTGTGCCTCACGTTCCATTCCCCATAGCGGCCCATTCCCTCTTAACTGACAATGTTCCTCTCTCATGAATGATGATGGTAGAGAGTTAATGGTGACATGTTCTTTGTATTTCAGTCTTTCACTCTAGCCTTTCCTGATCCTGATTCAGTAACTCCCTGTTGACATCAGGTACAACAATCAAACAGTACCCCCGGTTACAAGTTGTTGACATGCCACTAAAATATATCAAGGAATGTCCCTGGCACGTGGTGCAGTGGTTAGCACTGGGACGACAGCGCTGTGGACCTGGGTTTGAATCCCGGGCGGGGGTCACTGTCCATGTGGTGATTGCACATTCTCCCTGTGTCTGCGTGGGTTTCACCCCCACAACCGGGGCAGCACGGTAGCATGGTGGTTAGCATAAATGCTTCACAGCTCCAGGGTCCCAGATTCGATTCCCGGCTGGGTCACTGTCTGTGTGGAGTCTGCACGTCCTCCCCCTGTGTGCGTGGGTTTCCTCCGGGTGCTCCGGTTTCCTCCCACAGTCCAAAGATGTGCGGGTTAGGTGGATTGGCCATGCTAAATTGCCCGTAGTGTCCTAATAGTAAGGTTAAGGGGGGGGAGTTGTTGGGTTACGGGTATAGGGTGGATACGTGGGTTTGAGTAGGGTGATCATTGCTCGGCACAACATCGAGGGCCGAAGGGCCTGTTCTGTGCTGTACTGTTCTATATTCTATGTTCTAACCCAAAGATATGCAGGGTTGGTGGATTGGCCACTCTAAATTGCCCCTTAATTGGAAAAAAAATTGGGTAGATTAATTTAAAAAAAGGAATGTTCAGGGTGGGGTGCTCTGAAAATGGGGCTATGTCCCCATACCGACGGGAAAACCGGTGCCAACAACTCCAGCATCAACGGACCCCCAAGCTGAGGAATTCTCACCTTTCTAGGGAGCTAGGTTGCAGCCGGGGTCGTCCCCGCTGCTCCAGCCGGCGCCGAAGGGTCGACGCGATTTTGCGCATGTGCGGAACGGCCGGCGTGATCTCATGCATGCGCAGACCGGTCAGCGTATTTCCGCGCATGCGCGGGGGTTCTGTTCTCTGCACCGGCCCCTTGACAATATGGCAGAGCCCCACAGGGGCCCGGCGTGGAGGATAGAAGTCCCCCCACAGAACAAGCCCGCCCGCTGATCGGTAGGCCCCAATCGCAGGCCAGGGCACCGTGGGGGCCCCCCGGGGTCGGATCCCCCCGTGCCCCCCCCCGCTTGCCAGGCGCAGCCGTGCGCGAGGTGAGTAATTCACGCCGGCGGGACTGGCCAGAACTGGACAAGCGGGAGGTCGGAGAATCCCAGCCCCAATTTTGTACATTTTATTTTCGCCCACAGGTTGTAAATATCTGAGTTCTCCATGGTAGAAATTGAGTCTCACAGTTGTGGTACATAGATGTGTATTTTAATATGCACAACTGTGAGGTAGGAAGAATAGGGATAGTTCTCCAGTCTAAATGAGGAGGAGTCTAGAAAAGATGTTAGGGACACACAAATCACTAACACAGGTGAAAGTGCAAACTCTGCGCAGTCACCTGAGGCCAGAATTGAACTCGTGTCCCTGGAACTGAGAGACAGCAGTGCTAACCACTGTCATACCGTGCCAGCCACTGTTTAGAGCAAAGTTTTCAAAAGGCCAAATACATAACCAAGATGTACTAAAGCCAACCCCAACAAACACCCCCACTCACACCTCTGCCACCCTGGCAGCCCCCACTCCTTTTCCTGTTTTTCACCCCAATTCCCCCCAAAACAGATAATAAAATGAACCCCCCCCCTCCACTGATGTCTCAATGCTCCTTAAAGAAGTTGATGATCAGGCCCACCTAATAGGGTGGAGATGTAGGCTCAAGTAGGACGCTCTTTCCAAGGGCCGGTGAGAACCTGATGGGCTGAATGGCCTCCTTCTGCACTGTAACGTCTACGATTCTATGATTCTTTGGCATAAAAACGTAAGCAAAGCACTGGGGCTATTTCTGCAGGGATATAATTGAAAGGCAGAAAGAGCATATGTTAAACTTTTATTCAACCTTGATCAGACTTTACTTGGAATATAGTTCACATGGCTGAGCTCCAAGTTATGAAATGGCAGACACAAATGTGAAGAGATAGGTGTCAGGGAGTATGGGGAAAGCACAGGAATATGGTTTTGAGATAGGGGATCAGCCATGGTCATATGGATAGAAGGGGAAAATGGTCTACTGTATTGCTATAATGCAGTAAGGGTTAGGTGAGTCTGTCATGTGCTTGCAAGTACAATAGAGAAGGGGAGGGAAAAGTACATAAAAACAACTTTCATTTTTGAGAACCTTTGTCAACCTGATATTCTCTAATATTGACTGGAACCTCCTTAGTGCAAATGGTTTAGATGGAGCAGATTTTGTCAGGTGTGTCCAGGAAGGATTCCTGACTAAATATGTAGATAGGCCGACTGGGGGGGGGGAGGCCATATTGGATTTGGTGCTTGGCAACAAACCAGGCCAGATGTCAGATGTCTCGATGGGAGAGCATTTCGGTGACAGTGAACTCAACTCCTTGACCTTTACCATAGTCATAGAGAAGGTTAGAAACAGACAGTATGGGAAGGTATTTAATTGGGGGAGGGGAAATTATACTGCTATTAGGAGCTGAGGAGCATCAATTGGGAACAGATGATCTCAGGGAAATGCACAACAGTAATGCGGGGTTGTTTCAGGAGCACTTGCTGCAAGAGCTGGATAGTTTT
The DNA here is from genome assembly GCF_902713615.1 of Scyliorhinus canicula. Classification (NCBI taxonomy): domain Eukaryota; kingdom Metazoa; phylum Chordata; class Chondrichthyes; order Carcharhiniformes; family Scyliorhinidae; genus Scyliorhinus; species Scyliorhinus canicula. Next base: position 158,022,168 of record NC_052147.1, read on the forward strand.
GTCCCACTGAGACAAGGAAGAAATGGTAAGATGAAGGAGCATTGGATGACAAGAGAAGTGGAGCTTCCAGTCAAGAGGAAGAAGGAAGCGTACGTAAGGTGGAGGAAGCAAGGATCTGGCACGGCTCTAGAGGGTTACAAGGTAGCCAGGAAGGAACTCAAAAATGGACTTAGGAGAGCTAGATAGGGCCATGATAAAGACCTGGCAGGGAGGATTAAGGGAAGCCCCAAGGCGTTCTACACTTATGTGATAAATAAGAGGATCATAGAATTTACAGTGCAGAAGGAAGCCATTCGGCCCATCGAGTCTGCACTGGCCCTTGGAAAGAGCACCCCATTTAAGTCCACACTTCCAACCTATCCCCATAACCTAGTAACCCCAGCTGACCTTTTTGGACACTAAGGGCAATTTAGCATGGCCAATCTACCTAACCCGCACATCTTTGGACTGTGGGAGGAAACCGGAGCACCCGGAGGAAACCCACGCAGACATGGGGAGAAGGTGCAGACTCCGCACAGATAGTGACCCAAGCCGGGAATCGAACATGGGACCCTGAAGCTGTGAAGCAACTGTGATAACCACTGTGCTACCATGCTGCCCATCATGATGATCAGAGTGAGAGTAGGGCTGGTTAGGGATAGTGGAGGAAACTTGTGCCTACCATCTGAGGAGATGGGGGAGGCCTTAAAGGAATATTTTGCTTCAGTGTTCACTAGACAGAGGGACCTTGTTGCTCATGAGAACAGTGTGAACCAGGTTAATAGGATAGAACAGGTTAATATTAAAAAGGAGGATGTGTTGGTAATTTTGAAAAGCATCAGGATAGATAAGTCCCCTGAGCCTGATATACCCAAGATTACTACGGGAAGCAAGGGAGGAGATTGCTGTGCTATTGGCGATGATCTTTGCGTCTTCACTCTCCACTGGAATCGTACCGCATGTTTGGAGGGAGGCAAATGTTGTTCCCCTGTTCAAGAAAGTGAATAGGGAAATGCCTGGGAATTACAGACCAGTCAGTCATATATCTGTGGCAAGCAAAATATTGGAAAGAATTCTGAGAGATGGGGGCGCAATTCACAGATCGCAGGACAGAGGGCGCGATTCTCCGAAATGGAGATAGAGTGCTCGCGCCGTCGTGAACGCCGTCGCGTTTCACGGTGGCCCGAAACGGGCGCGGGCACAAGTGATTCTGGCCCCCACAGGGGACCAGCACGGCGCTGGAGTGGGGCTGCGCCAACTTGCGAATGCGCAGCGGACTTATTCAATGCGCCGGCCCCGACGCAACATGGTGTGGGGTTATGGGGCCGGCCGTGTAATAAAATAGGGCCAGGGCTGGAGAGGCTGGCCCACCAATTGGTGGGCCCCGATTGCGGGCTAGACCCCATCGGAGCCCCCCCCCCCGGTGAAAGAGCGCCTCTCCCCCCCCCACCCCCACAGGCTGCCCCCCCCCCCCCCCCCCGACCCTTCGCACAGAGTTCCCGCCAGCAGCGACCGGGTGTGGATGGCGCCGGCGGGATTCTGCTTTTTCCGCACGGCCGCTCGGCCCATCCGGGCCGGAGAATCGGCAGCCCGGCCTCGTACGGCGGCCCGCAATCGGTGCCGCGCCAAATGCGCCGGCGCTAATGGCGCCGATTCTCCGCACCTCGGAGAATCGAGCGCCGTCGTCAGGTTGCGTCGATTCTCCGGCCTGGTGCGGGGCTGGGAGAATCGCGGCCATTGTTTGATCAAAGATAGTCAACATGGCTTTGTGAGGGGTTCATGCCTCACAAGCCTCGTTGAATTCTTTAAGGATGTGACGAGACACATTGATGAAGGTCGGGCAGTGGATGTGGTGTATATGGATTTCAGTAAGGCATTTGATAAGGTTCCCCATGGTAGGCTCATTCAGAAAGTCAGGGGGAATGGGGCACAGGAAAATTTGGCTGTCTGGATGCAGAATTGGCTGGCCGAAAGAAGACAGCAAGTGGTAGTGGATGGAAAGTATTCCCCCTGGAGGTCGGTGACCAGTGGTCTCCAGCAGGGATCTGTTCTGGGACCTCCGTTCTTTGTGGTTTTTATAAATGACTTGGATGAGGAAGTGGAAGGATGGGTTAGTAAGTTTGCCGATGACATGAAGATTGGTGGAGTTGTAGATAGTGTTGAGGGCTGTTGCAGCTTACAACAGGACATTGACAGGATGCAGAGCTGGCCTGAGTAGTGGCAGATGGAGTTCAACCTAGATAAATATGAAGTGATTCATTTTGGAAGATCGAATTTGAATGCTGAATACAGGGTTAAAGACAGGATTCTTGGAAGTGTGGAGGAACAGAGGGATCTTGGGGTCCACGAACATAGATCCCTCAAAGTTGCCACCCAGGCACATGGTGTGTTGGCTTTCATTAACAAGAAGGTTGAGTTTAAGAGCCGCAATGTTTTGCTGCAGCTTTATAAAACCCTGGCTATACCACACCTGGAATATTGTGTCCAGCTCTGGTCGCCTCATTATAGGAAGGATGTGGATGTTTTGGAGAGGGTACAGAGGAGATTTACCAAGAGGCTGCCTGGACTGGAGGGCATGTCTTATGAAGAAAGATTGAGGGAGCTAGGGCTTTTCTCACTGGAGCGAAGAAGGAAGAGAGGTGACGTGATAGAGGTGTATAAGGTGATAGAGTGGATAGCCGGAGACTTTTCCTTCGGAAATGGCTGTCAAGAGGGGGCATAATTTTTTTTTTTTTTAACTTTTTATTGAGGCATTCCTAATTTTAACATTTTAACATTCTAAACAACTGAGCAATCCAACACATGCAAAAACCCCACAATAACATACCCAACATCCCTCCCCCGGCCCTAACTCCTAGAATCGTATATTAGATTCCCTGCCCTTATTTTTCACTTCCGTGCCTCCCCTCCCCTCCCCCGCTGATGGTCAATTTCCCTTTAAGAAGTCGATGGACGGCTGCCACCTCCGAGCAAACAACTGTAATAAACCCCTTACGGCAAACTTAATTTTCTCTAGCCTGGGAAACCCTGCCATGTCACTGTTCCAAACCCCCCAACTTTGGAGGCTGTGATTCCCTCCATCCCAGCAAAATCTGTCTCCGGGCCACCAGGGAGGCAAAAGCCAAAACGTTGGCCTCACTTCCCCCCTGGGTTCCTGGATCTTCCGACACTCCAAATATTGGCACCTCTGGACTCTGAGTCACCTTCCCTTCCAGGACCTCTGACATTTGCGAATCCCTGCCAAATTCCCCTCAGCCTCAGACATGCCCAAAACATATGTACGTGATTCACCGAACTTTCCCCGCACCTCCCACACCTGTCCTCCACCACCTCAAAAAACCTGCTCATCCGGGCCACAGTCATATGAGCCCTGTGGACCACCTTGAACTGGATCAGGCTGAGCCTGACACACGACGAGGATGCATTGACTCTCCTCAGGGTCTTCTCCCATAACCCGGCTTCGAGTTCCTTCCCAGCTCTTCCTCCCTCTTCCTCTTCACCTCCCCGATTGGGATCACAGGCATCGGTTTCCCTTATTTTGAAGTATAGGCCAATGTCCCTGCTAAATGTGGATGCAAAATTGCTGGCAAAGATCTTGGCCACACGGATAGAGGATTGTGTTCTGGGGGTAATAAGTGAAATGAAATGAAAAATGAAATGAAAATCGCTTATTGTCACAAATAGGCGTATATATATATCACGTATATATTTCCGAGAACCTCCCCTCCCCAACCCCTGTTTTAGACATCACCTTAAACCTAAAACTCTTTCCCGCCACTTTGAACGCCATCTCCCTCAGTCTCCCCTCCTGCCCACTTGCCTAAATTTCAAAAACCTCGCTCTTGCCCATAATCAGCTTGTAACCTGAGACCCGACCAAATTCCTCCAGTATCCCCATAATTCCTGCAATTTTCCCCAACGGGTCTGTTATGTAAAGGAGCAGATCATCCGCGTAGAGCGAAACCCTATGTGCCACCCCCCCTCTCACTTTACCCGCCAAATGCTCGATGCTCCCAGCGCCATTGCCAAAGGCTCTATGGCCAGGGCAAATAGCAGTGGGGAGAGTGGACAAGCCCTGTCTCGTCCCCCGGCACACACTAAAATACTCTGATCGAACCCGGTTTGTCCTTACATTCACAACCAGTGCCTGATATAGCAACCGGTCCCAATCTACAAATCCCTGGCCAAACCCAAACCTTCCCAGGACATCCCTCATTTACTTCCACTCCACTCGATCAAAGGCCTTTTCTGCATCTATAGCCACCACCACTTCGACCTCGCGTCCCTCCCCAGGCATCATTATTACATTTAGGAGCCGCCTACTGTTGGATGTCCCTTAACAAATCCCGTCTGGTCCTTACTTGGGCTGGTTTAGCACACTGGGCTAAATAGCTGGCTTTTAAAGCAGACCAAGGCAGGCCAGCAGCACGGTTCAATTCCCATACCAGCCTCCCCAAACAGGCGCTGGAATGTGGCGACGAGGGGCTTTTCACAGTAACTTCATTGACGCCTATTTGTGACAATAAGCGATTTTCATTTCATTTTTCATTTCATTTCACTTATTATCCCCGGAACACAATCCTCTATCCGTGTGGCCAAGATCTTTGCCAGCAATTTTGCATCCACATTTAACAGGGAGATTGGCCTATACGAGCCACAGCTCTCCGGATCCTTATCCCACTTCAAAATAAGGGAAATCGGTGCCTGTGATAACGTTAGGGGGTGCACTCCCAACTCCTTTGATCATTAAAAGCCTTTATCAGGAGCCGCCCCAACAGCCCGGAAAACTTTTTATAAAACTCAACCGGATACCTGTCTGGCCCTGGGACAATACCCGATTGCATTGCCCCCAGCCCGTCTATAACCTCCCTCAGCCCAACTGAGGCTCCCAACTCCTTCACCAACTCTTCATCTATCTGCAGAAACTCCACCCACCCTCAAATCGCTTCATATCTTCCTCCCCGACTGGGGGTTCCGATTTATACAATCACTGTAAAATTCCCAAAACACATCGGCCGGGATTCTCCTGGAATTGGCGGAGCGGCCTGTACCGGCGCCAAGAGCGGCGTGAACTACTCTGGCGTCGGGCCGCCCAGAAGTTGCAGAATACTCTGCATGTCCGGGGGCTAGGCCTGGGCTGGACGGGTTGGCGCCGAAGGGCCTCCACCGGCCAGCGTGTTTCCTGTGCATGCGCTGGGGGTTTCTTCTTCGTGCCATCCATCGCCTTAGAGAGGCCGGCGCGGAGGGAAAGAATGCTCCCACGGCACAGGCCCGCCCGCAGATCGGTGGGCCCCGATCACGGGCCAGGCCGCCGCGGGGGTCAGATACCCCTGTTCCCTCCCGAGGACCCTGGTAGACGGCCGACAAGCCAGGTCCCACCGGGATGGACCATGTCTATTTCACGCCGGCGGGACTGGCCAGGAACGCGCGGCCGCTCAGCCCATTGGGGCCCGGAGAATTGCCGAGGGGGGCGCTGTAAACGGCCCCCGACTGGCGCGACGTGATCCCTGCCTGAAAACCGTCACCGGAGAATTCGGCAGCTGGCATCAGAGGGCGGGATTCACGCTGCGCCCCCCCCCCCCCCCCCCCCCCCCCCCCCCGGCGATTCTCCGACCCGGCAGGTGGTCAGAGAATCCCACCTATCATTCATCCCCGCCGGATCCAGAATCACCTTCCCCCTGAATCTCTCACTTTCCCAATTTCTCTCGCCACCTCTTGTTTCCTGAGCTGATGCACCAGCATCCTGCTGGATTTTTCCCCATATTCATACACCGCCCCCTTCACCCTCCTCAGATGTCCCTCTGCCTTAACAGTGGACAGGAGCCCAAATTCCAGCTGCAGTCTCTGACGCTCCTTCAGAAGCCCGTCTTCCGGAGACTCCGCATACCTCCTGTCCACCTGTAAAATTTTGCTTACCAGCCTGTCCAACTCCACCACTCAGCCTTCTCCTTATGGGCCGAATTGAGATAAGTTCCCCCCTAATAACCACCTTCAGTGCCTCCCAAACCACCCCCACCGAAACCTCACCCGTGTCGTTGATCATTATATATCCCCGAATGGCTTCCCTCACCCACTCACACACCTTCTCCTCCACTAGCAGCCCCACATCCAATGTCCATTACAGGTGCTGGGCCTTTCCCTTACCAACTTGCAGGCCTACCCAGTGCAGGGCGTGGTCTGACACCACTATTGCTGAATATTCAGCACCTACCACCACAGCCAGCGTTTTATCCAACACAAAAATGTCTATCCGGGAACACACCCTGTGAACATGGGAGTAGAATGAAACTCTTTACTCCTCGGCCTCCAAAATCTCCACGCATCAACTGCCCCCGCCATGCGCTCCATAAACTCCCCCAAGTCCTTTGCCATTGAGTCATACGAGACGTCGGAGTCGGAGCCCCATCCCAAATGGGCGGGACAGAATGACGCTCGCGGAAATAGGTCGGAAACTTACTTACGACCTATAAACCCGGGATCCACCGGCCTCCATCAATTCTTTGGCCTCCCTGGGGAGGCTGATGCCAGGTGTAGATCAGTGCTGGTTCACACAAAGGTACCCGGGTGGTCTCCTGTGCCATCAGAGACAATTTTACGGTTCAATACCCTTTTCTGGACCTCCCCACTTGTGGTGGTATTACGGTACCTCAGAGTAGTGCTGCCATTGGTGATGGCATCTCCCACTGGCAAGAGGTTCTCCCAGACGCCCTCCACTCGATTCGGTCTCTCCTCTGTACTGCCACGAACCAAACACCTCATGAACGTCTTCTTGTTTTCCCCAGGAAGTCGTCCTCAGGATCCCCGCTCCCGACCTGGCTGGCCACCCCCGGGCCCATCTTGCTCCGGAAGCATGTGCGGGTGCACAAGTCCGACCCGTTGGTTGAACGAGTCCAGTTACTCCACGCTAACCCGCAGTACGCGTACGTGGAGTATCCTGACGGGCGGCAGGACACGGTCTCCCTTCGGGACTTGGCACCCGCCGACGTGCGGCCACAACCCCCCCACACCAACACCCCCCCAGTCCCAACCCCCCCCCCCCCCAGCGCCCCCGCAGCCCAGCGCCCAGGAACCCTTTCCCCCGGCCAGAGCTTCGCTAGCACCGACCAGGGGTACGGACACATGACCACGACCGCCGCTCCCGGAGTCACGGACGACCACCACTCCAACGTCACCGGTGCCGCTTCGCAGGTCCAGCAGGACATTGAAGGCACCCGTCAGACTGATCGAGTTGATGTTCCACTGGACTTTTTGTCGGACTCTTCGTGTTGTTCAGCGTTCCCCGGTACACTGTTGCATCTTCCTTTCCGTTTTTTTTTTGCTTGTTTTTTCCTCGATTGTTCATAAGTGCATTGTGTGCGGTATTGTTGTTCTTTTGTACATTCGTCGTGGGCCAATGGGCAGCCACCAGACATCTCGGTACACCTCGTTGTCTCTCGTCATACTACCAGTTTGACGGCCCCCACCCCTTTTCTCCTCTCCTCGTCCCCCCCACCCCTGGCTTGTTTCTCCACAAGGGGTGAATGTGGTGGTATGACTAGGAGGTTTACGGTACCGCAGAGTAGTGATGCCATTGGTGCAGAGGACCCGTTGCCCATTGGCTCAGGCAGGTCATGTGTCTCTCTGCCAATTGGCTGAGGTCAGTCACGTGACTGCTCGTCGATTGGCCGAGAGGCCAGTAGCCCCTCCTACGAGGCAGAGTATAAGAACGCGTAGCAGCCGGCAGTCGGCCTTTCTCTGTAAGTCGACTGCCGGGCACCCAACTAGTTCATTAAAGCCTGATATTTGGAACTTCTTCACGACTCGAGTCCAATTGATGGTGCATCACCACTAGAGGAAATATTTTAGCTCTTATTGACCCTATCGATTTTCTTGATCATCTTAAACCCTTCAATTAGATCACTCCTCAATCTTCTGGACTCAAGGGAATATAAGCCCAGTCGGCGCAACCTCTCCTCGTAATTTAAACCTTTACCTCAGTCTCATTGCGGTGAATCTGTGCTCGATTCAAGGACGGTATAACCTTCCTGAGGGGCAGCGCCCAGAGCTGAACGCAGTTTACTGCAGATGCAGAAAGTTCCTCCTACAATCGACATCCTTTAAAGACCATTCCTGATGCCACCATATCACTATTTAGAATCACTGACGCAACACTGAAGGAGGTCCTTTGGTCCATTTTGGTTGAAGCTAGCCCATCAAATGAAATTCACAGGGCAGAATGTGAGGTGGCTGTATGTCAGCACCCAGTGCATGAGTGCTCGAGGCATCAGCCTTCAGGAACCCTTAGGGGTGCATGGGCAGGTGCCGGGAGGAAACAAGCAGAGAGGCCGGGGTCAGAGCCAGGGAAGGGGTCACGGAATCAGCAGCGACTGCTTCAAATGGTTAGTGCCTGGCCGTAGCGGTGACTGATTAAAATACTTTTTAAAGCAGTATTATCATGCTGGTGATGATCAAGGGCTGAGGTGGAATGTCCTTCGGGCGTATTCTCTGTTTGAGAGACATGGGGCAGGATTCTCCAATTGCCAATGCCGAAATCGCATTCGGAGATTGGGCGGAGAATCCCTTCTGGCACCGAGTCCGGGCCATGTTGTTCGGCGCAACCGCTGCAGGTATCCGCTGTGTGCATGCGCGGCCATGGAATTCTTTGTCCGTATCTGCAGGGAAAGCTAGGGGTTTTACCTGGCGCGGGTGCTAGCCCCCCACCGGGCAGAGGATCGAGTGTTCTAAATTGTCTAAATAGCGAGTGCTCTAAATTGTCAAAAGTGGTCACGACCTCTTAATGGGCTAGCACCAGCATCATGTGGAACATGGAGGTGCTGGAACACTGCAGCACCTCGGACTCCCCCCCCCCCCCCCCCCCCCCCCCCCCGCCACTCCTATCCTTGGTGCATCCAATGGGTCGCGGGCGGAACAGGGTGACAGCACGCCACCTGGGATGCCAGAACAATTGCGGTCACTCCGGCGGATGGCTGCCAAAGGGGACCCAGGTCGTTGGGCGGGATTTGCAGCAGGCCACCTCCACTCCTGAGGTATCATCTGGAGAACCACTTAGATGGAGCATTAGGGCCCATAAGGCCAGGAGGCTTGGCCAGACAGGGGAGTGGGTGTTTGAAAGGGGGAGAGGATGTGGGCAGGCAGTGGGATGGGATGGTTGGGCTGCCAATGGCCAGGCCCCCGGTCGATGAACCTGGAGGCAATTGGATTGTCCCATGCAAGGCGGCCCAGACACCTATATAAACAGGCACACACGCACCTTTGAACACACGTGCACAGAAACACACAGCACCCTTTTACACACGCACGCACACTCACAGATAGGCACCTTTGTACATACAAACACACGCGCACCTTTGTACACGCAAAGGCACACACACATGCGCATGCGCACCTTTGTCTACACACAAACACGCACCTTTGAACACATACACAGACACACACACAGGCACCTTTGTACACACGCGCACACACACACAGGGACCTTTGTACACACACACATAGACACACACACACACAGACACACATGAAATTATATATATAATCTAAGGAGAGTAAAGGGTTAACAAGATGATATTCATGTATATCAACACTAGATGGCATCACTGAATAGTCTTATAAAAGGCTGCGTCTCTAGGCATGCTGGGAAAAGCTGTGAGCGAAGCTGTTGGAGAAGTTGATGCAGAAGGATAGTGTGAATTTGAGTTAGGTTATTTATTAGAGAGATAATTAATTACTGTATCCTAGATTCAATGGGTAGCGGGCGGAACAGGATGACAGCGTGCCACCTGGGACACCAGATCGACTGCTGTTAACTGTTTCTCAGTAGAGCGTGCAAACTGTTTCAAGTAGTGCAAATTCATAACATGCTACCAGGAGTGTAAATAAAACTAGTTTTGATTTGAACATATAGCTTTATGTTCTTTGTCAACACTACAACTTTGGCTATCTTGGAGAACAATACAAAGAACATAACACACACAAACACCTTTGCACACTCACACAGGCACGTTTGTACACTCACATACACAGGCACCTTTTTACATGCACACACAGGCACCTCTGCATATACGCACACACTCACAGGCACCTTTGTATGCACACAAACAAATACACAGGCACATTTGTACACACAGACACACACAAAAACACACATACATAGGCACCTTTGTATATACACACACAGGCACCTTTGTTTATATGCACACTGGCACCTTTGTCCATACACACAGGCACCTTTGTACATACACACACACACACAGGCACCTTTGTTTATACGCACATAGGCGCCTTTGTCCCTACACACAAAGGCACCTTTGTACATGCACACACACTCACAGGCACCTTTGTATATACACACACACAGGCACCTTTGTTTATACGCCCACAGGCACCTTTGTCCATACACACACAGGCACCTTTGTACATACACACACACTCACAGGCACCTTTGTACATACACACGCACTCACAGGACCTTTGTATATACACACACACAGGCACCTTTGTTTATACACACACAGGCACCTTTGTACATACACGCACACACACAGGCACCTTTGTATATACACGCACACACAGGCACCTTTGTACATACACACACACTCACAGGCACATTTGTATATATACACACACACAGGCACCTTTGTTTATACGCCCACAGGCACCTTTGTCCATACACACACAGGCACCTTTGTACATACACACACACTCACAGGCACCTTTGTACATACACACACACTCACAGGCACCTTTGTATATACACACACACAGGCACCTTTGTACATACACACACACTCACAGGCACCTTTGTACATACACATACACTCACAGGCACCTTTGTATATACACACACATAGGCACCTTTGTTTATACACACACAGGCACCTTTGTACATACACGCACACACACAGGCACCTTTGTATATACACGCACACACAGGCACCTTTGTACATACACACACACTCACAGGCACCTTTGTATATACACACACACAGGCACCTTTGTTTATACGCCCACAGGCACCTTTGTCCATACACACACAGGCACCTTTGTACATACACACACACTCACAGGCACCTTTGTACATACACACACACCCACAGGCACCTTTGTATATACACACACACAGGCACCTTTGTTTATAAACACACAGGCACCTTTGTACATACACGCACACACACAGGCACCTTTGTATATACACGCACACACAGGCACCTTTGTACAGACACACACACTCACAGGCACCTTTGTATGCACACATACAAACACACAGGCACATTTGTACACACAATAACACACATACATAGGCACCTTTGTATACACACACACAGGCACCTTTGTTTATACGCACACTGGCACCTTTGTCCATACACACACAGGCACCTTTGTCCATACACACAGGCACCTTTGTACATACACACACACTCACAGGCACCTTTGTATATACACACATACATAGGCACCTTTGTTTATACGCCCACAGGCACCTTTGTCCATACACACACAGGCACCTTTGTACATACACACACACTCACAGGCACCTTTGTACATACACACACACTCACAGGCACCTTTGTATATACACACACACAGGCACCTTTGTTTATACACACACAGGCACCTTTGTACATACACGCACACACACAGGCACCTTTGTACATACACACACACCCACAGGCACCTTTGTATATACACACACACAGGCACCTTTGTTTATAAACACACAGGCACCTTTGTACATACACGCACACACACAGGCACCTTTGTATATACACGCACACACAGGCACCTTTGTACATACACACACACTCACAGGCACCTTTGTATGCACACATACAAACACACAGGCACATTTGTACACACAATAACACACATACATAGGCACCTTTGTATACACACACACAGGCACCTTTGTTTATACGCACACTGGCACCTTTGTCCATACACACAGGCACCTTTGTACATACACACACACTCACAGGCACCTTTGTATATACACACATACATAGGCACCTTTGTATACACACACACAGGCACCTTTGTTTATACGCACATAGGTGCCTTTGTCCCTACACACAAAGGCACCTTTGTACATGCACACACACTCACAGGCACCTTTGTATATACACACACACACAGGCACCTTTGTTTATACGCCCACAGGCACCTTTGTCCATACACACACAGGCACCTTTGTACATACACACACACTCACAGGCACCTTTGTACATACACACACACTCACAGGCACCTTTGTATATACACACACACAGGCACCTTTGTTTATACACACACAGGCACCTTTGTACATACACGCACACACACAGGCACCTTTGTTTATACGCCCACAGGCACCTTTGTCCATACACACACAGGCACCTTTGTACATACACACACACTCACAGGCACCTTTGTACATACACACACACTCACAGGCACCTTTGTATATACACACACACAGGCACCTTTGTACATACACACACACTCACAGGCACCTTTGTACATACACACACACTCACAGGCACCTTTGTATATACACACACATAGGCACCTTTGTTTATACACACACAGGCACCTTTGTACATACACGCACACACACAGGCACCTTTGTATATACACGCACACACAGGCACCTTTGTACATATACACACACTCACAGGCACCTTTGTATATACACACACACAGGCACCTTTGTTTATACGCCCACAGGCACCTTTGTCCATACACACACAGGCACCTTTGTACATACACACACACACCCACAGGCACCTTTGTATATACACACACACAGGCACCTTTGTTTATAAACACACAGGCACCTTTGTACATACACGCACACACACAGGCACCTTTGTATATACACGCACACACAGGCACCTTTGTACATACACACACACTCACAGGCACCTTTGTATGCACACATACAAACACACAGGCACATTTGTACACACAATAACACACATACATAGGCACCTTTGTATACACACACACAGGCACCTTTGTTTATACGCACACTGGCACCTTTGTCCATACACACACAGGCACCTTTGTCCATACACACAGGCACCTTTGTACATACACACACACTCACAGGCACCTTTGTATATACACACATACATAGGCACCTTTGTATACACACACACAGGCACCTTTGTTTATACGCACATAGGCGCCTTTGTCCCTACACACAAAGGCACCTTTGTACATGCACACACACTCACAGGCACCTTTGTATATAATCACACACACAGGCACCTTTGTTTATAGGGCACAGGCACCTTTGTCCATACACACACAGGCACCTTTGTACATACACACACACACTCACAGGCACCTTTGTACATACACACACACTCACAGGCACCTTTGTATATACACACACACAGACACCTTTGTTTATACACACACAGGCACCTTTGTACATACACACACACTCACAGGCACCTTTGTATGCACACAAACAAACACACAGGCACATTTGTACACACAAAAACACACATACATAAGCACCTTTATATACACACAAACACATAAGTGCAAATAAATACACACATACACAGACAGACGTAAGAGCAGATATGTACACACACACAAACGTACACACATATACGTACACACAAGCACACATACACAAATGTGACCTCACAGATGGCAAATTAGCCAATAGCAGTGGCCAGGACAAAACCAGCCGATGTTCCAACTTAAACCATGACACCAGTCGTTAGGGAAGGCGTACACTGTTCCCTTGTTATTCACTGAGGTACAATCAATTGTCTCAATCCTTAAATATGTCTATGTTTCTCAGTCAATAATATTTAGTATGTATTATGTGCCAAATGGCTTTAACCACAGTTACTGAGATCTCCTAAAGCCAATAAGCCTCAGATTGCCGTGGGCTGCCTTAATTAACAAATCAAACACTGCAACGGGTTCAACTCAGTGAACTCTGGTTAATAGATTCAATTTAACCGAGCAATATTTCAGCCGTACGCTTTGAGTGCCATCTGCTGGATCTCCACCGGACAGATCAGCAGCAGAAATTGAACATAAAACAACATATTATCAGGGAACTGGGGCACCATATGCAAATTATGTGAGGCATCTTTGACCTCTTCTGGCTGTCAATTTGGGAATGACTTCACCAGTTCTCAGAATTTTAACAATAGGACATGTAGCATCCTTCCCAAAACACTGCCCGAAAGTAACTTGTCTGATGTGCATGTACCCAGCCATGTACAGCTCATGTACTGTGACTAAACTCAATGTCATGTCTGAATGGAAATCATGTGGGTATTCTGGTGACCTCCTGCACTTACTTAGGTAATTTATAGCTGGGTCAATAAAACGTAAAGGCGATGTTTTGCTTGAAGGTTACTTTCCATCTCTGTTGAATAATTGATGTCACAGCAGTTCCAGGGCTTCTCAAGTTGATGCCACTTCTCCAGAATAACATTGCGTTTGGATAGGCTGTGTTATAATAATCGATTGTTTAAAGTGGCCACATTTTCACCAGAAAAGAGAGGGTCGAAAGGTGACAAATTCCTACATTTTCTGACAAGGGGTAAAATAATGTCGAGTAGACTATTACAATCTGTTTCATCTTGTTCATAATAATTGGATTGGATTGGTTTTGTGTCACGTGTACCGAGGTACAGTGAAAAGTATTGTTCTACGTGCAGTTCAAACAGATCATTCCATACGTGAAAAGAAAATATATAATAGGGCAAACATAAAATACACAATGTAAATACATAGACACGGGCATCGGGTGAAGATGTGTGAAGAGATCAAAACGGTCCATAATTCAATCAGTCCATAAAATGGTCATTTAGGAGTCTGGCAACAGCGGGGAAGAAGCTGTTTTTGAATCTGTTTGTGCGTGTTCTCAGACTTTTGTATCTCCTGCCCAATACTCCCGGAATGCCTTGACCCACTTCAATTCGCATACCGTCGCAACCGGTCCACATCAGACGCCATTTCCCTGGCCCTACACTCATCCCGAGAGCAACTCGAAAACAAGGACTCCGACATCAGACTCCTATTTATTGACTACAGCTCCGCCTTCAACACCATAATCCCAGCCAAGCTCATATCAAAGCTCCAAAACCTAGGACTTGGCTCTCCACTCTGCAACTGGATCCTTGACTTTCTGACCAACAGACCACAATCAGTAAGAATGAACACCAACACATCCTCCACAATAGTCCTCAATACCGGTGCCCCGCAAGGCTGCGTACTTAGCCCCCTACTCTACTCCCTATACACACATGACTGCGTGGCAAAACTTGGTTCCAACTCCATCTACAAGCTTGCTGATGATACGACCATAGTGGGCCGGATCTCGAATAACGACGAGTCAGAATACAGGAGGGAGATAGAGAACCTAGTGGAGTGGTGTAACAACAACAATCTCTCCCTCAATGCCAGCAAAACTAAAGAGCTGGTCATCGACTTCAGGAAGCAAAGTACTGTACACACCCCTATCAGCATCAACGGGGCCGAGGTGGAGATGGTTAGCAGTTTCAAATTCCTGGGGGTGTACATCACCAAAATGTGTCCTGGTCCACTCAAATCGACTCTATCACCAAGAAAGCACAACAGCGCCTATACTTCCTCAGGAAATTAAGGAAATTCGGCATGTCCACATTAACCCTTACCAACTTTTACAGATGCACTATAGAAGCATCCTATCGGGCTGCAACGCAGCCTGGTATGGCAACTGCTCGGCCCAGGACCGCAAGGAACTTCAGAGAGTCGTGAATACCGCCCAGTCCATCACACGAACCTGCCTCCCATCCATGGACTCCATCTACACCTCCCGCGGCCGGGGGAAAGCGGGCAGCATAATCACCCGGCTAACTCACTTTTCCAACTTCTTCCATCGGGCAGGAGATACAGAAGTCTGAGAATACGCACGAACAGACTCAAAAACAGCTTCTTCCCCACTGTCACCAGACTCCTAAATGACCCTCTTATTGACTAACTTCATTGACACTACGCCCTGTATGCTTCAACCGATGTCAATGCTTATATTATTACATTGTATATCTTGTGTTGCCCTATTATATATTCTCATGTATTTTCTTGTATTTTCTTGAATTTTGTTTAATTCCCTTTTCTTCCATGTTTTGAATGATTTGTTGAGCTGCTTGCAGAAAAATACTTTTCACTATACCTCAGTACACGTGACAATAAACAAATCCAATCCAATCCAATCCAATGGAAGAAGTTGGAAGAGTGAATAAGTTGGGTGGGAAGGGTCTTTGATTATGCTGCCCACTTTCACAAGGCAGCGTGAGGTGTAGACAGTCAATGGATGGGAGGCAGGTTCGTGTGATGGACTGGGCTGTGTTCAGGGCTCTCTGAAGTTTCTTCTGATCTTGGGCCGAGCAGTTGCCATACCAGGCTGTGATGAAGCCAGATAGGATGCTTTTTATGGTGCAACTGTAAAAGTTGGTAAGAGTCAATGTGGACATACCAAATTTCCTTAGTTTTCTGGGGAAGTATAGGCGCTGTTGTGCTTTCTTGGTGATAGCATCGATGTGGGTGGACCAGGGCAGATTGTTGGTGGTGTGCACACCTAGGAATTTGAAACTGCTAACCATCTCCACCTCGGCCCCGTTGATTCAGACAGGGGTGTGTAGGATGCTGTGCTTCCTGAAGTCAATAACCAGCTCTTTAGTTTTGCTGACATTGAGGAATAGATTGTTGTTGTTACACCACTCCAATAGGTTCTCTATCTCCCTCCTGTATTCTGACTCGTCGTTATTCGAGATCCGGCCCACTATGGTTGTATCGTCAGCAAGCTTGTAGATGAAGCTGGAGCCAAATTTTGCCACGCAGCCGTGTGTGTACAGGGAGTAGCGTAGGGGGCTAAGTACGCAGCCTTACAGGGTCCCGGTTTTGAGGACTATCGTGGAGGAGGTGTTGTTGTTTATTCTTACAGATTGTGGTCTGTTGGTCAGAAAGTCAAGGATCCAGTTGCAGAGTGAGAAGCCATGTCCTAGGTTTTGGAGCTTTGATATGAGCTTGGCTGGGATTATGGTGTTGAAGGCGGAGCTGTAGTCAATGAATAGGAGTCTGATATTGGAGTCCTTGTTGTCAAGATGCTCCAGGGATGAGTGTAGGGCCATGGAGATGGAGTCTGCTACAGACCGGTTGTGGTGGTATGCAAATTGCAGTGGATCTAGGCATTTTGGGAGTATGGAGTTGATGTGCCTCATGACCAACCTTTCAAAGCACTTCATTATAATCAATGTCAGGGCCACCAGACGATAGTCATTGAGGCACATTGCCTAGTTCTTCTTTGGCACCAGTATGGTGGTGCACAGATACAGCACAGATGGCGGAGAGTTAGCCCATTGAGTCTTCTTGGTCGAGCACCAGGTCTTCAAGAAAGCTCAACAGGTCTGACAGCATCTGCAAGGAGACGGGAAAACAGAGTTAATATTTTGAGTCCATTTGGCTCTTCGTCAGAACTGAAGAGAGGGAGAAACGTGTTAGAGCCAAACAAATCCGAAACGTTAACTCTGTTTCACTCTCCACAGATGCTGCATGACCCACTGAGTCTTTCCAGAATGTTCTGTTCTTGTTTCAGATCCCAACATCCGCAGTATTTTGCTTATTTCAAGAGAACTGGTTATCTTTGAACAGTGCTCTGGGATTGAGTTAAACAGCACCCCTGACTTTGAAGCACTCCCTCAGTGTTGTGCAGAGTTGACAGCCTAGAGACCACGGCCAGAATTTTATGCATTACTCTTTCACACGCGGCTGAACCAGAAAAATGTGAAGTCACATGAGAAGATGTCGAACGCATGTCCAGTGATGCCATTGTGCACTCATATATTTTGGTCGGCAGGTATGTACAGGAACCAGCAGTGTGCCCGCCAACAATTAATCAGCCTGTTAAAG
Organism: Scyliorhinus canicula; assembly: GCF_902713615.1. NCBI lineage: Eukaryota > Metazoa > Chordata > Chondrichthyes > Carcharhiniformes > Scyliorhinidae > Scyliorhinus > Scyliorhinus canicula. The sequence continues at coordinate 158,040,051 of NC_052147.1, forward strand.
CAATTAAAAAGGCAATTGACTGAAATTTAATGTTGCTTGTCTGATTTTTGGGTTGAAGCATGGACAATGCAGGCAGGCGGCCATCCCACTTGTTCACTTTTCTCATCCAGGGGCAGATTAAAGGGGTGGGAACATTGGCTGTTTAAGCTGTTAGAAGTTCAGGTGCTGTTGCTTTAGTCTTAAGATTTCCGACCTCTTGTTTTCTTCTGAAGCATTTGCTTCATTAACATTGTTCCGAGAACTCTTTTGTTAACTATGACGGAGCATTTCTGCCCATGCAGCATTCAGGGCACAGGTCATCCACATTTCAGCATGGGGAGAATGTGTTCTCTGGCCCTGGCAAGCGGAGGGAGGAGCTGCCACCCTCATCCGGAGCCCACAGAGATGGCAGGCAGCTTGAGCACCAGCGTGAGGCACAACTGCACTTCCTTGCTTACCATTGATAGACAGGCGTGTGCTCAGAGTCATCACAGCACTCACACACTGCATGAACTCTTCCATGTCAGAGACTATTGCACATAAACCCTCAGAGATCTCCACCAGATCACCCCATGATTCCCGCTTGACATTCAGCATCTGCAGCTGATGGAAGATTCCAGAGGTTCATCATCCACCACGGACTCAGCATGTCCCTGGCCTCCAGAACCAGCACACAGGGCACTTTCTTCCTCCGTCCATTCCTCATGTGAGTGTGCCTTGCCTTCCCCCACTGTACACTACCATCAGAGCCGATGAACCAACGGCCACCAACGTGCTTGCATCTGAACCGGTGTCTGGCAGTAAGAGATGGTGTGATGAAGATGACCCTGTCTGTGGATTCTCCTCGGGTGTCAAGGGAGGATTCCCGGTGAAGTTAGGTAGATTTTAGCTTGGGTAAATGATGTAATATATGGGAGGAGCATAGGTATCAGGCATTTTTCAGAAAAGCAGTTTTCGTTTTAGTTGAGCTTTAGATTGAGCTGTGAGCAGAAGTCAACATTTTTCTCTGGTTGCAATTCAGTTGAAGATATGGCGAGACAGATTAACAGCTTTGTTCCAAGCAGCTCAGAATTATGTGACTGGAAGGTGGACTGAGACAAGCTGAGAAGCAGCTTCTGAAGAAATACAACCAGAGTTTCTGTGTGGTTCTGACAGGAGTCAGGTCTTTTCTTTAAATCAATGGCACAAGATTTCTCTTTCTCAAAGTTGGGTATCCAGACATCTCTGTACAGCAGGTAATCCTCAGGGCTAACTGTATTTGAAGGTGGATTGAGAGCTGAGGTGGTTGTTTTTGTTGTTTGATTGATAATTAGGATAGCGGTTCAAGGTTATTGCACCACTCTATTGATTAACATTGTTTCAGGGGTTCAAGGGTTTAATCAGTTTTCTTGTGTGATGTTAAAGATATTTTAATACTGTGTTCGTAATAAATTTTGTTTCAATATACTATATCCCTATTTTTCGTGAAATCACTCCTGGAGCGAGGTAGCCTTTCCTCACAATCTTACAAAATTAAAATAAAATATAGTCACAGGATTCTCCATGTCTGAGATGCCAACGTAGAATTCGCGGACTTTCACGACAGCAAAACTACTGCCGCACCTGGATCAATTCCGCTACTGTTGAGGGCCATGTGGAACACAATCAATTCCAATGGAAAATGGCGCGGGATTTGCCGTGTCCATGATTGACACTCGGGAGGATGACAAGCTGCAGCCTCACACCAACATTACACTCCCCACACGCACTCATCCCAGACAACAAGATGGCACTGGTTGTGCTGGAGCGCGCCCATATAGCTGATGGGTCAGCTGGGGCCAGAGGGCACCCAGGGGGGTGGCCTGGGGGACACCTATACGACCCATGTCAGCAAACTATGGTGATGTTGGACGCTTTCCGTACCCCCTCTCTCTCCCTCAGCAGCCACCACAACAGCTTCACGATTTTTGAAAGCAGAAGTGAACCACTGTATGTGTGTTCCAGACCACATTGACGCCGCTGTTGAGGCGACGGAGAATTGCGACTTGTATCAAATTGCCACCAGCAGCGATTTTGGCGTTGGACCTATTCTCCATTCAATCGCGTTTCACAATTTCAGCGTCGGCAAACGTAGAATCCCGCCCAGGGTTTCTGTCCAGTATCCTACCCACTGTTGGGGTCTGGTCTGAGATCATAATACTTTTCTTGTACGGGCAAAAGTGCGTTCTTCAGCCCAACCTCTAGCTGCAACACCATACCAGGCTCGCATCCTCCTGCCAACCCCTGGTACCAGGTTGATGTGCTTGTCAGATTTACACACAGCACTCCTCTATGCACACAGGTGTAGTGGGCAGCTACCCAGCCTTGGCTAGCCCTTACACCCCTGAGCAGTATGAAGGATGGCCAACCGACAAGGTACCTCTTTGCAGTACAATCCCAACTCGATACTTACCCTCACCAAGGACAGAAGATCATTAAACATTTTGGGGCACAGCACCCAGGTGCGATGCACAACGTCATGCCTCTGACCTGGGCTGCCACCTTTGATGTGAATTAATTGAGGTCTCTGCCTGCCTTCCTGTGGCATAAGAATGTCCCACATGTCTCTACTAGAATGTGTAGGCACTTGTTCGAGAAGCAGGGGGCACAGTCCTCACTGGCAGTCCCCTCCCATTTGGCATGCCCAGTGGGTGCTGAGGCCATGCCGATGCCAATTTTCCCTGTCTCTCTTGGGCTACTTCCCTCAGGCTTCTCACCAACACCTGGCAGCCTTCATGGAGCTGCCTGTGCTGAATTTAAATCCCGCACCGGGTCCACATTGGACCTGGTAGCTGCCATGCCCCTGCCATTGCCAACAGTGCTGGATCAATGTCTGTCCCCGTTAAATTGGCCAGCCAGCATAAAATTGCGTCCGGATTCCGATCGCGGCCATGTCTAGGCCAGCCAATTGTGCATACATGACACCTGCAAAATTCAGCCCCATGTGCGTCATGTGGGGCTTGAGCCATAGTTTTCAGATTGGGAGGTGGTGGTGCTGTCACAATATACAGCTCATGTGGCCACAAAGGTGATGCAGCCCGGAAGAAACTTGTAAAACCTTTTGAGACCCTTGTTTTATTGCGTGTTTGCTCCTCTATGGAACAACTGATATCAGAGACAGCGTTCATCCAGCTGTTACATTGTTTTTCCTTCCCGTTATAACTCTTCATCTCATCGTCTACTCCAGGACAGCCAACAAAACAACAATAACAACAGCAACAACAATAGATAGCAACTTTGATGTCATCAAATGCCTCAAGATGCTTCTCTGGAGCATGAGAAAGCAACACTTTACACTGTGCCACATAGAGTTATTGGGGCAAATGAGCAAAGGCCTGGTCAAAGAGATAGATTTTAACGTGCGTCTTAAAAGAGAGAGAGGTGCAGAGGTTTAGGGAGGGAATAACTGAGCTGAGGACCCCAGGCAGCTGGACGCATGGCTACCAATGGTGGAATGATTAAACTCGAGGGCGAAGAAGAGATCAGGATTGGAGGAGGGCAGAGATCTTGGAGATCTTGGAAGAGAATTTTTAAAAATAAATGTAGAGTACCCAATTCTTTTTTTTCCAATTAAAGGGCAATTTAGCGTGGCCAATTCACCTACACTGCACATCTTTGGGCTGTGGGAGCGAGACCCACACGGACACGGGGAGAATGTGCAAACTTCACACGGACAGTGACCCAGGGCCAGGATTGTACCCGGATCCTCGGCGCCGTGAGGCAGCAGTGCTAGCCACTGCGCCACCGTGCTGCCCCTAGGCTGGAAGAGATTACAGAGATAGGGAGGGGTGGGGTTATGGAGGGACTTTGAAAACAAAGATGAGGGTCTTTTTTATTTCTATATTTCAGAGGAGTCTTCAAACCGAGATGAAATGCTTCAGTATTGCCTTGCTAGCACATTGGAAACCATATCCTCTGATGAGTGAAGGTGGATTGAGGTACTGACATTTTTATTCATCATGCGTTGACAGTTGCACTCACCAACAGATACTGTGACACACGCTTTTGTGCATTCCAGATTCTGAATTGGGCTGGGGCCTAGGATTGAGTTCACTGCAATTATTCGAAGAGGTTGAGGCAGCGATTGATTCTATTTTGACTCTAACATTTGTATCGCTGAATCAAGATAGCCTAAGTCAATTTCAAGTGGAAATGTCAGCACGACATTACATTATTCTCTTACAAGTGCCTCCTGGATATTTTCAGCTGTTTCTACCAGTTTATTGTATTCTCTGTATGAGTTGCTTCACAAGTCTGAATTCCTCAGCACTCACTCAGTCAGCAACCCCCGCTCGCCCCCACACCAGCTCTTTTCTGGATGACTATACATTCTCTGTCACAACAAATATATTGAAATAGAATGCCCCCTCCACAGCGAGAATTATTTACCATATAGATAGCCACCTGCATTTTGCTCACATTCCTCCTTGTTTTGGTGAAGAACATAGGAATAGGAACATGAGGAGGCACCTTTCACCCCCAAGCCTGTTCTGCCTTTCAATGAGGTCATGGGTGATCTGTGTTCTGACTGCACAGACACTCCTTTGCTATACCTTTAGTTAACATAGATCTATAAAACATCAGATTTAAAATTAATTGATCTACTATTAGTTGCCACTTGCAGAAGAGATTTTTAAATGTCTACCATCCATGCCTTCTAATTGCACTCCCTAACAGTCCAGGGCCATTATATGCTATCGCTCTCTGGTGACTGGGAGCCTGTTCGCATGTGGGTGGCTGTATTGAACATTGCTTATTGAACAACCTGATTTTGTGGTTGCATTAAAGCTTGACAGTTACACCCAAACACTGTTGGTATTTAAATCCTATCTACTTGCCAATCTAAAGATAAACACAACCTATTGGAGTGGCTCTAATTTTTAGACTATGGTCGGAATTGTGAAAAACATCCTTGTAACTCCTCAGGACACATTGAAGGACGCCTTTGGAAATGTAAAAAAATTGAGTCTAATCTTTTGCAACCTATCTCTTCCCATCAAGCTGGGTCTGCGCCCTTCCCCACCAACCAAAGGCAGATTGGCCTCTTGCTCTTTATTCACCACTTGGTGGTTCTAAGGATTTTCAAGGTTTCACCAGTGTAGGTGGAAAGCTTGGCTGTGGTGCTGTTCAGACTTAAAGGTTGAGTTCCATTACGGATATATTTGTACGTCTGCTCTCCCACGGCGGTCACCAAAGCCCTGATGGCGACTTCCATTTTGAACGGGTTGCCATTTACCCTTCAGGCAATTTCAACTGCGGCCATTTTACTCAACTGGACGACATTGTGGTCAAGCTGGCAAAGCATGTAGGCCAGGAGCAGGATCTGTCACACGAGGTTCTGGCTGGAATCGATACTGGCCGTCTGCAAGAGCATTCAAGTCAACACAAACTCGTTGTCGCTATATGGACTTTGTGATTACCCACTCCCATTTACACAAAAGAAGAAGGCTATGCCATGAATAAGTAGTGAACTTCCAAACACAGGTGATCAACTTTGCAGCAGGACGAATGACAGACTAAAGAAGCCATGTGACTCCATAACGTGCTGATAGCTGGTCAGATAAGGGTGTTTCAGAGGACAATGGGTCTTGATTGAATCACCCTGTATAAACAGGAGTATCGTGTGTTACCCATTAACGAGTTGGGCTCTGGATGGGACAATGGTCAGTTTCCTCAATGCTAGCGGACCAGTATAAAGGAAGGAGCATCGGAACAGATCTTCAGCAATAACCTGGGAGTTCCCCAGGCACATTGAAAGAAGAGACCCTGTGTTTCGAAGCCCAGAGAAGATATCCACATCGAGCGATCATAGCTTGGCCAATCTCCTTTACTGAGTGCGGATAAAACCTAGAGCTCAGCTGTGAGTCTGAGTCATCCTTTGTTGATTGAGAGAATTGTGAATAAAATTGTGTTAAAACTTGAACCTGTTTTGCCCTTTGTTCATCTCGCCAATAAGGACACCTGGGTAAAACATTTGATTAATACACTGGTCGAAGTATCTGAGGTTTTACAGATACAACATTCAACCGATACGTTGAATGTTCCTTTTCAGAGCTCTTCTTCACTATGTTCAGTGGTGCTGTGGACTGTTGCCGGTGTTGTTTATTTTTGCATTGGCTCACTTTGCCCAGTGTGACAATGTACTTGAATGTGATCCCCTGCGAATTGCATCGGAAACACACAACATCTAGAACAGGGCAGGTCTGTTGGGGATGATCACCTCCACAATGATAGCAATCTACCTTTGACTTGGGTTGATGCCCCATCCTTTTCCTGGTCCTTTGACTCCTGTCCAGTCGCTAGGACCATATCTGGTTTGCTATTCTACCTGATGATCCTGTCGTGCACATCAAGGCCATACTACCCCATGAAACCATAAGACTATAAGACATAGGAGCAGAATTAGGCCACTCGCCCCATCTAATCTGCTCCGTCATTCAATCATGGCTGATATTTTTCTCATCCCCATTCTCCCTCCTCCTCATAATCCCTGATTCCCTTATTAATCAAGAACCTATCTATCTCTGTATTAAAGACACTCAGTGATTTGGCCTCCGCAGCCTTCTGCAGCAAAGAGATCCACAGATACACCAACTGAAGAAATTCCTCCTCCTTAAAGGATCATCCCTTTAACCTGAGATTGTGTCCTCTGGATCTAATTTTTCCGAGAAGTGAAAACATCCTCTCCACGTCCACCCTATCCAGGCCTTTCAGTATCCTGTAAGTTACAATAAGATCCCCCCTCATCCTTCTGAACTCCAACGAGTGCAGACCCAGAGTCCTCAACCGTTCCTCATACGACAAGCTCCTCATTCCAGGGATCATTCTTGTGAACCTCCTATGGACCCTTTCCAAGGCCAGCACATCTTCCCAGAGATATGGGGCCCCAAACTACTCACAATACTCCAAATGGGCTCTGACCAGAGCTTTATACAGCCTCAGAAGTACATCCCTGGTCTTGTATTCTAGCCCTCTCGACATGGATGCTAACATTGCATTTGTCTTCCTAACTGCCAACTGAACCTGCACGTTAACGTTAAGAGAATATTGAACAAGGATTCCCAAGTCCCTTTGTGCTTCTGATTTCCTAAGCATTCCTCCATTTAGAAAATAGCCTGTGCCTCCATTCCTCCTTCCAAAGTGCATAACCTCACACTTTTCCACATTGCATTCCATCTACCACTTATTTGCCCACCCTCCTAGCCTGTCAAAGTCCTTCTGAAGCCCCCCCGCTTCCTTAATACCACCTGTCCCTCTACAGATCTTTGTATTATCTGCAAACTTAGCAACAGTGCCTTCAATTCCGTCTTCCAAATCATTAATCTATTTGGGAAAAGTTGTGGTCCCAGCACAGACCCCTGAGGCACACCACCAGTCACCGGCTGTCACCCTGAAAAAGACCCCTTTATACCCACTCTCTGCCTTCTGCCAGTCGGCTAATCCTCTATCCATGCCAGGATCTTACCCTTAACACCAGGGGCTCTTAACTGATTTAACAGTCACCAATGCGGCACCTTGTCAAAGGCCTTCCAGAAATCTGAATAAATCAGCCAGATCCCGCTGATGTCGTAACATACGCCAGCAGGACCCGCCGAAGACGGGCGGCCACTCGGCTCATTGCAGGCCGGAGAATCGCCGGGGGGGGGGGGGGGGGGGGGGCGCTACCAGCGGCCACTGACCGGCACGATTCCTGCCCCCGCCAAATCCCCGGCGCCGGAGAAGCGGGATTCACGCTGCCCCCCCAGCGACTCTCCGACCCAACGGGGGGTCGGAGAATCCCGCCCATTATGTTCGGTTCTGTCAGGGTTTTTTTCTGGATATTTTTCTTCTGGGTAGATTTCTTCTGGAAATTTTGTTTTTGAATCCCACGAATCTGGTTGCGCAACATGTCACGAAACGCGGTCTCAAACCCGAGTGCTCAGCGAGCTGACGAAACTTCGCTAAGAAGACTGAGATGGTCTCTTCATGGTCCCTTACTGCAGAGTTAAATTTACAATATTGGAGGATAATCGAGCGCCTAGGATTGTCTTTGACCAACTGATCAAAGATCTTGAAGTTGGGTGCCTCCGAGGATGTGAGGTTCCTTATTAAATTGTACATTTGGGGCCTGCAAACTGTCAGAAGTATCACCTTCTGCTTGTCCTTGTACTGAGTCCAATCTTCAGCCCCTTTCTCAAACAAATCTGGTTTATTGATGATGGACAATTTCACTCAGGTTTGAATGGTACCCAACTCTCGTTGCTCCTTCTTTCCTTTCTCAGTTGCTCCTTCTTCCCCATCAAATCACGAAGTACTGCAGGCTGCAATCGAACCTTTTATCTCGTCGCTGACTCGAGGCACATGATGGAGGCTTCCGATAGTTAATAAAGGGGTTAATTGATGAAAAGCAAAGGCAGTTGGATAACAGGCAGAGAATACTATACAAAAGGTCTTAACATTTCGGCTCCAGGGTCCACACTGCCCGGTGGTCCTGCTCCCAGGGCCGTGCGCAAACTCCCTATTGGTCGGGGTTTGTACGTTCCCATGCGATTGCCTCCAAACCGTTTGCATGGTCTGTCTAGCCCAGCCCCTTAAAGGGGCCTCGATACCACAGGTCTTTCTGTGTCCATCCTTCATTGTGTGTTTTTATTGATCAGGGTCATTATCCAAACCATCCCATGGAGGACTGTGATGCTACTGCTGGAAGATAGAGATGAGTAGCTGGTAGGCATGAAGATGGATTCTAGCAGGCAATCTGCTTCAGGAGAGAGTGTGTGTGTGCGGGGGAGGTGGTGGTGGTCCTTGTTTGCAGCTTACAGTTTAATGAATTTGATGCCTGGTTTTCAGCGTATTCCATTTTCAGTACCATGGTCTTCCGGCTCAGGTGCTACATGGAGTTTAACATTCCTGCTTCACAGTTCCTGGGATCCAGTGAAGCGCCTCAATATTAAACGAAATGCACCTTCCCACTTGGCAATGCAATGCCATGAGGTTTTCCTGGGGAAATTGATCAGTTAATGTTAATTTGGAGGCAGTTTTTCACCTCTGGGCACGTGCCCAGTTAGGGATGGATTAAGTCTGCTTAAACCCATTTCATTTTGCATCTTCAAAAGCCATTAGAATGAGGAGGCACTTTGTTTTAAACCCCCGGCAGATTTGGCTTTGAATCAAACATGAGTTCACAACTTAAAAGGCAAACAAATAGCTCTGCTTCTGTTAAAATGTATTCTGCAATATTTCTCAGGCAATAGCGGCAGACAGCAGATGGCTAAGATATTAATTACTCTGTGGAGGTAAGTGATATATTTTGCTGTCAAACACTCACGAGCATGGAGTTCAAATTTACCTTGACATCCAGTTTGATTGGCTGAAGACAGAAGCTTTGCCCACACGAAGAGCAATCGAGTTAGTAATTGGTCACTATGGTGTTTGGTGTCCTTCATAAGAAATTCATTGTGACCATTGACTTTATTCCCCATGGATTACGTTTTCCGTGGAGAGCACATGAGAGATGTTTGTGTTTTATTGCAACATAAAACCTTCAATGACAGTGTGGAAATGTACGATTTCCGCAACGCAACCTGTCACAAAGCTAGTAAATTCAGATAGCAGACGCAGTGGAAACCTGCATCCTTACCCGGCCTGGCTCACAGGTGACTCTTGATCCATAGCAATGTGGTTGACTCTTAATATGTTTTCTGACATGGCCTGGCAAGCCACTCAATTCAAAGGGAATTAGGGCAACAAATGCTGGCCCAGCCAAGCCCACATTCCATGGAAGAATGAGGGAAAAAATCATTGCAGCCAATTTGTGCCCTGGAGCTGAGTCAAATGGCTCAATCACTGTTGACAAAAGTGCACCCAGGCCATAAATTTGTCCATCACCATGAGAAGGGAAAAAGGTGACAAAGAAAACGCTGAGAAGTTAACAAATATTCCAGTTTGCACCCTTCCATTGTGAGGCTATTGTTGAAGTGCGCTGGCGAGATGGCAGTCTAACCGGGAAGCCCCTTGTCATCATGTGCGGATGGGGTGGGGGTGGGGGGGGGGGGGGGGGGGTATTCACCCTATGGCATCAACGGTTGCTTAAATTGGTGCCACCACCACTGCTACCATGTTTAAGTAATGTGCTCGACCTCTCTAGCGAAGAAGAACTATAGCCAGACTTAAAATTAGTTTATTTACAATATGTATGATATGTACAAGATGGGTTACTGAGAAGGCATATTTCCTTTAAGAGTTGCCCGTCTGCAGTCTCTAGCATCTGACTGACTAATGTCAGTGACACATGATCATCCACATCCGACATGAACATACCCATTCTGTTAAGCCCCCTCCTATCATCCCTGTACTCGCTGACCTACATTGGCTTCCAGTCAAGCAATGTCATGATGTTAAATTTCTCATTCCTGTTTACAAATCCATCCATGGCCTCAACTCTCCCTATCTCTGTAACCTCCTCCAACTCCGCCACCTTTTCAGATATCGACACTGCACTACTTCTTGCCTCTTGTACCAATCAGAATTGTTGTATCATTGGTGGCCGTGACTTCAGCTGCCTGGACCCTAAGCTCTGGAATTCCCCCCTAAACCTTTCCATCCCTCCACCTCTCTTCTCTTTTAAAACTTTCCTTAAAACCCACCTCCATGACCAAGATTTTTGTCATCCGACTAATTGGCTTACTGTCATATTTTGTATTTCAGAATGATCCCCAGAAGCTCCTTGGGACATTTCACTACTTTAAAGGCGTTAGGTAGAAATAGGTTGCTGTTTTTGGATGATAAACATGCAAATCCAGTAAGTTCTTAAAAAGAATGGGAACACTAAAAAAGAGATGCCCTTTGCGTGTGGCAAATGTCAGAGTGATATAGGTCGGCCAATTTCTGTAATTGTACAATTCACGTACTTCTCAATTCCCTGAATTTGCTGCTCATTTGCATACTAATAACAGGGTCTGCGTAACTCTGTTATTCTTCCACCAGGATCTGACCCAGTGAGTTCTTTTGACTTTACAGCTCTGACAATGCTGAGAAATGCAACTTGGTTGAATGAGGCACTGAATCTTGACCCTACAGTGACTGAGCAATCATTACTGGTTGCTATGACAATGGCTGCTTCCTGTATGTATCTTTTGTAACTTCAGAAGCAAAAAGCAAAATCTACTGTTTAAAGAGGAAGGATATTCTATAGTTGGCAATGCTGTCAATGCGCCACGCTGTTTTCCTTTATCTTGTGAAAGATCTCCTCACCAGCATCCTGCTGTACCTTTGCCCTCAACGTGGAATCCGTCACGGACTCCATCATCAAGCATCTCCCTCTGAGAAATGGAGATTGCGCTTTTTTTCTTTCCTGAATGCCAACCCAAAGATGTCAATCGTTGAGTTAAGTCAGCCTGCTGTGCACTTGGCTAGCTCTGAATGACTTGATGAGTGATGCCATCACATCAGTAGCCAAGAATGAAATGGACCCCATTCCTATTGTTCTAACTGAGGAGTTTGCAGATTAAACTATGAGGGGCTGTTCCCAAATTGCAATACAATGTGTCAGTGTGCACACAATACTGGCAAGAAAATATTCCTGAAAACTTCTAGCCTGTTATTTTCATACAGAAGTTTGCACACAATTTACAGCAGAGAAACAAGCCATTCAGCCAATCGGGTTTATGCTGGTGCTTATGTTCTGTAGGAGCCTCCTCCTACCCACCCGACTTCATCTCAAACTATCAAGGTATCGTTCTCTACCTTTCTTGCTCAAGTGTTCATCTAGCTTCCTCTTACATGCTTCTATGTTTGCCTCAACTAATCCCTGTGGGAAAGTGAGTTCCCCATTCTCAATACTCTAAGACACCAGTACTGTGCCCATGCTGAGTTGCAAAACTATGTTGTGGAACTTTCTATTGAAATATGTGGATGATAGAAATACCTCCAGAGGTATTTGTTGTTTTGAAATCTAAACTCTGGCCTAATGTATAGGCCGCAGCTATAATCTCACCTCTCCCAATGTTAATCGGCACTAAATTAACATCGCACCCACTGGCAATTTGAGTTAAAATGCAGCTCAACATCTAAAACACAGATTATTGACAGAGAGGAGATACTTTCATCCTCATCAGTCCGCGTTCAATCCAGAGGTGGAGCACAAAGGCGAGAGGCTTCTGGAGGTTCTCGTGGGATTATCTAACCTCAGGAATGCACATTTGCTCAGGTTTTTGTCCAACTTCAAATAACTCATCGCTAAATTCTTACTGTCCTGAGACTAGGGCTTTTACAAACTGTAGTTATAGAATTTACAGTGCAGAAGGAGGCCATTTGGCCCATCGAGCCTGCATCGGCTCTTGGAAAGAGCACTCTACTGTCCGTAACCCAGTAACCCCACCTAACCTTTTTGGACACTAAGGGCAATTTAGCATGGCCAATCCACCTAACCTGCACAGCTTTGGACTAAATGTATTTACTTTGAGTGAGGACCGTAAGTGGCAAAACTCTATAGCCCTTCAATCTTTTAAATCTGGAATAGATTTTTCCAGAGAAGGTTAGTATCCTCCAATCCTTATTTCTGGACTTAACAACAACGCCAACTTGGATTTCTGGATATTGTAAATTATTCCAAGACATCTAACAGGAACAGCATCAAACATAGTTTCACATGGATGCAAATGAGGCGATATTTGGGCAGAAGGTGTGACCACTACCCCTCACCACCCGAGACAATACATCCGTAACATCCTTCCAAAGTCCCACTAGTTTTGGACAAGACCAAAACATGTGGACATGATTCAAAGGGGATCCGGCACATCGTGTACATTGACCCAATCACTTCCTGGAAGAAATGGTTCAGCCCAACCGGTATCATCTGCACTCTGTGCACAACTTTATGCTGTATAAGACTGAGCCAAGCACAAAACGAGGAAACATTAACCTGAGGCTCCGATTAGTGCCAACCACAGATTCATTCCAGCGAACTTGGATGGCAGGTTCAAGGAATGGGACAGCTTGGGGTTCCACTGCTTTGAGGACCTGTTCTTGGGTGGGAATTTTGCAGACCAAACTGAGCTGATGGAGGCCTATCAAATGACAGAGGTAATGAGTTTAGCTATCTTCAGATAAGGGCTTTGTTGAGTTAATTTAAATGTTACCGCCCTCGGGTCTACAGGACAGGTTCCACCCGGATGATGAGATTGGGGGTTAAGACCTCCAATGTATATGCTGAGTTGGGCAGTAGGGAGGAAGTCTCAATGATGTCGATGTGGCAGAGATGGGAAGATAGTTGGGAGGTGAGATGTGGGGCTAGATTTGGGAGGAAGGATTGCGTAGGGCTATAGAAACTTGGCTGATCAAGGAAGTATAACAGCTAGGTTTAGAAATTTTCATTTGGAGATACATATGGGGCTGGATTCTATGATTTCAGACTTAATGCTGACGCCAGCGCGGGAACAGTGGCGTTTTACGCCAGAAAAAATGGGGCAACAGCTGCAGATTCCGGTACGGTTGGGGGCTAGCAGCCGTGCCGGGTAAAGCTCTCACACCAAAAACAGCTGGAGAATGGCCGGGTCCATGGCCACACATGCTACATAGACACACACGGACCCAGCCTACCAAATAGTGCCCTCCAGTAAACCCCCTCGTGACCCCCGGACTACCCCCCACCATCCCCCCCCCAGCCCTCTCCAAAGCCCCCCCTGCCAGCAGCACGGTTTACCCCCACCCCCCCCCCCCCCCCCTCCCGGCTTCGGCAACATGGACGCCACGTGGGGTCGATGAGAAAAAGTGTTCTGCGCCGTCGGGAACTTGGCCCATCGAGGCGGCGCACCGGTGGAGGGGCTTCCGATGTGATGATGCCATTTTGGAGTGGGCGGAGACTCTGAAACCGGCGTTAAATTGGCACCACCTCCGATTTGGGCATCAGAAGGAATTCTCCGCCCGATCGCCAATTACGGTATTGGCATAGGGCAACGGAGAAACCTGCCGATGGACTTTTTCAGTTGTTGAATGCCAAAGGGGAGTCAGAGGTGACAAGAATCATTGAGCACCTAACAGCAGTATCATGGATAAACAGAAGAGAATAAATTACATTTTATTGATCCATAAATAGACGTAAATTTAAAACATGGAAGCATTTATGTTTTAGAAAAGCTGAGTTCAAAGAATTCTGAGGAAAATGGAACCTTGGAAGAAAGAGGAGAAAAATGATATTTTAGGAATATTATTGCGAGGATTTGTTGGTGGCTCTATAAAGAAGATCTCCTGGAAACAGCTCTGGGCTGGAGAAGGTACAGTTTGAATCAACCATCCAGTCGAGCCATGAAAGCCTTGGGCTGCGAAAAGCAGTCTGTGTCTGAATGTTTCTTGGATTTCCACAGCAGAGTAGAAGTGAGTTTGAGAGGTCTTGTGGTATACCTTATTAAAGTGACAACTTTGCCTTGGATAATATTACTGGATTTTATAGTTCAACATCTGTATAATAGTTAAACATGGGCAGCATGGTAGCACAAGTGGATAGCACTGTGGCTTCACAGCACCAGGGTCCCAGGTTCGATTCTCTGCTGGGTCACTGTCTGTGCGGAGTCTGCATGTTCTGTATGTGTCTGCGTGGGTTTCCTCCGGGTGCTCCGGTTTCCTCCCGCAGTCCAAAGACTGCGGGAGGTTTAAGTGGGTCGGTGCAGACTCGATGGGCCAAATGGCCTCCTTCTGCACTGTATGTTCTACTACTACTACCACTTCAACCGCAAAGGTGCTAAACACCTGGAAGGTGTTTACTTTTGGGTCTGAACAAGTAGAGGGTCTTTTAGTGGAATATTTTAGAATACTCATTTTATCTATCTAACTGTAATCTTGTGTGCTTAAGTTTTCTTTTATTCCTGATAATAAACCCTTTAATATTAATGTTTAAAATCACAAAAATGTTCCTGGACTTCTCGTTGCTTCTCATTTTCGGAATACAAAGGAAACGTTATGGCTTGTAAGATAAGCTTCCCTCTGGTATTTGGTTTGCTCAGACATTAACATCTACTGTGGTCATAACATAAGAATGTAAGAAATATGCCTGCGCCTCCATTCAACATGATCATAGTTGAGCCTTAACCTCAAATCCACCATGTACCTGATCCCCACATCCCTTGATTCCCTGAAGTGTTCAAGAATCTATTGATCTCAACCTTTCATATGTTCAATACCTTGTAGCCACCGAAGCTGGCCACTTCCCGACATAAAATGGAGAATTGAAACGCATGCAGGGAAAATTGGACAATGTCAGAAAGGCAAGCAGGTTGCAGAACCCCTCTGTTGATTCTGTCTGTGAAGAAACCAGACAGCATAGAAACTAGCAAGTTTGCATACTAATTGAGCAACACCCGGTGATTCCCGGGCACAATGGACACAACAATTAGCTGCAATAGAAACATTCTATAGCAGGTCAGACTTCTCGGCGCCAACGGAGTCTGAAACAAAAGGACACAAACAAGTTAGAAACAACCTACCCCCGATCGAGGAACAGCCTCAGTATTGGGGGATTCGTATCAATCGATTGGGATCAGACCCAATCGATTGCCAGTGAGTTAGGGGTCCGCCCAAAAGGGCGCAAAGCCCCTGGGACCTATAAAAGGAAGGTCCCAAGACGAATTTGATCTCTTAGCCGGCTCTCCCAGCAGAACACCTTTGCAGCAGCTCTCTAAGAACTTGAACGTGAGAAGGAGAGGCCTGGCCAACAGCTACACCAACAAGTAAGTGTCATACAACGCCCGCTACGAGAATAGACACTCCTGACCCCTTTAGTCCACACCAACTGGAAGCCTGCAGATCCAGGACAGAGCAAGAAGCCATTGTCCCCTGATCCGGCAGTTCCCTTATTCCAGATAAGTATTGGCCTAGTAGTGGTAGGAATAGTTTAGTCTCAGTATTATATGCATGAGTAGTAAATAACTGTGTAATAATAAACGTGTCTTGTTTGAACTTACTAACTGGTGTATTGAGTCATTGATCTGAACTTGAACTTGAACCTCGTGGCGGTATCATAAAGATACCTGGCGACTCTAGAGCTTAGGAATAAAACAGAGCCAATTGAGTGTTAAGCACACTCACCCAGAATGAGCAACATTTAGTGGCGACTCTGGTGGGATTCGACTAGAAGTGCCCCCCCCCCCCCCCCCCCCCCCCGCTCCGAGAGAACCCAGCAATTTGAATCAGAAATCCAATTGGGAAAAGGAAAAACCACAAGCGTTCAAGTAGTTCACATCAATCCTCATAATTCGGAAGTGTGTTTTTGCATGCGTAACTAACAGGGTTATAAGGTAAAACCAAAAGACTTTTGTTGCGACAAACTGTCGGGAGTTTATACTTCGGAAACTAGCGAAAGCCGTACCCGTATTGTATAACACCACCTTAGCATCCCTTGTTCTAAATTTAAGCGAGAGCATTGAGAAAGAGATGGCCATGCAGGTAATGGAATGCCTCATGCACCCCCAAGAGTTTGTGGTCGCAGCGCCCAACAGAGTAGGTCAGTGTCCCGTTTGGGAACAAGAGATCAGGAAGAACTTCAAAGGGAAAGGATGGCCCCTTTGGAGCGAATTCTGCTCGAATGAGGAAACAGGCCCGGGAGTATAGGACATACTTGGTGGGAGGACCTGAGCGCAATTCACAAAAGGAATTTAGGTAAAGCACGTAAGCCGATGGCAATTGTGTCCTGTCTGGCACAATTGCGAGGCACAGAGGAGGTCGTTCGGACGCTCCGAGCAGAATTAGAGGAAAGGCATCGCATGAGTAAGGTGAATGTCAGTGATATAGAGAGAGAGAATTTAGAATTAAGAAAGAAGTTGGCAGATAAGGATAGAGAGGGGGATGATGCCAAGAGGGCACACCAGTCTTGTCTAGCCCATCTGAGCAGCTCCCAAGTACAATATGACAAAGCCTATCAGGATGTGCAGCGTGCAGTCTTGATAAGACAGGAATCAGAGAAGCAGGTAGAGGCATTGAAGAAGCAGTGCAGCAACCTGAAGGCAGTTTTAAGAGCACTCCATGCTACCACCACTGAGCAAAGGCAAAGCACAGTGGACCATGCAAAGTGTAGGAAGCAGATTGCGGAGCTGCAATCGCTGCTTTCTGTTCATAATGGCTTCCATGACACATTTGGAATGCAACTAGAGGAAGAGAATGCACCAGATTGGCAGGAGTTAAGCGAGACAGCGCAGCGATATGTTCAGGGAACATGTGCGCTAGAAACGCAGCAGAAAAGGAAAGCGCCCCAACCCCCCACAAATCAGATAGCACCCGCACCAATGAACCCAGTCACCACACAATGAAAAGCAACTGCAGACGGCGCACCCGAGATCACTTACACCACCCCCTTAACCGTGACTCACTTAAGGGACGCGTGTGAGAAAATCATCCCGTTCCTCCCCACTTCAGACCCCCACCAATTCTTTGCGAAAGTTAAACAGCAGGCGACCATGTACGGCCCTGATAAGCGAGAGCAGGTTAAGCTCACAGTTTTGAGTTTAGACTCGTCAGTAGTAGCAGCCCTCCCCGACTCACAGAACGTTGGAGGAGGTACCCTAGAGGAAATGCATACAGCTATTTTGGATGCGATAGGGTATAACAGAGGAGACCCAGTAGAAGGCCTAAACAGATGTAGGCATAAAAAGACCGAGCACCCCACAGCATTTGCAGGAAGGCGGTGGATTCACTTCACTGCAGTTTTCGGTGAATTAGACCGCGCACATTTGACCCATGATAACATGGCTAAATGGACCCGCACTCTTATCTCCCACGCCACAGAGGCAGGACAGAAAGCCTGCTCTAATTATGACCCCTCAGAAGAAACTCATAATGAGAAATGGGTTTTTAAAAGGTTGTCCCGCGCTTGGGAGCAATCCGTCCACAATAAAACAGCATTTATAAAACCCAAGGAAGAGCAGGCAGATGCAGACATGCATCCAGTTAAAACACATCAAAACCCCGCATGGATAAATGAAAATAGAAACAGCCCACCCCAGAAATCCCAGGAGTGTTATAATTGCGGACAATTAGGACACTACGCACGAGAATGTCAGGCCCCCCCAAAATAGCAACGGAATCAGCCCACCAATGCCCCCCGAAGCAGCAACGACACCAACAACCCCGAACGCCCCACTCAGGGAACCATACCCAAGGGAACAATGCACCAGAGTGCCTGCTCTGCCTTATGTGCCTCAGGGGTCATGTTACAACTGTGGGCAGCCAGGACACTTCGCCTGAGATTGCAGGAGACCCCCACCACCAGCTAGACCCGCCCCCAGATATGAAAGAGAACACCACCCACAGAAGCTACAAGGTCCCAGCTGCCCCATGCAAACTATGAGCGCTTACCCACCACTTCTCATGGCAGGGATATCTCAGCAATCCCAATTCATTTTTGTTTCTCTCCTCCTTCCTCTCTTCTTCGGTCACACTGCACTGACTCCATATGCTAGTTACACCCCAAGCCAAATGTGATTTACGGTATCCTTTTCTGATGGAACCTACAGTATGTTTGTTGCATGTTTGTTTGTTTGTTTTTTTAGCAACAGTAGCTCTGCGAACACACACTCAATTTGTCCGCCGATACCTTTGAGAATTTGCAGACACCTTATCATCTGAAATGTCTGAAGTCCAGCCGACAGGCATATCGGCCGAAACCTCTGAGAGCTTGCTAGCTCCAGTTTCATAACTGCTCTTCTGTTTGGAGGACAGAAGAGGCAACCCCATGATGACTACATTCTTGCCCGCTCGTTTCAGGTCGCTCAGGCAGTGGAGAAATGGCATTGAGGACCCGCCCTGTCTGAGGACCCACCCTTTGGTCAGCTAAGCTCGGGTACAGCACAGCACGCCCTACCCGGAGATTCCACCCAAATCTTACCCGTCGCGGCCCATACGCACCTCATTTCGAAAGTCTTGTTTCTAAAAGTTTGGTTTTGTTTGTTTTATTTTAGGTAGCTCTTTGGTTGCCATTCCACATGCTATTTACATCCAGGAGCATTGGGATGGTAAATTGCAAAGCCTGTAAGACAGCTCGCAGTGGCACAGTATTTGAGTGTATGTCTGGTCCTAAATTCATTTTGAAAAAAATTTTTTTTTAAAAATGAGGGAGTCACATGGAGTGACCAATCTTAAAGGGGCACTTGGCATAAGAGGACAGACACACTAAAATTCAAGATGTTAAACAGATCACTAACAGACACTATGCTTGCTCCCATAGCTTGGACATTCCGAGGAGAGACCAAGAACAGGATCAAAGCAGGAGAAGAGAAGATGAAGCAGATGTTTTTCATTTTTGTATTCAGGATTATGGAATCCATGTGGTTGCGCGCGGACGCAAACCCCCTTACCCCCACTCCACCGGCCATTAATGTTTCACTTCCACAGACCACTCAAAGCCCAGTAACAAGCAGCAATAACCCGACCTGGTGTACCACATTTATGAATTGGTACTCCTTGTCATATGTAGTAGAATCGCTTTTGGCACTGACAATTGTCTGAATCATAGTACAGACTTTTAGGATGAGGAAATGGCAAAGGAGAGCCTACCGCTCTCGTACCTCGACGGTATATAGGATGCAATCCCCTATCTTCGGTTTCCATCAGTCCCCCGAACCCCTTGAAATGTAATAAAGGATTTTTTTTTTTGTCGGTGTTGCCATGTAAATAAAGGAATGTGTTTTGAATGCTTATGTATCTCTGCCGAGTCAGAGAAGGGTATCATGAATGTTGTTATAATTCTGTACTGATAGGAAGACAGAATGATGAAATATAAGTGAGTGTAGTTTATTTAAGGTGAGTTAGAGGTTCCCGGTGTGATTTTGATAATGCATGTCCCCCTATGACATAGGCCAAATAGAGATTGTAGGTAAAAGTTTCTGCATAGTTGAGGAAAGTGCAGAGGCCATGGAACTCGCTGAGGTCAGGGAACGAAGACACCGTACTTGGGTGATCCTTCACGCTTTCGCGTTAGGATCACAAGGAGGGTGTGTAGCCACCGAAGCTGGCCACTTCCCGACATAAAATGGAGAATTGAAACGCATGCAGGGAAAATTGGACAATGTCAGAAAGGCAAGCAGGTTGCAGAACCCCTCTGTGGATTCTGTCTGTGAAGAAACCAGACAGCATAGAAACTAGCAAGTTTGCATACTAATTGAGCGATTCCCGGTGATTCCCGGGCACAATGGACACAACAATTAGCTGCAATAGGAACATTCTATAGCTGGTCAGAATTCTCGGCGCCAACGGAGTCTGAAACAAAAGGACACAAACAAGTTAGAAAGAACCGGCCCGCGATCGAGGAACAGCCTCAGTATTGGGGGATTCGTATCAATCGATTGGGATCAGACCCAATCGATTGCCAGTGAGTTAGGGGTCCGCCCAAAAGGGCGCGAAGCCCCTGGGACCTATAAAAGTAAGGTCCCAAGACAAATTCGATCTCTTAGCCGGCTCTCCCAGCAGAACACCTTTGCAGCAGCTCTCCAGGAACTTGGACGTGAGAAGGAGAGGCCTGGCCAATTGCTACACCAACAAGTAAGTGTCATACAATGCCCGCTATGAGAATAGACACTCCTGACCCCTTTAGTCCACACTAACTGGAAGCCTGCGGATCCAGGACAGAGCAAGAAGCCATTGTTCCCTGATCCGGCAGTTCCCTTATTCCAGATAAGTATTGGTCTCGTAGTGGTAGGAATAGTTTAGTCTCAGTATTATATGCATGAGTAGTAAATAACTGTAATAATAAACGTGTCTTGTTTGAACTAACTTACACTAACTGGTGTATTGAGTCATTGATCTGAACTTGAACTTGAACCTCGTGGCGGTATCATAAAGATACCTGGCAACTCTAGAGCTTAGGAATAAAACAGAGCCAATTGACTGTTAAGCACACTCACCCAGAACGAGCAACAACCTCAGCATCAACAGCTCTGTGGGCAGCGAATTCCAAAGATTCACAACCTTTTGAGTGAAGAAATGTCACCTCATCTTAATCTGAAATGGCTGTCCCTTGCCCTGAGATTAAAGTCCCTCGTTCTGCATCTTGGGGATGTAACCTCAGCAACGACCCTCTCAGAGTCTTATAAATTGCATTGAGATCACTTCCCATTTGAAACTCCAGAGAGAAGAAGCTTGTTATAGTCCATCTCTCTCAGTGGAACAATCCTCTCAACCCAGGAATCTGCACACCAGAGAATATCCTTTCTCATTGCGTTCAGTAGCTCCTCACAGCCTGCATGCACAACTGCGTTTCTGGTACAGTTGATCCAGTTCTGCCTGTTAGCCTGCTTTCGATACCAGGGTGTGACTGATCTCATTCTTCCTTTCCAATATGGACTGGATATTTTACATATTGTTAGTGCCTTCAGCCTAGTGACGCTTCTCAGGGTTGGGCAGCCTATGATTTCCATTGTGAATGGAGACACAAAGAATCCATTTAGGAAATGTGCTAATTGCCAGCTCTATTGTTTCATAGCCCTCAGTGACTGTGCTTTGCTCTGATCAACCCACTGACCAGCCCCTCTAACTATTAATCGTCCCCATTTTGATCACAGATATATCTTTGAGGACAGTAATTTTGTTGCCTTTATTGCTGCCTCATTGCTCTAGTCGTCCACATTGGTTTCCTCCTTTATCATTTCTCCTTTCCCAGGAACAGTTAACGAACATAGGAACATATATACGACACATGAGCAGAAACAGGCCATCTGGCCCCTTGATCCTGCCCGGCCATTCAATAAGATCATGGCTGATCTGTTTGTTTTTCAAGTTTCATGTTTTATCTAGCACCTGACTTCAGAAAAAAAATAAATTCTCCTCAGCTCTGTCCTATAAGGGTGACCCCTGATTTTTAAACAGTGCCCCCTAGTTCTGGACACACCCACAAGAGGAAACATTATTTCCACATCGACCTTGTCAGGACCATTCAGAACCTTATAAACTTCAATCAAGTCACCCCTCACTCTTCTAAACTTCAATGGAAACCAGCCCATCCTATCCAACCTTTCCTCATGTGACAATCCACTCATCCTGGTAGCAATCTAGAAAACCTCTTCTGAACCTCCTCCAACGCATTTACATCATTCTTTAAATAAAGTGACCAAAACTGCACACAGTATTCGAAATGTGGTCTCACCAATGTCCTGTATAAGTGAAGCATACTTTTATGTTCAATTCCTCTTGTAATAAAGGATAGTATTCCATTAGCCTCCTTGATTACTTGCTGCACCTGAATGCTAACGTTTTGTGACTCATTCACGAGAAGACCTAAATCCCGCTACACCTTGGCATTCTTTAACCATTCTCCATTTATTTTTAAATAAACGTAAAGTACCCAATTCTTTTATTTTCCAATTAAGGGGTAATTTTAGCCTGGCCAGTTCATCTATCCTGCACATCTTTGGGTTGTGGGGGTGAGACCCTCGAAGACACGGGGAGAATGTGCAAATTCCACACGGACAGTGACCCAGGACTAGGATTGAACCTGGGACCTCAGCACTGTGAGGCAGCAGTGCTAACCACTGTGCCACCATGCTGCCCCCTGTTCTCCATTTAAGTAATGCCCTGCTTTTTGATTTTTCCTGTCAAAGTGAACAACTTCGCACTGTTCAACATTATACTCCATCTGCCAGACTTTCCCCCATCTATATCCGTCTGCAAACTCCTTCTGCTTCTTCACTATCATTGTGTCATCTGCAAATTTAGCTCCCTTACCTTCAGTCCACTTATCTAAGTCATTGGGCGGCATTCTCCCCTACCCGGCGTGACGGAGGGTCCCGGAGTAGGGGAGTGGTGCCAACCACTCAGGGGTCGCGCCTCCCCAAAGGTAGGGAATTATCCCCACCTTTGGGGGCCAGCCACGCGCCGGAGCGGTTGCCACCAGAAGACCGGAGCAAACAACCGGCGCCCCTGGCAGCGGGGCTGGCCGAAAGGCTTTCGCCGGTCCGCGCATGCGCCGGCAGTAACGTCAGCGGCAGCTGGCCGCTGACGTCACTGCCGGCGCATGCGCAATGTGTGGTTCTCTTCCGCCTCCGCCATGGCGGAGGCCGTGGCGGACGCGGAAGAACATAGTGCAGCCAGGGCACTGGCCCAGAGTCTGAGCGGGGGGCCCCGATCGCGGGCCAGGCCACCATGGGGGCACCCCCCGGTGTTCGATCGCCCCCCGCCTCCCCAGGACCCCGGGGGCTTGCTTGCGCCACTGAGCCCGCCTTTCCAGAGGTGGTTTAAACCTCGGCGGCGGGAGAGGCCTCCCAGCGGCGGGACTTCAGCCCATCCGGGCCGGAGAATCACCACAGGGGCCTCTCCGATCGGAGTGGCGAGATTCCGCCGCCGCCACTTCCCGGGTGGTGGAGAATCTCTGCCACGGCAGGGGCGGGATTTTAGGCGCCCCCAGGCGATTCTCCGACCCTGCTGGGGATCGGAGAATTTCGCCCATGGATAGTGTCTGGCATCAATGCGCCTTTCATTAACACCTTGTGTTGCTTCCAGTTGGTCAGAATGTGAGATTGCACAGCTGATAAATTTCAGGCAATGTGTTCATGAACATTATTCCCTTTATAATACTGTCTTCTAATAGAATACAAGTATAACCATGTTTAATCAGAATTGATTGCCAGCTGTATCAAACGATTTGAGGGTATTGGAGAAGAGGACCTTTGAATTCAGCAGTGGCTGCCAAGAACTGAAGTTGACCTGATGTATATGCTGCGTGAGCCCTTATCTTAAATATTCTACAGAAGAGGCCATTTGAGATCAAGAGACCGACGTGTTGCCTGTATCATGGAGGTGGACATGAATGAATTTGCTCAATTGACTCTATTAGGCTGTTGGATTTAACTGAAGGCTCCGGCTGAGCAGGGCGACAGTGCAACATATCTGTTGGATCATGGCGCACCTGGCACCATAGGGGAATGGGGAAGGACGCCCGCTCCCAGTGGCCATCAAGGTGACGGTAGCACCTTCCACCATTAACTTGGGTGATCCCTGCATGCGAGCTGGCCATTCCATCACACGGTCCCATCGAATCCCTGGGGTTATGGATGTGGGGTTGATGGCGGGGAGGGGCTTGGGACAACAGAGTGATGAGCATTGGCTGAACCGTGATCCCCGGGCCAATCCCGCCCACAGCGTCTGTCCATTACCCCCCCCCCCCCCCCACCCCACTCTGCAGCTTGCTAAGACCAGCCCACCCCTCACACCCTTCTGACAGAGCACCAAGGCAGGTTGTATCATTGTGCACAGATATTTAAAGTGCACAAATATATACAGGCTTCTGCCCTAGCCCCTAATGCTATACTGTGCACTGCACCTGTGCCAACTTAGCTGGAGTCTAGCTTTCTGGCCTTCCGGGCCCCACGCTACATCTAGATCGATCTGCAGATGGTAAATGAAGAGTGGAGGCAGCCTGCTGTGATTCCCGCCCTGTGATCTTTGGCAGCCCTCTTCTGAGTTGACTGGCCCAATTGCTGCTCAGGTGTCCCAGGTGGCATGGTGCTGCCTTGTTCTGCTCGCTGCCCACCAGGGACAAGAGCGAGTGGAGCAAATCTTGAGGCTCCACTGCCACCTGGCACTGCTGGGACGGAGGCCCACTCTCATCTAAACCCAGGGTCTGCATGCGGCGGCCATGGAGCACTGGGAGTCGACTACATCCATACGGGACTGCACCACATCATGCTGCGAGTGTGCCACCAGCTTCTGTGCCACATTGACTGTGCCATCTCCCGCTGGGACTGGGCCACCTTCCTCTGTGTCTGTGGTATGTCGGCCAGCATCTGGGAAATGCCACCAATGCTCTCAGCCACAGCCCGCTGTGACTGGGCCACACTCAGGAGCGCTGCTGCAATGTCCAGGTGGCTCTGGCACATGGCTGCCTGTGAGAGGGCAGCCCTGTCCTGGGCCTCAGCCACCACATGCACATAGTGCCCCAGGCCTTAGACATGTTGATCCATGGCCATAACCTTCGCACACAAGGCCTCCACTGTGGACACCACCTGTGTGCTATTGACCTAGGTGGCACGCATTGTTGGCACTACCTCCTACACCTGCACACAGTTTGACTCCTCCAACTGCACCTGCAGGTGCTGGGTGCTCGCCGACAATCCCTCACGCAGTCCCTGGTTCTGCGACTGTATCTCCACGATTGATGGGACTGTCCATTCCAGAAGCCCGAGACCCAGCTGGACAGCAGCTAGTCCCAGGATTGGCCTACCCTCCGAACGTCCGCCCCCTCGGGAGTTCCTACCTCCACCTGCTGTTTCGGAGCATTTGTGTGGTGTGCACCAGGGAGTGTCCCAGAAGCCTCTTCACTAAATTCCCCATCCGGGGTGAGTGTCTCTGAGATGTTGGAGGGTGTTGCAGACAGCTGTAATGGGAAGTCAATGTCATCCTCGGACTCGAGCTCTGGGGTGTCCTGGGACACGGGTCGAGGGCTCCTGTCGGTGTCAGTGTCATCATCGTCTCTGGTCGACACACGGGGTTCTGGTTCTGGCTGCGGTTGTTCAACACCAGAAAGGCCCTGATCATCATCATCTGCACACGCAGGACACCAGACAAGACACATGATTGCATCATGGCCCGGGGTGGTGGAGGGGTGATGTGGGGTGCTGGTCGAGAGGGGGTGTGGGGATGGTGTGGGTGTGCTCTGGGTGTGGTGGTGAAGAGGGGGCTTGGTCATAGCATCGTAGAATTTACAGTACAGAAGGAAGCCATTCGGCCCATCGAGTCTGCACCAGCCCTTGGGAAAGAGCACCCTACCCAGGCCCACATCTCCACCCTATCCCCATAACCCAGTAACCCCACCCAACACTAAGGGCAATTTTGGACACTAAGGGCAATTTATCATGGCCAATCCACCTAACCTGCACATCTTTGGACTTTGGGAGGAAACCGGAGCACCCGGAGGAAACCCACGCACACACGGGGAGAACGTGCAGACAGTGACCCAAGCCGGGAATCGAACATGGGACCCTGGAGCTGTGAAGCATTTGTGCTAACCACTATGCTACCATGCCACCTCTCTTCCATGATGGTGGTGTGGGGATGGTGATAGGAGGGTGACACATGTGCCATGGAAAACCGCAACTCAGCAGGGTCTCACTTCCTTGTCCGATGCCAACCTCTGCCCCGGCAAGTTCCCTTTCCTTGGGCCCACCTACCATCTGTTCTGCTGCAGTGAGGGGCCGCAAATTCGGTTGTCCCCCTCCAGTCTTCCCCCGCTACTGGCAGTTGCATGGCCTTCTCCTGGGAAGTGGGGGAGAAACAGAAAATCCACAGAGTTAGAATATCTAATGCATGCAGCCCAGGGGCTGGGTAGCTGCTGGTCTCAGCAGCCAGAGCACCTGGCCATGCGGCCAGTATGGGTGCCAGCATGTGGTGCATAGTGGGAGTTAGGCCACCCTCTGGGAGGGTGGGGTGGTGTTAAGCGTATGTAGTATGGGGTTGGTGCCAGGGGCACAGTGCTGCGTGCTCACCCTGGCCGCCCTGAGGAGGTTGTGCAGTTTTTTCCGGCACTGCAGGTCGGTCCGGATGGTGTTGCTCATGGCACTGACGAACACTGCCACCTGCAGCATCCACACCCACAACCTGCAGTGAATGCAGGGCCAGCTGCAGCAGCAGAGGGAAGGGCCGAGGAGTTGCCAGTCGTCGAGCAGCATGGGGGGGAGGAGGAGGAGGAGGAAGAGGAGAGAGTGAGGGTGCAGCCATGGCGCCAGAGGCGACGACCAAGGCCGAGGGTGTACCGTGTCCGGGTCTCTTTCCTAACAACGACAGACATCACCTGCAGGAGGAGACTCCGGCTGCGTAGGCGGACCATGATACATATCTGTCACCTCGTGGCGCACCTCGCCCCACGTGGAACGGGGGGAGGACACGCGATCCCGGTTGCCATCAAGGTGACGGTCGCTCTTAACTTCTATGCTACCGGCTCCTTCCAGTCTCCGAGCGGGGACCTCTCCGGGATCTCCCAGTCATCGGTGCACAGGTGCCTCCGGGATGTGACCGATGCCCTCTATGCCATCGCGGACCGCTACATCACCTTTCCCGAGGACCAAGCAAGTCAAGACTCACAAGCTCGTGGATTTGCCAGTGTGGCCGGGATACCGAGGGTGCAAGGGGCAATTGATTGTGTTCACGTCCCCATGCGCCCGCCTGCAGCGAACAGGGATGTGTTCACAAACAGAAGGGGGACATACTCCATGAATATCCAGGTGGTATGCGACCCCCACATGAGGATCATGAATGCCTGTGCAAGGTTCCCAGGGAGTGTGCATGACTCCTACATACTGGCGCAGTCGTTCATCCCTGCGATGTTTGAGGGACGTCCCCCCCGGCTGAGGGGCTGGTTGCTAGGCGATATGGGTTATCCGCTGAGGTCTTGGCTGATGACGCCTATACGGAGGCCTCTGACCAATGCGGAAACACGATACACGAGGCCCATGCAGCAACCAGGGGTATGGTGGAGCGCTGCCTTGGCCTCCTGAAGATGAGATTCAGGTGCCAGGACCGCTCCGGAGGGGCCCTGCAGTACCAGGCCGACAGGGTCGCTCGCATTGTTGTGGTCTGCTGTGCGCTGCACAACATCGCGATGCAGAGGGGAGATGACCTGCTGCAGGAGGCGGAGGGAGAAGCCAGTGGCAGTGGTGCCAGCACAGAGGAGGAGGAGGAGGAGGAGGAGGAGCGGGAGGAGGAGGAGGAGGAGGAGGAGGAGGGAGGAGGAGGAGAGGGGGGAGGAGGAGGAGGAGGAGGCTGGCGCAGTGGCAGGCGCAGGACGCAGACACGACCCAGGTGCTGGTGATGTCCAGGAGGCGGCACGACGGACCCGGCGAGGACGGCGGGCACGCGACGCCTTGGTGGCAGCACGGTTCACGCGTCGCATGTGACATCCCCGCTGAACACCAAACCACCACCTGCATCGCTAGTCGTGCAGAGGGTCAACACACAACTGCCACCACCACAACCCCCCCCCCCCTCCCCCCCACCTCCTCTCAGTGTACACTGCTCCACTTAGACATCACCCTTACCACTGGGTCCAGACGGTATGGTACAACATTGATGGCTGTGTCAGCGGGTGTGATCAGTGCCATGTGGAATGATGACAGCCCGCTCTGCGAAGAGCTGTGAGCTCAGAATCGTTAGAGAGAGTCTGACCCATGGCAATAGCTGAACCATCCACCTTGGTGGCCGCTGAGTTCGTCACGGACACTCCATCACGTGCCCGCGTGGGCTAGCTGTGGGAGGGGGTGGGGGGAGGGGCAGGGACTGCACACCCTGCACCGAAGTTTCACCACCCGTCAACCCCAGCGACACTCGGTCACCATCACGATTCCTGTGGCTGTGGAACAATCACACGGTATTACAAGTAAGGTGGAACAGTGCGTTAATGTTAACAATTATTTACAGGTGTCCTAGCCCCTACAACTAAACTGTGCCCTTCACCCGTGCCAACTTACTCAGTGTCTATCTTTGTTGCCTTACGGGCCCTACCACTACATCTAAGTGATTCCCCAGATGATACAGCAGGAGTGGAGGAGGACTGCTGCGAATCGCCCCCATCGACTCATTTCTCCTTGGCCAAGCGTTTCCTGGGGCGACCCGGCCTTGATGGGCCAGGCTGCTCTGCGGGCGTCTTGGGTGACATTGTGCCACCCTGCTCTGCCTGTTGCCCACCCGATGCACCAGGGATGGGACGGGGGGAGGCCGAGAATTCCGGGACGTCCCGTGGTGGAGTTAATGGGACGGGCCCCGAAACCTCCTCCTCCCTCGGGGATCCCGGTGGCCCCCGGGCCTCACTTTGGGACAGAGGTGTGAGCGGGGAGGTGCCCTGTCGTGCCGCCGACACCTGGCGATGCCAGTCCTGGAGGCCTGCAACGGTATCGACCAGGATCCGAAGGTTTGCAGACACGGAGTCCAGGGAGTTAGACATTCCCGCCAGGGACTGTGCGACCTCAACCTGTGTGTGCACGACGCCATCCAGCACATGTGTCAGGCGGTTGATGCTCTCGGCGACTGACTGCTGCGACTGGGCCATCGACTGCTGTGACTGTGCCATGGCGTGCTGCGACTGGGCCATGACCTGGTGAGACTGGGCCAAGGCCTGCAGGGCGCCGGCAATGTCGTTTTGCCTCTGGCACATTGCTGCCTGTGAGAGGGCAACCCTGTCCAGGGCCGAGGATGACGCGTGCACATTAACCCCAACGCCTTGCATAACCTGACCCATTGCCTCCATCGCGGATGCCACCCGTGCGGTGTCGGCCTGGGTCTCTGCCATGAGCGGCACCACTCCCTGCTCGTTGACGCGGTTCGACTCCTCTAACAGCGTCTGCAGAGTCTGGAAGGAAGCCCTCATCCCGTCATTGTTCCCCTGGGTTTCTTGATGCATCAGCTGTGCGGGTGGGTTGAGAAACTCCAGGAACTCTGAAAACGTCTGGGAGCCAGCTGCATGCTGGGCCTGGCCTGGCCTCCGCCAGTCCGGGCCCTCGGTTGCTCCGACCTCCACCTGCTGTACCTGCTCAGCTGTGATGTGCGGCCCAGACTGTGACCCAGGAGCCTCATCACTAAATAGGGCCGCAGGGGTGAGTGTCTCTGGGATGGTGGATGGTGTGGGAGATAGCCGGGTCCGCAAGCCCGATGTTGTCGCAATTTAGCGCCTCCTCTATGGTGTGGACCCGCTCAGAGTCCGGAGGGTTATCGCTGGCCATTTCCGTGGCTTGTGGTATCGCCACCCTCTGGGCGTCCTGCTCCGCAGATTGGGTTGGGGAGGATGGGGCTCCCCGCTGATCGGGCACCCTCTGTCGTGCGGCCCCGGGTGAGGTGGCGGCAGATGCCTGTGTCCGTCTGCAGCCAGACGGCCCTGGTCGTTCAGCATCACGTCCTAGGGAAGAGAATGAGACGGGTTATTTAGATTTGCTCGGCCGGGCGCTGGACGGTCCCAGTGGGCAGAGTGTGAAGGGACAGAGGAAGGGGGAGGTATCCCAGTGGGCAGAGTGTGAAGGGACAGAGGATGGGGGAGGTATCCCAGTGGGCAGGGTGTGTGAAGGGACAGAGGATGGGGGAGGTATCCCAGTGGGCAGGGTGTGTGATGGGACAGAGGATGGGGGAGGTATCCCAGTGGGCAGGGTGTGTGAAGGGACAGAGGATGGGGGAGGTGTCCAAGTGGGCAGGGTGTGTGAAGGGACAGAGGATGGGGGAGGTGTCCAAGTGGGCAGGGTGTGTGAAAGGACAGAGGATGGGGGAGGTGTCCAAGTGGGCAGGGTGTGTGAAAGGACAGAGGATGGGGGAGGGGTGGGTGTTTGTCAAGGAGGGTTGTCTCACTTGTTGCAGCTCCGCCAACCTCGCATAGCGCGACATCCCGGGTGCCAGACCCCCCAACAAGGTCCAGTGCCCTCTGCTCAAAGGTGGTGAGGGGGTGCAGGTTGGGCGAACCCCCTCCAGTCTGGTGCCGCTCACGGGTGTTGTGAGCGGACTTGGCCTGTTGGGGGAGGGTACACAGGTAGATCATTACAATAAGGCAGGTATCAGCAGTCCGTTCAGATACTGGCACAGTTTGGGGGTCAAGTTGTCATAAGACGATTGCATCTCTCCACGGGCGCCAGAGCGCTGGGTCTGTGACAACTTTGTGAACCACCCTCAACTAACTCTGCCCCAATCCCCCTCCACCCCCCGTGCCGGGGGGGAGGTGGGTGATTAAGTTCAGGGGGAGGGATGGTTGTGACCAGGGGGCACCTTCTTGGCACTTACCCTGGCAGCCCTGGTGCGGTTGTGAAGCTTTTTTCGGCACTGCTCTGCTGAGCGAGGGGTCTGCCCCACAGCACTGACGGCAGCACCCACCTCACGCCAGGCCTAGCGTACCGCGCTGGCAGGTTGGCGATGCCCTCTCCGCGGGCAGATGATGCCTCTCCTCTGCTCGACAGCATCGAGCAGCGTATCCACGTCTACTTCAACAAAACGAGGTGCAGCTCTCCTGGGCTCCGACATCCTGGCCTACAGATTCTGTGCTCGCCCTCGCCTTTTTACGGCGTCGGGCGGCGTCACGTGGGCGTGATCGTATCGTCGCCACGTTCCGTCATCAGCGCGCACGTGATTGACGCGGCCGCGTTCCTAGCCCATTTCCCAGACGTGAATACGTCGGGAAATGGACCCTTCCCGACCGTCGTCAAACGCGCCCGTTTTTCACGCCAACTTCGCGATTTTTCGCGGGTGCGGAGAATCACGCCCATTGGTTTTGATGTCAAATGTATTGTAAAAATGGAAAATCTTTTAAAGTATTTTTTTCAAAACTGAACAAGACTTATTACTGGAAAAGGGTAAATTTGTTCCCATGTGGAATAATTTCTTTGGTATTTGCTTAACGTTTTCCACAGTGTTTAAATTGAGATAAGCCTGAGGCTTTTTTTCGAGAAGTGTTTCCAAAGTTTGATTCTTTTTCACTTTTGGAATGTAGGAGAGACGCAGCCCAGTCTGCAGTGTTACAGCTGAATTGTAAATGATTCGCTCTGGGCAACGGATCTCAAAGAACTCACTGTCTGATCTGAATGGGTATGGCCAACACGTGGCTCGCCAAGCGCAATGTTAAAATAGAAATAATGTTTAAAATGCCTAAATGTTAACACACTTCAAATCCATCCTCTGGGGATTGAGAATCTCTACTGTATT
This sequence comes from Scyliorhinus canicula, assembly GCF_902713615.1. Lineage (NCBI taxonomy): Eukaryota > Metazoa > Chordata > Chondrichthyes > Carcharhiniformes > Scyliorhinidae > Scyliorhinus > Scyliorhinus canicula. Next base: position 158,071,659 of record NC_052147.1, read on the forward strand.
TCTCCTATTCACTGACATAATCCTGACTTTAAATTCCTATTTTTGCTAGCTATTTTGGAGGAGCTATCTGATTAACACTCTCCCCTGGCAGCCACTGACCATCGTCTGGTATCACGTACCCCCCCCCCCCCCCCCCACCACCCCACCCCCTCACCCCCCCCCCCCCCCCCCCCCCACACCCTGCCAGAATGAACCATAACCATCTGGGTGATGGTGGTATATTTTTATCTTCAGCACATTGTAGTAATCTGGCCAAGCAGTTTATCCACTCATTGCAGAACCAATCTGGTTGTCATGCTGTTGACATCAAAGCAATGAGAATTGGCCAAGTTCTGCAGCGTGTATGGTTTGTTCTGTCAGATTCTGCACCACCCACCCCCCTCCCGGGAAAGAGCGATAAATATTGACCAGGATGCCATGGGATCTTTTACATTTATGGAGGGCAGACAGGGTTTAGATTTAATACCACATAATCCCATCAAGCTAGTGACCCATTCTTGCCGGCTTTTTATATTTGCTCATCTCACAGATCTCACAGATCTCACAGACCTGTTCTGCCTCTTCTCTTCAAGAATTACCTCTTCCCCACTCATCTGTATTATACAATCTCATCGCAGGCCCTGTTGATCATGCTGACTGATAGATTATTTTAGTTTTTTGAGTTCCAGGGCAAGTAATGGTGTGTTGTTTATTTGTAATGAATGAATAATGTTTTTTGACTGATTATAATTGAAGTGGGAACACATCCGTTCCAGTGTTAGGAAAATGTCCTCTCACTTTTTATGTGACAACTCCTGTTTAAACCATTTCAGTGAAGGGACAGCAGCACAGTAGCATTGTGGATAGCACAATTGCGTCACAGCTCCAGGGTCCCAGGTTTGATTCCGGCTTGGGTCACTGTCTGTGCGGAGTCTGCACGTTCTCCCTGTGTCCGCGTGGGTTTCCTCCGGGTGCTCCGGTTTCCTCCCACAGTCCAAAGATGTGCAGGTTAGGTGGATTGGCCATGATAAATTGCCCATAGTGTCCAAAATTGCCCTGAGTGTTAGGTGGGGTTACTGAGTTATGGGGATAGGGTGGAGGTGTTGGCCTTGGGTAGGGTGCTCATTCCAAGAGCCGGTGCAGACTCGATGGGCCGAATGGCCTCCTTCTGTACTGTAAATTCTATGATAACCCCTTCATCTGTCTTTTAAGATTCTCATCCTTCTATCCAAATCCCCTCCTGAGCTCACTCCTTCCTGAATCTCCTCCGGCCCCTGAACCCTCTTGAGGTTTCTGCTCCTCCATTCCTGGCCTCTTGAACATCTCCGATGTTAATCCCTCCACCATTGGCAATTGTGTCCTCAGTTGCCTGGGGCCCCTAATTCCGGGAAATCCCTCCGTAAGGGCAGGATTTTCCAGCCCTTTCCGGTGGCGGGATCTTCCAGTCCTGCAGAAGGGGGCAGCCTATTGGGGGGCGGGAGTTCCCGGCGGCGGGAGGGGCGAGGGAGACCAAACGGCATCGATGTCGACAGGACCGATGATTCTGCTAGCAGTAATGGCGAGCCGGAAAACACCGCCCCGGGAGCGGAAAATCTCACCCTAAATTTCTAAGCCTCTCTACCCAGCTCTTGGTTGCCATAAGCCCGCAGTCTTTGACCATCTGCCCTGGTATCTCCTTATTTGGGTTTTCTCTGAAGCTCTCCAGCTTTACCATGCTGCATAATGGAACAAACTCAGCAAGGCTGGGACTTCACCTTGATTTCACTGAGGTAACATCTGACTGGAATTTAAAAGGGAAGATGACATAAGGAAATGGCCTTCGCTGTCAGCCTCCTGCCGGAATATTTCGCAGCCTGATAGTTGGATATCCGATCCCTAGCCCCAGCAATCAAACACGCCACTTCGTAGCGTTTTATTTAATGTGTGTCCTTTGCAAACTGAAAGCAGGGGTGATTGAGTTCATAAAAGTCCTGCTGTGTGTCATCAGCTCCAAGCTGGCGAAAGGATGGCGCATCAGGCAAACGGTTTTGCTGCATTATTTACAGGGGACGATCTCATGACACACAGCAAGGTAACCCTGCTCCTCCCCACACGCACTGAGCACTTAAGCCCAACCCACTGTTTACCAGCTCCCTCTGATCTCACCCCCACCCGCCTCGCTAACCCTAAGCTCCTGGCGTTTTCCTGCTCCCTCCTCACCCGATGCTCGGTCAGCTTGGAATCTCCGTCTCATCTCCCTGCCAAAGATCGTGATCCCTCCCTCGCTGCAGCATCTACCCGGCCCAGGTGAGACCAGCTGAACAGTTAATAGCAGCATTGAAAGCAAAACAGTTATTTCACAGCCGAGGGAGGGACCTTCTGGTCATTTACCTGGTGTGTTTCAGTTTTATCATCAATACCTAGAGATTAAATATTAACTGTGTAATATATTCATAGAATTTATAGGGAAGTGTGAATTGCTTTGTGGAAACTGGTCAGATTAATCCATCTGTCAATGAAACATCCCTCTGGTAATAACTGCCATTAATTTAGTTAAAACTCTCAGTGCCATCTCGACCCTGATAATATATTAATTTATTTTTAACAAGGGAACAGTGGTTCCTTGGGAAAACAAACAATATTTAGTTTCCATGCTGTTTGGTGTTTATATTCCAATTTCTCCGTGCAATCCTGGAAATTAACACAATACCTAAGGATACATTGCAGAGCCATTGCCCAGGGTTGCCAACTCTGCAGGGTTGCCCTGATGTCTCCCGGAACTGAAGGCATATCATCTGGACACCACTGTCTGTAAAACCTTGGAGAAAAGTCACAGGAGCATTAAAAGAAGATGAATTGCTCTTTACAATTTTGTCAGTTTCCTTTATTAGTTTCATAAGTAATGGAGATGGGGATTTAAAAAACACTGATTGAGTTGGGAGGTCAGTAAACACAAATACCAGATCCAGATGATGCGTATTAAATTTATTTGATTACCTAATTCCTTTTATTCTGATTAAACCCTTAAGGCTGTGATGGAGGATTAGAAACGGCAACATTAGAACCTAAAGAGCTAGAGACTGCAGTAAATGATTTGGGAGTTTCAGCACTCGTACCTTCCGGTTTGAAGAGGACAGGTGAAGATGGTTCTCCCTGCAGCGCTGCTGCTTGTTTTCCAGTTCAGTGTTGCAAGTTCTACCTCCGAGACTTGGTCCCTGTGCCCCCGAGGGTGTTACTGCAGAGAGGGTATCAAGTACGTAAACTGTTCAGCTGCTTCACTCCAGCAGATCCCCACTGTCTTCCCAACCGATATCGAGCAACTGGATCTCTCGAAGAATAACCTGACCATTCTCCCAGCCAACGCCTTCCCATCCCTCTGGAGAATCAATATTCTCCTCATTAGCTCCAGTAATGTTAAGAGAGTGGAGGATGGAGCCTTTGACTTGCTGGTAAACCTATGGAGGCTTGATCTCCAGAGGAATGACATCAGAGATCTGGGCCACAGGTTTTCTATTGGCCTCTCCTTCCTCAATGAGTTGATACTATCAGACAACCATTTAGAGAAGCTAAATTCATTCATATTTCAGAACCTGGATAATGTGCAGAAACTCTACCTGAATAATAACAAGATTTATGAAATGTCGAGTGGGGCTTTCCGGTGTATGACAAGGTTACGGCAGCTGCACCTTCAGAATAACCAAATCGGTAACTTGACCAATGGTGTCTTCTTCATGCTTCAAAATTTGGAGGTGTTAAATCTTCAGGGTAATCAAATCAAAGAAATTGACACTGGTGTTTTCACATCTTTGACAAGTTTGACACTCTTAAATCTGTGCAAAAATGGACTGGAACGAATTAAGTTCAAGACTTTCTTGGGTATTCAGACTTGGGGCACTCACATCTTACTGTCTGAGAATAATTGGACCTGTGATTGTGAGCTCCAGAGGGTTTTCGGTAAGCTTCACAGTGTCCAACGTCTGATTGTGGATGACTATGAGAATGTAATCTGTTTGGAGCCTCCTGCATTGAGGGACTTGCCTTTAGCATCTGTTGACACTCAGTTGTGTATAGCAGAGACTGTCACGGTTCTGGTTATCACAGTTACAGTTTTCATCACTGTTGTGGCTGCCATTGTAATGGCAGAGAGGAACAGGAAGAAACGAACAGGCAAACATTGGAGTGAGGAAAGTGAAGACTTTGATTCACGAGATTAATGCATGTTATTCAGTGGACATGAGTAACATGAGGTCATATATCTTCCTCAGAGGTTCTCGGGGTAGATGAACCACATGGTGTGGTACTTAGTTAGGAAGGTGCAGACTCAATCCATTTTCTGGGTTGAGTTAACCAAACTGCATGTGCTGCAACTGACCTTGATGTCCCCAGATGAGGCAAGCAGGTAAATCAGCTTATTACTGACTTTGTGATGTAGTGATTTATCCTGGGAAGTGTACTTGTGTGGACTCTGTTTGGGGACAGGCTTGGACTCAGTGAGTCCCAACCGCTGTTTATGTTCACACATGGGTGAGGTGTTGGGCAGCCATTTTATCAATGCCATCTTTTTAAGAAGCAGCTTAGGGCAGAAAATTGATAGGAAGCAGAGGCCACAATATAGACAGACGTGTTAATCAGCTCCATCGTAATGCAGATTTGACATAACAAAAGAGTAAAATGTGTTTTCAATCACATGATACAGACAAAGTTGCTAGTTATATTGATGGTAAAGGAAAATACAAAGCCCAGCGAACTTAGATGGGAAGCACTTTAAAGGGTTAAGGAAATTGTTTTATTTTTCAAAATAATTGTTTGGAAGTGTTTTCGAGAATGGGATTCACTTTAATTGTGAGGTCACCAAACACTCTCACTTGGCGCCTATGGGCTAAAATGGGTGTAGTGATTCCGATCCCGTGGAGGTGGTTCTGGAGGTGGAGGAGGGTAACTGCAAATGCTTCAGTAAACCCAATTGCGAGGTCTCCTGACACTGTCCCACCTTTGGGTGAATTCCCCAGGCACAGGGTGTCATCGGAATAGGCAGTTCGCTCCACAGAAATGGGCAGACAATTGATCCAATTACAGCACCAATCAAGGGCCATTTTCCCAGATTGCCACAGCTTTCCATGGTGGATGGGACTTCCAATAGGTTCACTGATTTGATTTGATTTATTGTGACATGTACCGAAGTACAGTGAAAAGTATTCCTGGAGCCCAAGACCTACTTGGAGGTGACATCTGAATAGCTATTGCTTCACAACGCCAGGGTCCCGGGTTCGATTCCCACTTGGGTCACTGTCTGTGCAGAGTCTGTACGTTCTCCCCGTGACTGCGTGGGATTCCTCCGGGTGCTGTGGTTTCCTCCCACAAGTCCCAAAAGATATGCTTTGGTGAATTGGACATTCTGAATTCTCCCTCTGCGTACTTGAACAGGTGCTGAAGTGTGGCGACTAGGGGCTTTTCACAGTAACTTCATTGCAGTATAAATGTAAGTCTACTTGTGACAATAATAAAGATTATTATTAGATAGTAGGTCAGGATTGTCAGAGCCTCAATGTTGGCACAACAATGTTGAAATGGCCACAGCTGTGACCACAATCATTCCTATGGAGGGTATCCCCACACTGATACCTCTTTCAGCCCCGTACCTTTGTTTGTTTCTAAATGTGCCTCCATTGTGACATAACCTCATGCTCACGTACCTCAGCACCGCCTACCACTACCTGTGGGGGTACAAACCTTCCAGTGCTGAGGCCCTTTGATTGAGGCGCCCAGGATCCCGTACATCATCCTTAATTAAGGACGGTTAATTGACTGTCTTCCTTAAAATTGCAACGTCGTGTGGATAGCAGGCACCAGCGGCATAGGGACCCAGAAAAGAACCTAACTCTCTATTTTAGCCATGTAAATTCCACCAAATGATATGCCAAACCTTTGAGTTTGTTCCAGTCTTTGTAATATGCTATCAGTCACTGCGTGCTCTCCATTGTTGCTGAAATGTTGTTGTGTCAAGTTCTATTGCTACCAAGGATGCTAACGTTTAACATTTACTGGTCACATTGGAGTGTGTGGTCTGTATCCAAGATAGCTAGGATTGTCAAATGCAGCCAAGATAATAAGAATGGACCGGAGAGAAGCCATGCGACATCTTAAGTGTTTCTGAGCTAGGAGACCTAGGAATGCCTACACTTCAGCTAACTGGCTATTGACTGGGTTGATGGAGACCACATGATAGCTCTTTTTTTCCCAAATATATGTTCAGAATATTCTTTTAAAAAACTAGAAGTCAGGTTGGAGAATAAACGCTGCATTTCAGATTCTTTATAAAGGTTCCAAATTTTGTATATGTTTTTGGTTGTTGAAGGGGATTGTTGAAGGGGAGCTAAGATTTAGCTTTGGAGATATAGGCTGGGGAGTGGGCATAATCAGCCAGGTTTCCCACTCCTGCTTACATCTGATGTCCTCTGCTGGAATACTGCGGAGGATTCTGTTGGGGAATCAAATTGCGGGAGTGGATTACAGGGTAGCCTAGGGGACTGGGGGATGTACTCCTGCTCCTTGACCCACAAGCAGTGCTGGAAATATACATACCAGTTCACAGAATTTACAGTGCGGAAGAATGCTATTTTGCCCATCGAGTCTGCACCGTCTCTTGGAAAGAGTACCCTATTTAAGCCCATACACCCTATTCCCGTAAACCAGTAACCCCACCTAAACTTTTGTTGGGGGGGACACAAAGAGCAATTTAGCATAGCCAATCAACCTAACCCGCAAATCTTTGGACTGTGGGAGGAAACCGGAGCACCCGGAGAAATCCCACGCAGACACAGGGAAAACGTGCAGACTACGCAGACAGTGACCCAAGCCGGGAATTGAACCTGGGATCCTGTCCCTGGAGCTGTGAAGCAACAATGCTAACTGCTGTGCTACCATGCCGCCCATTCAGACATTCTTGTCTCCCTTCTTCAGCAGATGGATTCTCAAAGTTTATAAAACCATGGGAGTTAAACCTGAAGCAGGTTAAATTTGAGGTTCGAACCACAGGCACGGTAGCATGTGCTTAGCACTGTTGCTTCACAGCGCCAGGATCCTAGGTTCGATTCCCGGCTTGCGTAACTGCCTCAGCGGAGTCTGCACGTTCTCCCCGTGTTTGCGTGGGATTCCTCTGGGTGCTCCGGTTTCCTCTGACAAGTCCTGAAAGATGTGCTGTTCAGTAACTTGGACATTCTGAATTCTCCCTCCGTGTACCCGAACAGGCGCTGGAATGCGGCAGCTAGGGGCTTTTCACAGTAACTTCATTGCAGTGTTAATAGCCTACTTGTGACAATAATAAAGATTATTATTATTATTATTAAAGGTCAGACCTGCCTCTGGAAAGGGGGTTGGTTGCCTGCCCCACCTCCATGAAATCTGGAAATTGGTGCTTTGGAGGAGGGGTTTGGGGGAAGATTTGAGATTTTTTTATTTTGAACTACTTTGGACCTGCCTCTTCCCACTCTTATCACTGGGGCTTCAAACTCCTCCTTATTGTCTAGGCTCACACACAAAGTGGGGGAGGTGGGGGACATCGGGGAAAAGGGCAATATTAACTTAGCCACCCCACTTCCAGTTTGGAGCCCTGGCAATCAGCTCAAAGTCACGCTCGCTGGCCAGACAGAATAAGTCAGCCCACTGCCTTTAGGAGAGAGGGGAAAACACGGGAGCAACAAACATGTTTTCCATTAAATGTGTAGCATAAATTTCACCAATCTCACTTCATTAATTGTCACCGTCGGCTGGTGCAGACTCGATGGGCCGAATGGCTGCCTTCTGCACTGTAAATTCGAAATATCGAAGCATGTCTTTGGGCCATTCAGACCTGTGTAACTTCAGAAGCCAGTATCTAATTATTCAGGCAAAGAGAGGGTGTGCTAAATGGCCTCTGCTATTTCAATCTATAATAATAATTAGGGTCAATCCTAATTGTCAATCCAGGCATGTAAATCAATCTTCAGACACCCAATCCAGCAATGCAAGTGACTCTACAACCATTTTACTGTTTAAAATGAAGCTGTTGAAATTTTCCACACCCTGGGCACAGTCAATTCCAGCCTACAACACAAGTCAAGCCACCAATAATTCTTATAGAAATTTCCCAAATCTTTGGTCTTGGCCTGCCCAATTATTACAATCACCATGTTTGTAAGTTGAAACACAATTACTGTTTATTCATAACAGGAATGAAGATTAAATGTGCAGTAATCACAGCTGCTTAACAATAACATCTAGCTTATTAAAGCCTTCAGTTGTACTACAACCTCGCTTTAGTAGTCATTGATTGTGCATCACTGACTTTCCCGTTTAACTGTACCATCCTCTACCCGCACACACACACAAGACAGACAAACACAGAGGGGTGCAAAGAGGTAAAAATAATAAGGATTAAGGTCAAAAGATAAGCATCCTTGCTTCAGATGATGAGTTCCTCAGTGCACCTTCTTCACAACATGAATGTGGTTTAAAGTCTCAGGCCTATAAGGCCACAATGATCTTTGCAATTCAGCAGCATATGTTAGAGCTTTTCCACAGTCTGTTCTTAGAGAGAGTTGTAATTTCTGGTCTCTACTTCACATCAATCTTTTCTGGAGAGAGAGAGAGTTATCAGATTATCAGCAGCTTTTTGGTGAGAATTAGCTGGATATTTCTGGAGTGAGTTGGTTAGATTCCTCCATCCAGCCTGTAGAATCGAAAGTGACATGAACTCCAGCCTTGAGACAGTGAGAAACATGTCAGCAGGCCCAGAACCAATCATCACTGGCCACCGGGTAGGGCACAGACATTCAAACCAATTCATTGGCCACCAGCCAAGCCAATCAAAGTGATTCATCACTCATGCCCTCCGGACTGCTCCTGCTTGATTTATAGATATAGGCCATTGCTTCTTCTTGAGTTAAAGTTATAGTCTGCACTAAAGTCACTGGTCCATTACTCATCCATTGATCAAAATGGTAATAGCAAAAATAAAAGAAAGGGGAAATCAGGAAATAAATGTGGAATAAGGAGAAACAAACAGGAAGGACAGTTACCATGTGCAGGAGACACAGTTGGAACCTGGGATTGCTTTATTTGGACCTCCTGTTGTAATGAGTCCTTTGTTTTAATCTGCTAGTCTGCAAATCTAACTGGAATCTGATGTATCACTCAGTTAAACTATTCACATCTTTCAAATTTTCTATTCAAAACATCACGGTCGGGATTCTCCCCTAACCGGTGGGGTGGGGGTCCCGGCGCTGAGGGGTGGTGTGAATCACTCCGGCGTCGGGCCGCCCCAAAGGTGCGGAATCCTCCACATCTTCAGGGGCTAGGCTGGCCCCGGAGTGGATTGTGCCGCGCCGGCTGGCGGGGAAGGGGCTTGGCGCCACGCCAACCGACGCCGAAGGGCCTCCACCAGCCAGCACGGGTTGCCGCATGCGCGGGAGTACCAGCGTGTGCTAGCATCATCGCAGCACATGCGCCGGGGGGGTAGGTTCATCTCCGCGTCCGCCATCGCAGAGGACCACAGCGGCCGACGCGGAACAATAGAGTGCCCCACGGCACAGGCCCGCCCGCGGATCGGTGGGCCCCGATTGCGGGCCAGGCCATCGTGGGGGCACTCCCCAGGGGCAGATCCCCCCACGTCCCCCCGAGGACCCCGGACGCCGCTTGCGCAGCCAGGTCCCGCCGGCAAATACCTGGTATCACATACGCCAGCGGGACTGGCTGAAAACGGCCAGCCACTCAGCCCATCACGGGCCAGAGAATCGGCAGGAGGGTGGGTGCTGCCAGCGGCCGCCGACTGGCGCGGCGTGATTCCCGCCCCCACCAAATCTCCGGCACTGGAGAATTCGGCAGCCGGCGGGGGCGGGATTAACGCCGCCCCTCGACGATTCTCCAACCTGGCAGGGGGTCGGAGAAAACCGCCCTACATCTTTCTTTGTGTTCTCCCTTTCCCATCCCATGCTATCTCTTTCCATTGAGTTTGATACTTTTTGGAAGAAGGTGCACTCCTCAAGGTTGTAAGTTATCTGCTCCCTCAACAAGTGCACCACTTTGTTTTCTCCCATCTTTGCTACACCCCACTCTGTGCCCCACAGCACCGCGGCCAAAATCTTGGCCCAAGAGCAATCTCTCTGTCTCTACCTTGTTACCTTTGTTGAAAGCTTTGCAGGTCACACACTGACCCACTCAAAGACTGGACATCCCGAGGAGTTGTCAGAACAAATTACTGCGGAAGCTGGAATCAGGAACCAATACAGAAAATGCTGGACAATCTCAGCAGGTGTGACCGCGTCTGTGGTGAGAGACAGGGCTAATGGTTAGAGTCTGGATGATCAAAGCTTTGACAAAGAGCCATGCAGACTCGAAACTTTAGCTCCCTTCTCTCCCCGCAAATACTATCAGACCTGCTGAGATTGTCCAGCATTTTCTGTTTCTGAGGAATCGTATGTTGGACATCTTGTGTAGTCACGGGTTAATAATCAAACTCCCTTGCATCTTGAAACAACAGACTTACCAAGATAAACAGTGTGGGATAAAATGTTTGTGCGGAGAAATAAATGGCAGTAATGATTCCAGCCATGAGTGATTAGGGGCTATGTTAATAAGTGCACGTAGCGAGATCCATTAACTGTATTACAGAAAGATAATGGTTAATAAGACCTGTCTGTTCTTATGAGGTTAAGAATAGTTGGAGGGAACCAGCTTTGGAGTAAACAACTGCAGCTGTTTGAAAAGATTCAGAAACAGATAAGTCACAAGGTTTTATCTATAATATTGTTCCTTTGATCTAAAAAGGTATGTAAAGGAGCCTGGTTTTCACTACATTCTCAGTAATATTCAGCAACGGTGGCGCTGCTCTCTCTCTGTATAGTTCAGCTGATCACGGCGTTGTTATCAATAAAGTCTATTCTACATATTCCATTGTTTAGTGGCTCATGCTTACTCAAAACATGATGTTGTCAACTGGAGGAGAGTGAAGGCTGAGCATTAACATAAGCGTGGATCAGGTAACATGGAATTTCGGTCACTCCAAGGCCAGACCAGGATGGGGCGGTAGGCCAGTATAGTGATCCAGTTATAACTTTTTACATGAAAATTCAGATTCTTTCACTGTTATTTACTTCTATTGGGCAACACGGTACCACAGTGGTTAGCACTGCTGCCTCACAGATCCAGGGACCAAGATTCAATTCCTGCCCCGAGTCACTGTCTGTGTGGAGTTTGCACTTTCTCCCCGTGTCTGTGTGGGTTTCCTCCGGGTGCTCCGGTTTCCTCCCACAGTCCAAAGATGTGCAAGTTAGGTGGATTGGCTATGCTAAATTGTCCCTTAATGCCCTAAAGGTTACTTTGGGCTACTGGGTTTTTGGGGATGAGGTGGAGGGGTGGGCTTAAGTAGAGTGCTCTTTCCAAGGGCTGGTGCAGACGCGATGGGCCAAATAGCTTCCTTTTGAACTATAAACTCTATATGATTCTAGTTCCAGCTGATCCATTACTAGTTGTGCTGCAGCAAAAACAGACATGCTGCCGACTTTTTCCATCTTAGATTCATCAGGACCAGTGCAGGAATACCAAACTTCAAAGGGGACAACAATTTACACTGCTTCAGAAAAAGATGCCTATTAGTTGGCATCTGGCCTGATAGGTGCAGGATGAAAGGATTCAATAACATGTCTCTTTTTTCAGCAGTATTCAAATTCTGCACTGCTAAGTGAGAATTATTAGAATTGTTGAATTCATTTTCTTGTAATGGTGGATTTTTAATTCATAAGATTTGGATTGTTTGTTGAGTATCATAAGCACAATACTATTTTACCATTTTACCCTTAGTAACTGGGTTAAGACTGCTAAAAATCATTTCCCACCCCAACCCTAATCCTAATGCAGTCAGCAGTGTCCAGTCAGTCTGGGCTGTAATCAAACCAAATCCATAGGTGGAAATTCAAAACAAACTCAAACACAGAATCCAAAATGTCGTTTTACTGGGTGCAACTAATAATTTCAATTATTTCTGTTATACAGCTCTCCTCTTTCTCTTTAACTGTTAAGTAAATGTTATTTTCTTGGAATATTCCCTTTTGCATCCCGTTATGATAAACCACTCACCAGAGGAGGGATAATCTACATGAGAAACCAGTCCTACAATATTAAACGGATAAAACTCTTTATCAACGTCGACCCACCAGCTGCAAAATGCAAGATTTTCCCGTGAATTAGCAGAATAATAGGCCTTGTGCAAAATAAAACTCAATGGTTAATCTACATTCTGAAAAATAATAGACAGCTGGGAATGTAGGTGATGTGATGGACTTAGGTGTCTGCATAAATTTCTCTCAGCAGCAGCCCAATCTCATCAATTCCCATCCCACCTCGCATCCTTTCATTCAATTCCATCCAAACCCACCCTCTGCCAACACATCCCATCTCATTCGATCATGTCCTTTTTCATCCTGATCCATTCCATTCTGTGCTATCCTCTCCTGTCCCACAACATGTCCTCCTGTTCCACCCTATCCCATTCCATCTCATCCCTTAGATTCCATTATTGCCTTTTTGGTTGTTAGCTTGGCTCAATTGCTAGCACTTTGGCATCAGAGGCTGTGGGTTCATGCCCCACTGTGGGACATGTGTACACTCTCTGGGTTGACTCTCTAGTGGGGTATTGAAGATATAACGCTATGACAGACAACAATAGTCGTTTTTCTACTGTTCCTCAGTGGAGATCAGCTAATTCAATAAAGCCAAGATTTGAACCTTGGACTTTGTTGGTGCAAGGTTTACTCACAGAAAATACTTTGGAAGAGATGCTGACTCTATTACCTCACAGACATCTCCCTTAATAGGCATGGCTAAAATAAAAATTCTAAATGACAAAATTGCATTTCCAATTGACAATAAAACCATTTGGTGCAGAGCTTTGATCAATAATAACTATGCTAATTATTTGATGTGTTGAAATTTCTCTGTGAGTTATAATCATAGAAGGGACACGACAGAAGAAGACCATTGATCTGTGTTGGCTCTTTTGAAGATCAGTCCAGCTAGTCCTACTCCCTCAATCTTTCTCCACATCCTTGCAATGATTTTTTCTTTCTGCCTTGTTTTTATATTGCAGGATGACCGACACCATTGTTGTAAACTAACTTTATTAATAACACATTTTCAGTACATGAACACACAACTGCAAGGCATCTGCAGCCTGTTGAAATCTTCTATTACATGTGTAATCTGACCTTCAACCCCCAAGTCCGATGACCCATGAAGTACAGAGTGTATTGTACCTAATACTGGAGTCCACTACTGTAATCACCCTTTTATCATGATATCATCAAGCACTTATCTCATTCTCTTTTGAAGGCAGCTATTGAATCAGTTTCTGCCACCCTCTCAGACATTGCATCCCAGACCCTAACCATTTGTTGCACAAAGTTGCTTTTACTTATGTCACCTCATGTTGCCAATCAACTTAAATCTCTGCCCTCTGCTGATTACCCCTTCTGCCACTGGGAAACGTTTATCTTTATTTACTCCATCTAACCCATTCATGGTTTTAAACACCTCAATTAAATCTCCACTTAACTTTCTCTGCTACTGGAGTTATTTATCTCACTAATGACAAAGTTATTCTCTTGAAAAGCATTTAGTTGGTGCCTTAACCAGCCAGAACACACAACCATGTGAGAAGAAGGATGGGAAAGACCATCTGATTCATTAATCCCACTGTGCCATTGGAGGACTTGATGTCTGGCCCTAACCTCTCAAGTCAGTTTCCTGGCTGAGGCGAAACATAATTGAGGGAAAGCATTGAGAAATTCCTCTCTGACTCCTTAAGGAAATCAAGCAAAGTTCCAAGGGGGACCATGGTGCCATGTAGATTATTCCAATCCCAGTTTTATCTCTGTTAATGGAAATCGCCTCGTCTTTCAAAACTTGCTCAGTTGTCTTTTGATGGACTGTAGATAATTCATATTTACCGCATTCTCCAATAATCTGTTCCAGAGGGAGATGACTCTCAAATGAATCTGAAAAGAATTCCAAACATGTAGCCTAACTCTTTGAAATCTATCTCGTGTAACGTATCTAATAGGAGTGAATCTCATTGATTCATCATTTAAAAACCCTCGTTATTATCCGCACTAAAGTTTGTGTGAAATTATTTTCAAGTCCTGATTGTCAAGATTGTATAGTTGTGATTTTATAGATGTATAAAAGCTTATCTTTCTTTAAATGGACTGTTTGAAGCCTTAAGAATGGCTGCCAGAAGTCACCTGATCTTTTACAACTGCAATGTTTGTCAAGGTTCTAGGAGGCTTCAAGTGGATTGCAAGAAAATGTACCCAGACTTATGAATAAATTTGTAGTTAATGTCATTTTCACAAGAGTAAACAGAAACTCATTGACAATAACTTCTCTGGAGGTGTGAATAGCTCTTTCCTATCTCACCAAATTTGGGAGCCATTCAGATTAAAGACTAAAACATTCAAAATGTTAATTACCTTGGCTAAAAGACAGTGGATGGGATTATACCTCTAGATCAGGGCTAACTCAATACCTAATTTGGCTGTGTGATCCAACGTTTTTGGGATAGCAGCCACTTTTGCGTTTTTGAACTGGTTAAAGGAGGCTGCAAGAAGCCATTTTGTGTGGCAGTGTGAGAGCCAATATAAGCACACAGCGCTCAGCTGAACTGGCCATGAGCCACATGTGAAAGCTGGAGTACCCTGCTATTGGGAGTTAGAGTAAAGCACCCAGAACATCATCCCTGGTCTGCTGTGAGGAAAGCAGGCAATCTCCAAGTCTCAGTACCTACAGTTTCCAGTCGGGAAATATTATGTATCAAAGTAACAACATTGGCTGGTGTAATGTCACTTGTTACACGTTCCGTGGGCTTTTTGTGGAGTTCACCATTGCCCCGTTTGAACAGCAGCTTTTAAAAAATAAACCCTGCACTATGTTACCCAAACTCAACGAGTGTCACCTCTGATTCTCTCTCTTTACCGCTACAACAAAGAACATAACGAAAGAGAAACTGGCAATGTGATCTGGGCTGTAAATAGTAAACGGGAGAAAAACAACTTTCAATGACGATTTTGTGAGCCAAAATAAGGAATCAACAACGAAAATCCAGGACCGTACACCACTGGGAGTAAGATCGGGCGAAATATCGTCAACTTCCAAGGCTAACTCATCATGGTCGTGGCAAGTAAAAACTCTCAAGTGAATATTTCGACACGGTAGAATTTGTATCGGGACATCGGCAAATCATCCGGTTGATCACGACTGTCGCTAGTGTAAGTAAAAGGTATCCAAAACAAAATCTATCGGACAGCTGCAAATTACTGGGGACTTACTCCAAATAGACGATTAAAGTTTTCAGTACACTTACCAGAATAATGGGTAGAGCTGCGGAGACCACGCACGAGGCACTGAAACGGGACTCAGGAACAAAAACCTAGGGGGCTGCCAACTCTGCAACCTACTGCCCGGGAATTGATAGCGAGGCACATAAATAGCTAATCTGCTTGTACGCTGTGAGTTTGTCTGCTTTAAACGGAGAGAAAATAAACAGCAGGAAAGACGGGCTGCAGGCTGAGCAGCGTAGATCAGGGCTCTTCAATGCAAAAATGGTGGGACGAAAAGGCGCCTTGGATGTGTTTGATGAGGAGGGGACATGGAACTCTAATGCGGAAAGATTCCAGTCATTCCTTAAAGCCAATCAGACACCAGCAGATAAAAGCAAATCACTGCAGATGCTGGAATCTGAAACAAAAGAGAAAATGCTGGAAAATCTCAACAGCTCTGGCAGCATCTGTAGGGAGAGAAAAGAGCTATTGTTTCAAGTCCAATGACTCTTTGTTAAAGCTAACATAGAAAGTGGGAAATATTTATACTGTGGATTGAGAATGAAAGATGAGTCATAGCCACAGAAACCCAGGGAAACTGGGTGCTAATGGCGACATAAACCAAGGGGAAAGAGTGCTAATGACAGTCCCCAGAGAGAACAAAAGACGTGAAAGGCCAAGCAGCAGAGAAACTAACATCAGAGAGTGAACTTGGGGGGAGAGGAAGGGAGAAGCAAAGAGGAGAAAGGGTAAGGAAAGGTGGATAAGATGGGGGGAGGGGGGTTTAAATATATATTAAGAAAGACAAGAAAGAAAGAAATGGTAAGAGACAGTTAAAATGAAATAGGATGAAAACAAATGGTTTGAGGTGGGGTAGACCTAATCATCTGAAGGTGTTGAATTTGATGTTGAGACTGGAATACTGGAATGAGTGTTTTGGGCCTGGGATGTTAAACATGGAAGAAGTAAAGGGGCAGGTGTTACACCTTCTGCGATCGCATGGGAAGATGCCATGGGTGATGGGAGAGGTACTGGGTATGGTGGAGGAGTGGACTAGATGACAACAGATAACAGCAGATCTGCATACTGTGACCTTTCTCAGCCCAGTTGGGAAGAAAACATTCACAGTATTTAATACACCCAGCTAAACCAGGGAACAAGTCATATGGTGAGTTAATGACTGTCTAGCAAGAACATTTCTCTCCCCGTCCACTATTAAAAGCTGAAAGATTCCACTTTCACCGTCGTGGAAGGGGAAATCATTTCACAATTTGTTGCATCTCTGCGAAAGCTAGCAAAAAACTTGATGAAGGGGAGAAAGTGGATGTGGTGTATTTGGACTTTTCGAAGGCTTTTGACAAAGTCCTGCACAAAAGAAAATAGTGTAAAATTAAAGTGCATAGGATTTTGGGTAGTGCATTAAGGTGGTTAGAAACCTGGTTGGCAGGCGGGAAACAAAGAGTAGGAATTAACGGGCCTTTTTCAAATTGGCAACAGTGACTAGTGGGGTACCGCAGAGATCAGTGATCGGACCCCAGCTTTTCCCAATATATATTAATGATTTATATGAGGAGCTAGGTGTCCTAGCTCCATATTAGCAGATGTTACCAAGTTGGGTAGGAGGATGAGCTGTGAGGAGGATGCAGAGATCCTTCAGTGTGATTTGGACAAGTTGAGTGAGTGTGCAAATGAATAGCATAGGCAGTATAACTTGGATAGAAGCGAGATCATCCACTTTGATAGCAAAAACAAGAAGGCAAACTATTATCTGAATGGCCATAAATTAGGAGAGGGAACATTAAACGAGATTTGATTGTCCTCGTACACCAGTCACTGAAGGTATACATGCAGGTGCAGCAGGCGGGAAAGAAGGCAAGTGGTATGTTGGCCTTCATTGCGAGAGAATTTGAGTACAGGAGTAGGGATGTCTTGCTGCAGTTATACAGGACCTTGACGAGGCCACACTTGGAATATTGTGTGCAATTTTGGTCTCCTTATCTGAGGAAGAATTTTCTAGCTATAGAGGGAGTGCCGCAAAGGTTTACTAGACTGATTCCTTGGATGGTAGGACTGACGTACGAAGAGAGAATGAATCGGTTAAGATTGTATTCGCCAGAGTTCAGAAGAATGAGGGGGATTTCATAGAAACCAAAAAATTCTAACAGGAATGTAGAGGGTAGATTCAGCAGGATGTTCCCGATGGTGGATATGTCCAGAACCAGGGGTCACAGTCTGAGGATACCGGGTAGACCATTTAGGACAGAGATGAGGAGAAATTTCTTCACCCAGGAATGGAGAGCCTGTTGAATTTGTTACCATAGGAAGTAGTTGAGTCCAAAACATTGTACGGTTTCAAGAAGCAGTTAGATATAGCACTTAGGGCGCAGGGGATCAAAGACTATGGGGAAAGCGGGATTAGACTATTGAGTTAGATGATCAACCATGATCATAATGAATGGCAGAGTGGGCTTGAAGGGCCAAGTGGCCTCCTTCTGCTCCTATTTTGTTTATGTTTCTAGGAACTTGGCCAGACTGTGGATGATACACTTCCAGACTATGACCTCAGGAATGAAGCCATCCAAAGGAAATTGTTGACTGCAAGTACATCAACCCTAAAATCTGCTTAGAAATCGCAATGTCTATGGAAATTGCTGTGAGAGAAGCTTCACTGATTGGAGTTCGAGCTAAAGCCAATAAAATGGAGTCTGGGAGAAACCGGTCTGCAAAGAACCTACCATGTCATCGCTGCAACCAAGTGGGACATATGGCTGGAGATTTTGGAGTAAGGGGAGAAAATGCAAAAATTATGGTAAAGTTGGTCACATTGCCAAGGCTTGTTGTTTACGCCAACCTCTATCAGCACAAAAGAAGCGTACCAAGAAAAATACTGCAAAATCTACAGGGCGAGTTTACGAGTGAAGTGATCCAACTGAAGGCTCACCATTGCCAAATGGTCACGTTAGCTTAAGGAATGTAAGCTCAGCGTTCTAGCAGTACATGGAGAACAGCAACGATTCTGGGTCTATCCAAAATTAAATGGGAATACTATTAAGATGGAAGTAGATATAGGCGCTGCAGTATCATTTATACCTGAATCCATATTTTGTCAGGAATACAGGAAAGGAACTCAATCTCTTTCTCAGTATCTGCTCTACCTGAGGATGAGACCTACAAAGGAAAACTCTGACTATTCCACTTCAAAAGCCATCACAGCTGCTAAACCAAATTTCAGGTTCAACCCCTTCACTTTGGACAGAAGGTTTGCAAGCAACAGGCATGCATGGGCGGCATGGCACGGTGGCACAGTGCTGAGCACTACAACCTCACAGCGCCAGGGACCCAGGGTCAATTCCAACCTTGGGTGACTGTGTGGAATTTGCATGTTCGCCCCATGTCTGCGTGGGTTTCCTCCGGGTTCTCCAATTTCCTCCCACAGTCCAAAGACCTACAGGTTAGGTGGATTGACCGTGCTAAATTGACCCTTAGTGTCCATAAACAATGCATGGGGTCACAGGAAAAGAGTGGGGCAGTTAGCCCAGGTAGGCTGCTCTTTCGGAGGGTCACTGCAGACTGAATAGGCAGAATGGCCTCCACCTGCACTGTAAGTATTTTATGTATTCTAACAATATATCACAGCAATTCATTTGAAGGGTGTGATTTAACGGGAAGAAACAGAGCACCATTGTGGGTAGGTTTAACAGGGTGCTGACCACACTGTTGAACGGAACTCTGTTATTTTTTCAGGCCTTGGCAGGGATGGCCCTGCCAAGGCCGCCATTACTTTCATTTCCCGCACTGAGGAGCTCTGCTCGATCCCCCAACACGTTCCCCATAAGCCCCCAACATACCTGTTGAGGGATTCTTGAACCTCCGCAGCGCACCTTAGCAGGGGCTGGTTTAACACAGTGGGCTAAATAGCTAGCTTGTAAAGCAGAACAATGCCAGCAGCGTGGGTTCAATTCCAGTTCCAGCCTCCCCGAACAGGCGCCGGAATGTGGCGACTAGGGGCTTTTCACAGTAACTTCATTGAAGCCTACTTGTGACAATAAGTGATTATTATTATTATTATTATTATAAGGGTAAGGAAAGCCTGGTCCCGATCCACAGCAAGGGCAAAATGGCACCTCGGCCCTGCCAGCCTGTCACCTGGCAGTGCCAGCTGGGAATCCTGGCAGTGCCTGGCTGTCACCCACATGACACTGCCAGGGTGCCCAGGTCACACTGACAGGGTGCTAGGCTGGCAGTGCCAAGGTGTCCAGGCTGGCATTAGCAGTGCCAGGCTGGCACACTGCCTAGAGGCTGACCATCCGGAGCCTCAGATCGCCTGAAAGGCCACCACGTGCTGACCCACCTGGTCCCATTTCTGGAGACCAGTGCTAAATGACACCCAGCTAGGGTCTCCTCGACAAGGCCTTTAGATCCCGGGGGCTGGTTAGCTCTGGCGGTGACTTATGTAAGTGTGCAGTGTGCCTAACTGCACACTTAAATGAGCAGATTTAGGTCCCATCCATTTTGGGCAGGATCCAGGTCGCAATGCCCGCGAGATTTACTGACCACATTATGACCGAATTGGGGTGCAATGCAGCATTCAGCTTGCGCCCAAAATCTCATCTTCAAGTGTCTTTTTTCTCGATTTGAATTATAATCTTTGTATATGTAATTTAGTTAATAACTTTATCACTTTTACTTAAGTAACTTCCAGTAATAGTTTTACAATAAACTAACTTTTATCTGGTTTAAGTCTAAAACGTTGCTGCTGGGTTATTTTTGAATGGAACTATCTACAAATTAAAAGGGTGCTGCAGACACACACACACACACACACACACACACACACACACAAATTGTTAGCCCATGGACCACTGTGAGGAAACTCTTCTTATGTGGTGGAGAAACTGGCATTTCAAAGCCCTAAGATGGGTAAGAGTTTTGTTGCCTTCTTCTCTGCCAGCACTATGTTCTTTGCCACGTAGAGGACCCAAAACTTGATATGGCTGTGCCAAAATCTTGTGCAGTTGAAGAATAATATCCCCTTTAAATTTTTTTGTACCTCTAGTTCCCTAATCTCAGTTTAAATAAATGATCATGAGCTCTTCAGTTGCCTTGCGGCTGTTTCTGAAAGTTGATGTCGAACAATTGTTTTTTTTTTATAAATATACAGTACCCAATTCATTTTTTCCAATTAAGCAGCAATTTAGCGTGGCCAATCCACCTACCCTGCACATCGTTGGGTTGTGGGGTTGAGATCCACACAGACATGGGGAGAATGTGCAAACTCCACGAGGACAGTGACCCAGGGCACGGATCGAACCCACAGCCTCTGTGGCGTGAGACAGCAGTGCTAACCACTGAGCCACTGTGCCGCCCAATGTCAAACAGTTGTCACCCTATTGTCTGTGTTTTTTATTAAGGACATGGGGTTCCACACCAAGTTAAATAAGAACAAACTTTTATTTATACAAACGGTACAGAAACACTACCCAGTAGACCCCTTATGGGTTCCTGATTGCCAGTGCCTGGACAACCTTATATATATTGGGTAATTAAGATACCCCTCTCTGAGTGGGAGAGCTTGTAATCTGCAAGGGGCATGGGGAAGACGAGCATTCCCACCCTGTAGGTCTCGTGCGGGATATTACACTATTAAAGTTGGATGTCCATATGTCACCCTCTGTACTTTTCTCCATTTGTGTTTTATTCAGACTCCAAATGGTTGGGTTGTTTGCTGTCCAACTCTCCATTACCACCGTTCAGGAACCTTCCACCAAGTTGCCCATTGTTTGGAAGCTCATGCTGGTTTAGCACAGTGGGCTAAGACAGCTGGCTTGTAATGCAGAACAAGACCGGCAGTGTGGGTTCAATTCCTGTTCCAGCCTCCCTGGCAGGTGCTGGAATGTGGCGACTAGGGGCTTTTTACAGTAACTTCATTGAAGCCTACTTGCGGCAATAAGTGATTATTATTATTATTTTTACAGTGACCTGATTGGGTTATCCCGCAGTCTTGCTTGCATTTCCCAGCGCAGGAGTTCAAGAAATAGGAGCAGAAGACATACAAACGCACAAAATAAGAGCTGCAGTAGGCCAGTTGGCCTCTCGAGCCTGCTCTGCCACTCAATAAGATCATGGCTGATCTGTTTGCGTTTCAAGTTCCCACCTACCCTCCTCATTTTCCCATATTATACAACATCAGACTATCCTTTTACATCAGCAACAATTTTAGAGTTAATTCCCTCGACTTGATTTTCTTTTCAAATATAATTTGCATTAGCATTTAAAACAATATGTATCTGCTGAGGTGGCCAAGGCATTTAAGGGCATCTGCTCCGTTGCATGATTTGTATTTGTCTTGTTTATGAAAGCATGGAAAATATACTGCATAGTGCTTCATTAAAGATGGGATCAGGTGGCACAACAATTAGCATATTGTACTTTCACCTCTGGGACCTCGGATTAAACCCAATGCAAATTCATGAGATGTCACTAACTCTTATCATTTGTGGGCAATCTTCACTTCTCACAATTTGGCACTAAATGTATAAAATAACTCAAAGATCGTTAATGGAAAAGTGACACTATTGTTGAAAGAGTTAATGATGAGATCAGGATTAAAACAGGCTTGGGGAAATAGAGCCCTGAAAGTAGCTTCTCTTTCTAACCCATCCTAGATCTGACCTGCGAGTGCACAATAACGATGAATAACAGGATAAAAAAAACAGTCCTTTCCATAGCTGGCACTGGCATCCCTCACTCTAATTTGGATGCAACCTCAACAGAGGTTTAAAAGACAAGCATGAAATTAAAACACAGCACAGCTCTGATTTTGCATTTTGATGATGTATCTTGTTCTTGTGCTGCTTGTGGAATGACAAATCAGCTGTATTCAGAGGATGGTGAAGAGTTTTCGCGAGGTCAAGACCCAAATACGACTGTGTTTCTATAAAATCTCCCCTTAAACCCAAAGATGCAATCATTGGCAGAAGCAGGGGACTGAGCAAAGACTGTGGAACGGGACTTGAGAAACAGAGTGCAGAAACAGATCTTCTACATCATGTTATTTATATTGTTAAGATACACAGGTGAAGGACATTGTTGAATTAAGCACCTAGAGTACTTATAAAGAGAGACTGACTGATTGACTGGCCCTCTTTCATGGCTAGATTCATGGATGGGTGTCCCTGGCGAGGAAGAATGCAGTTTCTGCTAGAATCGCAGGGATTGGAATGCATTATCAGCCCCGGAAACAATAGTATAATTTAATTACATACATTTCCTTTAAATTTTTGTCTTTTGTTACAATGACCCTTTTGAAGGGTTGTCAATTTAATTTGTTCATCTGTCAATTAGTCTATTTTTATTCCATTGATTTAATTAAGAGTATAGAAAGAGACCAGTGAAGTTGCACCCCTTTTTTTGAGCTAATGCTCCTGGGATACAAGTTCAATTCCCCCAATGGCAGCGGGAGGAATCTAAATTAAAGAAATAAAAATTTGGAATTAAGAGCTCGTCTCAGTAATGGTGACCAACCGTTATTGATTGTTGGAAAAATCCAGCTGGTTCACTATTGTCCTGAAGGGAACCTGCTGTCCTAATCTGCCCTACGTATGACTCCAGACCTGGTGCATGGCAATGGAGTTGACTCTGAAATGGTTTGCTTTATCAAACTGCTGCAAAGTCGTAAAGGAATGAAACCATATGGACTGCTGTCATCAACCTCGGCATTGGGGATGACAACAGCAAACCCAGCCCTGTCAAGCCTGCACAAAGTCCTCAAGTGTGCCATACATTGTCTCAGTTGGTAATACACTCCCGCTGAGGCAAACGCTTCCTGATTCTTGTCCCAGTCCAGGACATGAGCACAAAGATCTAGGCTGATAAAACAATGCAGTGTTGAGGCCTCTGCCTTTTATATGGGATGTTAAACTGAGATCCCATTTGCCCTCACAGGTGAATATACAAAAAAACACATTGTCCCATTTCAAAGAGCTGGATTGTTATCCCTGGTGTCATGGGATAGTTAAAATTGCCCCTAACTTGTTCATTAGTTAATTTGTTTATTTTTATCGTTTTATTGAAAAGTGTAAAATGGAACTGCCCCTTTTAAGGCATTGCTCATTAGTTAATTTGTTTATTTTATCTTGTTTATCTTATTTGTAAATCTTTGTTTACTTGAGTATAAAGCGAGAATGCTGGGACACGCGGTTAATGGGAAGGAAGCAACCATATGTAACGCTGCATTCTGTGAATAAACCCATTATCAAGAGAAATGTGTTAGTGTCTAATTTCATACTCTGCCAGTTGGCTTGGGATCAAAATAAAAAACCTGGGGGTCACTAATTTTTAAAAAATATTTTTAAAATTCTCTTTTTTCACATTTTCTGCCACATTTACAGCCACCAACAATAAACAATAATCAGTAACAAATATGTCAATCCCCATATCAATAACAACGATCCCATCCTCCCACCAAACCCCAAACATGAGCCCACATGTTCACACAAACAAATGACAAAAAGGAATTAGGGATCACCCATAGTCGCCATTAACACACAGCCCCCCCTCCCCCCAACCCTCCCCAATTAATGTTCAATGTTATCGAGTTCTTGAAAGTGCATAATGAATAATGCCCATGAATTGTAGAACCCCTCCATCCTTCCCCTCAGTTCAAACTTAATCTTCTCAAGGGTCAAGAATTTCAACAGTTCCCCCCGCCACGTCAGGGCACGCCAGGAGAGATTTATCTCCAACCTATCAGGATCTGCCTTCGGGAGATCAACGAGGCGAAGGCTACAACATCTGCCTACGCACCCGTTTCCAACCCTGGCTAGTCCGACACCCCGAATATGGCCTCCCGAGGACCCGGGTCCAGTTTCACGTCCACCACTTTAGAGATTACCCTAAAAACCTCCTTCCAGTAATCCATCGGGAGCGACGCTGTTGCTAATGCTTTCAGTCCCAACCCCCTGCACAATCTCTCCTCCATTCTGACCCACTGGGAATCAACCCACCTGACCCAGCTCCGCACCTTCTCCACATTCGCCGCCCAGTAGTAATACATCAGGTTTGGAAGAGTCCTGCCTTCCCCACTGTAGCAGCACCTTTCTAACTCTGGCCACCTTCCCTCCCCATATGAACAAAGTAATCCTTCCCCCAATCTCTCTGAAAAAAAGCCTTTGGCAGGAAAATCGGCAGGCATTGAAAAATAATCAGAAATTGCGGCAACACGTTCATTTTAACCGCCTTTACCTGACCCGCCAGTGACAGAGGGAGACCATCTCACCTTGTCAGATCAGCTTTCACTCTCTCCTCCAAACTAGAAATGTTGGGCGAAATTCTCCGCCCCCCACGACGGGTCGGAGAATAGCGGGAGGGCCTTCCCGACATTTTTCCCGCCCTCCCGCTATTCTCCCCCCCCCCCCCCCCCAACTCCCGACACGAATCGCTGCCGCCGTTTTTTTTACGGCCGGCAGCGATTCACAGCTGTTCGATGGGCCGAAGTCCCAGCCCTTTACGCTGTTTTTACGAACGGCAAACAGACCTGGTCTGGCCGTTCGTAAAAACGGCGGGAACAACTCGCTTTTTATAACCATGGCACCGATTGGCACGGCAGTACCACGGCCGTGCCAATGGTGCCATGGGCCCGCGATCGGTGGGCACCGATCGCGGGCAGCGGGCCCGATGCCCGCGCACTATTTGTCCTTCCACCGCCCCGCAGTATCCATTCGCGGGGCGGCTGAGGGGCATCCCGGCCCGCGCATGCGCGGGTTTCGCGCAAATACGCGATGACGTCATCCGCGCATGCGCGGGTTGGAGTCTTCCAATCCGCGCATGCGCGGCTGACGTCATATGACGGATCAGCCGGCGCTAACTCCGGCAAGCGGGCTTAACGAAATTCGTTAAGTCCGTGATGCCGGAGTTTACGGCGTCGGGCTGCTAGCCCCGACCGGGGACCAGAATCGGTTCCCGGTCGGGAAGGGGCGCGCTGGCGTCAAACCCGGGCGGGTTTGACGCCAGCCTTACGATTTCTCCCGTTTTGGGAGAATCGCGCCCGTTGTACCTGCGGAGCCCTCCCCCCCCACTTACTGGCAACCTGCACCCCAGTGACCTAAAGTGAGTCCCTGCCCTACGGAATGGCAGCAACCCCCCCCCCCCCCCCACCCCTGCCCCTACACCTGTCCGAGACAACACAAAATACTCACTCTTGGTTAGATTTAGTTTGTACCCCGAGAAAGACCCAAATACTCACAGTAGCTCCAATATTCCCCCTATCGGCGCACTCGGTTCAGACACGTATAACAGCAAGTCATCGGCATATAAGGACACCCTATGCACTACCCCCCCCCCCCCCCCCCCCCCCCCCCCCCCCCGCACAATACCTTTCCATACCCCTGAACTTCTTAATGCGATGGCCAATGGCTCAATCGCGAGTGCAAATAGCGGGGGGGGGGGGGGAACATAGGACATCCCAGCCTAGTCCCACGGTGGAGAGAAAAGTATCTCGAGCTGATGTTGTTTGTACGGACACTCGCCCTCAGCTCCTTATATAGTAGCTTTACCCAGTCCACATATCTTGGTCCAATCACAAACCGCTCCAGAACTGCCATCAAGTACCCCCATTCTACCTGGTCAAACGCCTTCTCGGCGTCCAATGCCACAACCACCTCTGATTCCTTCCCTTCCGCCGGTGGCATAACCACGGTCTAAACCCTCCTAATGTTCGAAAAAAGCTGCCTCCCTCTCACGAACCACGTCTGATCTTCATCTATTACCTTCGGTAGGCACTCCTCCAGCCCACCCGCCAGTACCTTCGCCAATACTTTTGGGTCCACATTCAGAAGTGATATGGGCCTATGCGACCCACACTCTGTCGAATCCTTATCTTTTTTTAGCAACAGGGAAATCGATGCCTGCCCCAAGGTTTGTGGCAACACTCCCTTCCCTATCACCTCTTCAAACATCCCCACCATCAGGGGTGCCAGCTTATCCTTGAATTTTTTATAATATTCCACCGGAAACCCATTCGGCCCTGCCACCTTCCCCGACTGCATCCTCCCAATCCCAGCCAACGCCTTTGCCCCCATGATGGGACCAGCGGGCGCGGCCGTGATCTGTCCAACCTTGGCTCCTGCACTAAGTTCCAGTCCGCCCCCCAACTATCAGTTCGTGTTTGTCCAAGTCGGGGATGGTCCCAAACACCTTCTTTGCAAATCCCACATTGTCCCAATTGGGACCGAATACACTTACCAGCGCCACTAACCTTCCCTCAAGCGCCCCTGCCATAATCACATATCTACCCCCCTGATCTGCCACCATCTTCTCTATCTGGAAGCGTACTCTTTTGTTGACCATTACCTCTACCCCTCAAGCCCATTCGTCAAATCCGGAGTGAAACACCTGCCTAACGCAGCCCTTTTTAAGTCTCACCTCATCCTTCACCCTCAAGTGAGTCTCCTGCAGCATTGCTGCATCAGCTTTCAAACTTTTAAGATGTGCAAGCACCCTTAACCTCTTGACCAGACCTCCTAACCCCCTCACGTTCCACGTGACTATCCTAACTCTAACCCTAACCCTAACCTCTTCATATCCACCATCATCACACCACCGGACCCTGCCCCATGAGCCTGACCCGCCCCGATCTATTATTAACATTGAAGCCCATCCCCCCCTCCCAAACCCCCCCCCCCCCCACATTTCCTATCGAAAAAACATCTCCCAGCATCAATCCCTCCCCCGCAGCCCCCCCCCCCCCGCCCCCCCCCCTTGCTCACCTCGTAGGCCCATCGAAACCTGCCAACCAGACTCCCATGTCTGCAGCCCTCCTCTCACCTCACCTCCGTTCACTAGCCGACTTTAGATAGCTAGCGCGGGTTGCTCCCCCCGCCAAGGTATACCGTCCCCTCCCACCCAGTCCCAGAGAAAGAAAAAACAAAAACAACAATTCAACCCATACAATTCACTAAAATAAGATCTAACCGTCGCAACACAGAATGCCAATCAACCCAACCAATAACTTGAGCTCTGTAACAATGTGAAGATAAGTAAATTATAATACATGTCAGTACAATACACGTCCAGGCACATTGAGGAACACTGAGGTGTCGGGGAGGGGGGTCGGGGGCGGCGCCACCGGGAGTGAGGTATTCTACAGGACATAAAATATCTTTTTGCACAACCATTATGATGCCTCTGTCACTTTCTTCCACAATGCGGGAGACCCCTGCACCCTTTGGCCATCTCTCCAGGCAGTCACCACCCCCCACACACCACCACTGCCACTTCCCCTTGCCACTCATCCACCCTCCAGCCGTGGACATGTTCCTGGAGCTGTGTCCCATCCTCTGGGTGTTCTGATATTGCAAGTGTGCTGGTGCCTCCTGCAGTGTTCATAGAATCGTAGAATTTACAGTTCAGAAAGAGGCCATTCAGCCCATCAAATCTGCACCGGCCCTTGGAAAGAGCACCCTACTTAAGCCCAAATCTCCACTCTATCCCCGTCATCCGGCAACCCAACCTAATCTTTTGGACAGTACGGGGAAATTTATCGTTGCCAATCCACCTAACCTGCACATCTTTGGACAATCACAGTGACTAGGCACCAAGCTGTGATTGGGATGCCAGACAATGACTCCCACATGCTACATTCCCTGCCCACCCACGGGAACCCACTTGGCATGTGTGAAGTGCTCACTTAACCATGACTGCCAATTCCCTATTAGCGATAGCCAGGGCCGGCCCAAGGTACCGGCAACTCGGGCAGTCGCCCGGGGCGCCATGTGCTAGGGGGCGGCAGAGACTCGTGTCCCGTGCATGCGCAGTTGGGCCGGTGCCAACCAGCGCATGCGCGGTGGCCGCCCTCCCCCAGGGCGGCCCCCTCCCGCCCCCCCCCCTCCGCCCCCCCTCCGTCCGCCCCCCCTCCATCCGCCCCCCCCGCCTCAGCCCCCCCGCCTAGGCCCCGCCCCCCCCACCTCCCCCCCCCCGGCCCCCCCGGCCCCACCCCCCCGCCTCGGCCCCCCCCTCGGCCCCCCCCCTCGCCCCCCCCCCCGCCTAGGCCCCCCCCTCCGCCTAGGCCCCCCCCCGAAGGGCGCTGAAGTTCAGCTTGCCCGGGGCGCCAGCAACCCTAGGGCCGGCGCTGGCGATAGCCTTCAGACGCCCAGCCAGAGGCCTCAGCAGTCGGTGGGGGTTATGGGTGATCAGTGGCTCTGATGGGCAGAACAAGGGTTTCCTCCGGAACGGTTATACACAACCAGGGCTTGGCATGGTAGTGCTATGAGCGGTTGCCCCCCGGTTGCCCCCTGCGCCCACTCCCCCATGGCGGCTAACCCTGAGGAGGGTCCTCCACCCCCAGCCGAGCTCCCCGCACCCCATCCCCTCCCACTGAGCACTGAGGTTGCAATGCCAGCACACCCGGGCTCTTTGCCTGTGAGCAAAGATAATTACTCACCTCCTCGGCTCCCCATGGGAGCCCTTTCGCCAGGTTCACGTTTTTCAAAAGGAGTACTAATCGGCGCCAGCGTGACCACTTGCCGGGCAGTCCGCTGAATGACGGGGCGCAGTTGGATATGGGGTGGCTATCATTAATTGTGTGGAAATGAGGCTTAAGTGGTGATTATTGTTTTCTCACCACATTACGGCAAGATCCCAATTTTGCCTATGGGAGCAGACGGCTTGCATTGCAAACTGTTTGCTCCCTGACACGGATTTCATTTTTGGCCTCTCCCACTATTCACTGGTGTCGTTAAGCTCGAGCGAGAGCGTAAAAAGGCTGGAGAATCGTGCCCAATTGGCTGTTTAAAAGGCCAACCACAGTACCAAAAAAAGTTATTGCATAAATACAAGAGTCTCAGATCATCATACGATTGTTATTGACCGGTGAAGTTGTGAAAAAAAATAGCGCTCCTATTTCCAATTCTCTTAACAGCCATTGGCCAATAAACAAATGCAGAGATCCTAAGTAATTTTTTTGAAGTCTAAAAATAATGGATGAGATTTTGTGGTCCCGTCCACCCTAAGACCGGAACTTCCTCCCGAGGTCAATTAACCTTTAAATGGCCTATCGAATTCTCTGTCCTGCCCGCAACAGTTCCCAGCATGGACATGACCATAAAATTGATCAATTCATTACTCCCTAACAGCACTGTGGGTGTACTTACACCACATGGACTGCAGTAGTTCTAGAGACAGCTCACCACACCTTCTCAAGGGCAATTCTGTATGGGCAATAAATGCTGACCTCGCCAGCGATGCCCACATCCCGTAAATCAATTTATAACTTGCAGATCAGCAACGGAATAGCTGGAACGGGATTAATTAATGTGGTGTAATGAGTATTATGTAGGATGATTGTAATGGACATCACTGAATACTATAATAATAATAAAATATGTCACAAGTAGGCTTACATTAACACTGCAATGAAGTTACTCTGAAAATCCCCTAGTCGTCATATTGTTGTGACGTTGCACATGTTGTGGTACACAGAGGGAGAATTCAGAATGTCCAATTCACCTGACAACATGTCTTTCGGGACTTGTGGGAGGAAACCGGAGCACCCAGAGGAAACCCACACACACACGGGGAGAATGTGCAGACTCCGCACAGACAGTGACCCAAGCCGGGGATTGAACCTGGGACCCTGGCACTGTGAAGCAACAGTGCTAACCACTCTGCTACCATATTGGAAATTGGGCTCCTGCTTTGGCTGAAAGGTAAATAATGGTGCAGGTGAATTCCTCCGCCACCCCTCACCATGCTCTCACTAGCAGCTGCAGGCTGGCCACCCATGGCACAAACCTGATCCAGAATGGATGAAAAGCTTTCCAATCACCCTCCTTCACATTTGAGTGATTTTGAAGTGGTCAGCTGGAAATTGACAGCTCATAACTCTCTTTGAAGTGGTTGATGTTTAGAAACATTGCGGTTAGAGCACTCCAGAGTTAATTAACTGTGAAGGAAGATGAGTGAGGCAAGGCTGACAGCTGTGTGTGTGGAAGCTGTCAATCAGAGCCTAGTGAGGGAATTGAATGAATGGCTTGCAGCTCAAGCATCTGAGGGGTTTAAACACAGCCGACTGGTTCTCTTTCCAGGAATTGACTTGTGATGATGCTTCCTCTGTCTGAGCCAGCAGGAGTACGTCCAGTTGAGTGTTACAATGTCTGGATTGTTCTCTAGCTTCCGAAAGGAGCCTCTTTTCTTGGGGGCTACCTGACAACGGTCTCTTTTCTGGGAGTCTGTGGGCGGGTATCTATATTTAGGGGGTGACTGGGGGAATCCCTTTATTTAGGGGTCTGTGAGAGAGGTCTCCCTATTTTTGGGCTCTCTGAGGGAGGTCTCTATTTAGGGGTCTCTGGGGGGTCTCCTCATTTAATAATAATTATTATAATCTTCATTAGTGTCACAAGTATGCTTACATTAACACGGCAATGAAGTTACTGTGAAAAGCCCCTAGTTGCCACATTCCGGTGCCTGTTCAGGTACACTAATTTAGAATGCCTAAATTACCTAAAGTCTTTTGGGACTTGTGGGAGGAAACCAGATCACCCGGAGGAAACCCACGCAGACATGGGGAGAACGTGTAGACTCCCCACAGACAGTGACCCAGCCGGGAATCGAACCTGGGATCCTGGGTCTGTGAAGCAACAGTGCTACCCACTCTGCTACCGCGCTGCACCACTTTTGGGGTCCCTGAGGGAAGTTTCTTTATTTAGGAGATCACTGAGGGGAGGAGGGGGGGGGGGGGGTGGTTGTCAGGTCAGGTCACCCCGGACCTTGAGGCACAGGGTGCCCAGAAAATCCAGGTGTGGGCTCTAAATTGCGATGCCTGGGGTGGGGTGAAGTGGAGGTGGGGGGGTGGTGCACAATTGCACTGGGAGGGGGTGTGGCCAGCCACAGGTCCTTGCTATCGGACCACCCGCTCAAAATGGCACCCTGATAGCAGGATTCCCTTGGGAGCGAAAATCAGTTGCAATTCAGCTTCAGTGGGAGATCTATTGGCTACTTCCCACCGGAATTGGGACAGCACGTGGCCGGTACATCCCAGGAGACACCTCTCCCGGGATTCCCGACAGTCCTTAGGCCTCGCAAGATCTAACCAAATCTCGCGAGCCGTTGTGATTTGGATCCCACCCTCAATGGACGGGACTTAGATTCACATCGTTAAAAATGCTTAAAAACTCTTTTAACTATGCTCGCCCTGGATCAAATGGCCACCCAGCATCTATCTTGCTGAGGAGATCCCAGCCAAGTGCCGTTTGGAACTGGCCCCTAAAAACAGGGACCAGGCGGAATGGCACATGGAGGGGTCTCCCAGGCAATCAAAGGCTCCAGGTGGTCGGCCTGCAGGCAGGGTGGCACCCTGGCACTGTTGGTACCACCAGGGCACCTGGGCACTGCCATCCTGACACCCTGGGAGTGCCATCCTGGCCATTCACCCATGTGCCAGCCTGACACCACCAGGGTGCCCAGGTGGCATGGCCAGGGTGCCAGGCTGGCAGTGCCAACCTGCCCGACTGACATTTTTCTCAAGCCAGGATCGGGGTCGGCTTTGCCCTTCCCATGTGAAGTGGGATGCCGGGCCGGGGGGGGGGGGGGGGGGGGGGGGGGTGCTCAAGAACCTCCTTGTAGATGGGTTGGGGGTTTGGTGCCCCGATATCTTCCTGCACCGAGGACCTTCACTCATCAGAGCAGGAAATTATCCTAAGTGTGGCCGCAGGGGGGGTTGAAATAGCAATAAAGTGCTGTTAGATCGCAGGGCCCTTCCTAGCGCCAGAATAGGCCATATCATCAACTTTGACTCGCCCTCTAAGCAATGTATTACCTCATCTTGCAGTAGTGGCAAACGGAAAGACTGGCACATTTGCACAAGAAGGAAGGAGGAAAGGAATATGTAATTGGATATAGATATCAATTAGCAAATGGAATAAAACTGAACTG
Source organism: Scyliorhinus canicula (assembly GCF_902713615.1). Lineage (NCBI taxonomy): Eukaryota > Metazoa > Chordata > Chondrichthyes > Carcharhiniformes > Scyliorhinidae > Scyliorhinus > Scyliorhinus canicula. Next base: position 158,103,890 of record NC_052147.1, read on the forward strand.
TAGCAGTAACATTTTGTTGAAGGAACAATGCCATCTGATGTGTTTTGCAACATGACAAGAGTAACAAGTGTCTAAAGATCCTCAATGACACAATTGACAACTTGTGATCAATTAGTGTTGCTCAATGACTTGTTTTATAGAAGAGGTCTCTTTTTTCCACCTCCTGAATCAAAGATGTTTCATATCTTTATCTTAGTCTACCCGGGAAAGGGCACAAATATCATAACTGGGAGTTTCTGCCGTTCCTTTCTCTCATCCTGATTCACTGTTGATCCTGTCCTGTTAATTTTCCATTTGCTGCTGATAAGGTGTTGTAGCGGTGCCGTGAAAACGATGCATCTTTCAGCCAGAACTTTGAAAAGCTGTGGTTCCAACAATAGGTGGCAACAGGTTTTGTTTGCCCACCTCACAGATGAGGAGTTGCGGTGCTCTTAAGAACGTTGGTAACCTTTTCAGTTTGTCACTGCCATAAAGGGTTTGTCTAAGCATCAGTCCCCATAATTAACCGCGTGTTTTGTGTTTTACAACCCAGCCATGACAAGATTGTTGAAATACCAGTCAGTTGGCATAAGCAGCTGAATGCTAATTCATGCCAGGACTTTTTTCAGGTCTAGCTTTTAAATAAATGGAAAGAGTTCCCTGTCTCATAAACAGAATTTTTATCCAAATATTTTCTGAATTAAATATTTAATTTAGGGAAATGGTTCCTGTTTTGACTTTTTGTCTTTTTTGATAATTAATCCCATGACTGAAAAATTTAAATCCTTAATAATTGACAGTCAAGAATCATTATAGATTGGGCAGCCGGGTGGCACAGTGGATAGGACTACTGCCTCACGGCGCCAAGGTCCCAGGTTCGATCCCAACTCTGGGTCACTGTCACTCCACTGTGTGGAGTTCACACGTTCTCCCTGTGTTTGTGTGGGTTTCGCCCCCGCAACCCAAAGATGTGCAGGTTAGGTGGATTGGCCACGCTAAATTGCCCCTTGGAAAAAATGAATTGGGTACTCTAAATTTTTAAAAAATCATTATAGATATGTGTAATCCATGTATATGTTACAAAAAAACAATATTCACGGGCACACTCTTGATTGCCTCACACCAGATGTCACACATTGTCCACTGCAAATTAAATGTCTTCACCTTTAATCTTCTTGTTGTCTTTCAACAGTTAATTTGTACAATTCTCCTCCAGTTCTTCTCTTCTCTTGTTTTTTAAATTTATTTGAGGGGTATGGGACAAGCTGGCTAGCCCATCCCTAATTGCCCCTTGAAAAGGTGATGGTGAGTTGCCTTCTTGAACCATTGCAGTCCATGTGGTGTAGGTATTTTGACCCATTGACAGTAAAGGAACGACCGATATATTTCCAAGTCAGGATAGTAAGTGGATGTTCAGATCCTCAAACTGTCCTTGTTTTGTTCCATTATTGGCTTTCAGATTATAGCTAGACCATCTCAAGCAATGGTTTCTCTTCCCATCCCACCTGCTGTATCATCTCTGGAGATCCCTCTGTCTATCTATCCTTGACTTGTTTCCCTGCCTTAGCTCATGATGCCCCTCGGCTTCATCATCTACAGAGAGGGGTCAGATTCCACAGGTATGCTTCGGATACTTGGGCCTACTTGACCCTCACACCTGTCATCCAATGTCAGATGAACAAGAACTTCCTCCATCTAAACATAGGGAAGACTGAAGGCATTAAATTATTTTTTAAATGGTTGGCTTCACACTTCCACCTCCAAACAGACCATTTCCGATTCTAACTGAGGCTAGAAGATGGTTGGACAAAAAACCTGATCCAAGGAGGTGGGTTGAAATTTTACATATGGTAATAATGCTGCGAGCCACATGACCTTTCAGGTTTCAGACTTTAACCGTTGTTGATGACGTTTCCTGAATGTCATGTAACCTGGCAGCATCACCAAGAGGAGACCTTGGTGGATTCAGGAGGCAAAATGTCTTCGCACTGATATGGTGGACTTAGTTGCCCATTGGCCTCAGCCCAATGGCTCATCGATGGATTGAGACCATCAGACTCAATTGAAGTCAGTTATAAGTGAACAGCTTAGGAACATTCCAGATTCAAAGAGCGGTCTATAATGCAAGGTGCTTTCAGCTGAGGTAAGTCTGAGGTGCTATAGAGTGAAGCTCAAAACTCCAAGGTCACCAGCTCCATCTCATTCTTCATTCAACAATTGTAGGATTCTCGAGGAATGCCACACTGTTGGCTATTGCTGCCAACTTGGCCACGGTGGGATTCTCAGGCCCGGGAGGTTTAATTCCCACAGTCTTTTTACTTGTTTGTTGTTGCAGATGTAGCTCCAGTGACCTCAACATGCTGGGTTTAGGCAACGGAAGACAGCCAGAGATCGCTCTCTCTCGCTCTCTCTCTTTATTCAGTGATCACAGCTGGGAAGTATGTGTGTGAATGAACAATATCAGACTGGGCATGGCATGATCGCGTCTGACACTCAATACTAGAGCTCACACAAGAACTGGAGATCAGCCAGTGCTTAGAGAATCCAAACTCAGCAGGCGTTAGCATTGTAGGAGAGAGCTGGAATTAAAACGACTAGACAAAATTGGTGCAATTGTCCAATGTGACTTTTATTTATGGATTCATTACAAGCATGTTTAACCATTTACTGATCCAGCATTTCACCTACACTAATCTTTGTTAATCCTTCATTTGATTAAACAGATCTAGGCATTACACAATCTTCGTCATCGGGGGTTGAGTTACATTGCTTTCAGAATTAGTGCTGTAGTTGAAACCCCATGAGTTATGCAGGATTCTTCACAACTACACCGAGGCGAAGGTTAGTTTGCTAGCGGTGTCTTTTCCTGCAACTGCTTATTACTTCTGCAGTGTCAACATTGCTCTGCGTTTTGCTTCCTGTGAAGGAAAAGTAGCTGAATCAATTGAAATAATTTTAAATGCAATGATAAAGCAAGAACTCCTCTGAGACCTTTTTATTTCAAAATACTTTTTTCTGGGGAGATAAAATTTTGCTGTCCTGCAGTTGAAATGAGTGAGTTTACCTGACATACGGACATAACCACCATCAATTGAACGCGAGACGAGTTGCTGAACAAAAGTATGGCTTTAATCTACTAGATGTTAGCCCTGCGGTCGATTACAGTAGAAGGACAGCTGCCGGGAGTACTGGGTATTTATACCCCGCCCTGGAGGCGGGGTTAACTCAGCCTCTCGACCAATCGGGGAGTTGTCACATGACTGGTCTCAACCAACCGGTCGAGAGGCACATGACCAGCCAGGGCCAATGGTAAGCCGGTGTTCTGCACCAATGGCAGGCAGCTATGCTAATCATACCACCACAAGTTTTCACCCTCTTTTCCCCTTTTGTCTGTCTGTCTTAAGTGTGTATAGAGGTTGGGCCGAGTTTAAATGGGGGAGGGGTTTAAGAATCTTAACAAGAACAAAGAACAATACAGCAGAGGAACAGGCCCTTCGGCCCTCCAAGCCTGTACCACTCATGATACCACCCTTGGCCAAAACCCGCAGTACTTCCTAGTGCCGTATCCCTCTCTACCCATCCTATCTATGTGTTTGTCAAGATTCCTTTTGAACGCCGTTAATGTATCTGCTTCCACAACCTCCCCTGGCAATACGTTCCAGGCACTCACCACCCTCTGCGTAAAAAACCTGCCCCACACATCTCCTCTAAACTTTGCCCAAGATAATACATAACCTGTTTTATCTGCAGCATGTTCAATTATAGTTATTGTTATTAACAAAAATAATTGTGTTTTAGTTTACAAAGCTGGTGACTATAGTTATTGGGCAGCCAAGAGCCAAAGACATTGGGTGTTTTTCTCAGAATTATTTATTAATTTCAATTGTGTTGTGACTCCGGGTCAAGAATTGTAACCAAACTCTGCAATTTCGGACTTGACCCCTCCCTGTGCATCTCGATTCTTGACTTCCTCACCAACAGACCGCAGGTTGTCAGGATAGTCAACAACACCTCCTCCACAATAGTCCTCAATATCGGGGCCCCGCAAGGATGTTTGCTCACTCCTCTACTGTACTCCCTATACACGCACAACTGTGCGGCAAGATTTAAGTCCAACTCAATCTATAAGTTTGCGGATGATATGATATGAGATAAATCACTTGGTTGCATGGTGTATTGAAAACAACCTCTCTCTAAATGTCGGAAAGACCAAGGAACTGATCATCGACTTCAGGAAGCGTAGTACAACCCCCCAACTGCATAAATGTCTCCAAAGTGGAGATAGTGAGCATCATCTGTTTTTCTAAGATTCCTGGAAGTATGCCAACATTGCCACTCAATAAGGACATATGTTGATGATGAAGAACAGAAAACATAGAGAGAATCAATGATCTGTTATCCTTGTAAAGGTGAGGAAACATTTTGCATCCGGAGGCTGATTGGTGTCTGGAACAAAGTTCTTGAGAGGGTGGTGGAGGCAGGTTTGATCAAGATATTCAAAAGGGAATTGGATTGCTATCTGTGAAGAGAGAATGTACGAGGTTACGGGGATGAGGCTTGGGAGAGGGATGAGGTAAAGAGCTCTTTCAAGAGCCAGTGCCAACTCAGTGGGCTGAATGGCCTCCTTTTGCCCCATAAATATTCTGTAATTCTGTGAGAAGGTGGTGGTGGGCTGTCTTCTTGAACCATTGCAATCTTTTTGATGTTGGTACATCCAGAGTTCTGCTAGGGAGGGAATTCCAGAATTTTAACCCAGCGACCTTGAAGGAATAGCGATATATTTGCAAGTCAGGATGGTGAGATATTTGGAGGGGAACCTCCAGATGATGGTGTTCCTATGTGTCTGCTGTCCTTGTCCTTATAGATGGTAGCAGTCGTAGGTTTGGAAGCTGCTGTGTAAGGAGTCCTGGTGAGTTGCTGCAGTGCATCTTGTAGATGGTCACACTGCTGACACTGTGCATCAGTGGAGGAAGGAGTAGATATTTGTGGAAGGGGTGCCAATGAAGCAGGCTGCTTTGTCCTGGATGGTGCCAAGCTTCTTGAATATTGTTGGAGCTGCACTCATCCAGGCAAGTGGAGAGAATTCCATTTCATTCCTGACTTGTGCCTTTGTAGATTGTAGACAGGATTTGGGGAGCCAGAAGATGAATTACTCCGAACAGGATTCCTTGCCTCTGACCTGTTCTGGTAGCCACAGTATTAATACGTTAGTCCAGTTCAGTTTCTCGTCAATGTTAACACCCAGGCTATTGAAAGTGGGTGTTTCGGTGATGGTCATGCCATTGAATGCCAAGGGGCGGTAGTTGGATCCTCTCTTGTTGGAGATGGTCATTGTCTGGCACTTGTATGGGACGAATGTTATTTGCCCATTGTCAGCCCAAACCTTACAAATTTATAGTTAAAACAGAAGTCCAGAGAGACATCTTTAAGACAAATTGATCTGCCACCAACACCCCAACACCCTCCCAACAAAATCAATCAAGTCTCTGAGCCAGGACAGTCCATTACCACAGGCACATGATATAGCCAACTAAATCCTTCTCTCTACTGAGTCACGTAGCACTGCAAACTATTTATTTATTAACTGAATGAGCCAGACAGCTGGCAGAGGAACTGAGCTTGTTTAGTGAGCAATCCATAGTAATTTAAGTCAATTTACTGTCCATTGGTTTGATCAAACTCTTCAGTCCAAAAAATGCCTCACCAGAGCTGCCAAAGGATCTGCAGGAAATAAGGCAAATACAAACTCCCATGTCAGCTCTATCTATCAAATCAGATCACCGCCACTGTCAATTATTCCAGATTTGATGCATGCTTACGCTGAGGGCACTGATCCTCAGCCTGACTAGACGGTTCTGCTTTAATGATCTTGCTGTGAATTTGTGTAGCAGAGCCCTCTTATTTACTGTGTTCAATAAGCAAGACCCCAGAGCTAAACAGTCACGGCAAAATATTTACCGACTAGTGGGCAAAAGGAAAATAACCTTCACATATTGGTACAATAATATAACCTAATTACTGGCTCCCTTACAATTATGGGTCCAGATTGAACATTTCTGACGGATATCTGATGTAAATTCCTTTGGATTGACTTTTTGTGCCTTTGACATTAATTGGACAGTAAAGTGGAGTGAGTGACCTGAGTGGTCAGTTAATGGCACTGATGCGATAGGGTTCATTGAGTGCTCGTAACGTCAGCCCGTTTCAGATGAGCACCCTCTTTTAAATGTGGAAATCGAGGTCCTGAAATGCAAATGGGGTGGAGCAACAGCCAAGCACCAACCAGAACTGGAGGGAAACCAGAAGGACAGGGGACAGCGCAGTCTTGGGAACTAACAACTGTTACAACCCCCGGGCCAGGGTGCGGTCAATTCCAGCCCCACTTGATTTGATTTGATTTGGTTTATTGTCACATGTACCGAAGTACAGTGAAAAGTATTTTTCTGCGGCCGAGGGAACGTACACAGTACTTACATAGTAGATAAAAAGAATAATCGACAGGGAACATTGACAAATGGTACATCGACAAACAGTGATTGGTTACAGTGAGGAACAAGGGGCCTGTTATGTTCTGCTGTTTGATTAACATAAGTTGCTACTGACCATAGATGACATTGAAAGGCACTCCAGTCTTTGAAGTAAGTTGAAAGGATTTATTCAGTAACAACAACTAGATAAATTAGTTTGACACTCTGCTGATCTAACTCTAGTAACTCAGTGATAATGACTAACTGTACAACTGGGATCTCGGCCACATGTGGTGACCCAATCTGAGATCTAAACTATTCTGGTTCTAATCCTACAGTCCCTGTCAGGAGTGAGAGGGAGGGTCTCATGTGTGTCTGGTTTTATAATGAGTTGTATAGTGCCCTCTAGTGATTGTGCCACAGCCAGGTGGTCTGATTAACCCCTTAGTTTCATGTCAGTCTACATTCATTACAGGGCCAAACAAAGAAATACATGAGCAAGAGCATCATAGGGCATCGTGAATAGTGTTCTTACAGGGAACAGATCAGTCGAGGGGGAGTCGTTGAGGAGCCTTGTAGCTGTGGGGAAGAAGCTGTTCCTATGTCTGGATGTGCGGGTCTTCAGACTTCTGTACCGTCTGCCTGATGGAGGGGTCTGGGAGAAGGCAATGCCTGGGTGGGAGGGGTCTCTGATCATGCTGTCTGCCTTCCTGAGGCGGTGGGAGGTGTGTACAGAATTAGTGTGAGGGTGGCAAGATTGTGTGATGCGTTGGGCTGAGTTCACCACACTCTGCAGTTTCTTGTGATCTTGGGCCGAGCAGTTGCCATACCAAGCTGTGATGCAGCCAGATAGGATGCTCTCTATCGCACATCTGTAGAAGTTTGTGAGAGTCGATGCAGACATGCCAAACGTCTTTAGCTTCCATAGGAAGTAGAGACGTTGTTGGGCTTTCTTGACTGTTGCATCAACATGAGTGGACCAGGACAGACTGTTGGTGATGGTGACCCCCAGGAACTTAAAGCTATCGACCATCTCCACTTCGGAGCCATTGATGCAGACTGGGGGGGGGGGGGGGGGGGGGGGGGTGTGTCGTGCTGCACTTCCTGAAGTCGGTGATCAATTCCTTGGTCTTTCTGACATTTAGAGGGAAGTTGTTTTCGGTACACATGCAACCAAATGATTTATCTCCCTCCTGTAGTCTGCTTCATCGCTGTTTGAGATACGGCCCACCACAGTCATATCATCCGCAAACTTATAGATTGAGAATGTAGGATAGCGTACTTGGGGAGAGACAGATGTAGTATAAATGGGATATGCTAATGTATGGTGTAGGTGAAGATGTACCCACCTCCATGTATTCTAACTCCAGCAGTGTCTACCTTAATAAAAGTACTGCTTTTCAATGTGAGCTGAAAACAATCATTAATGGTTGGCTCATAGATACCTGAATTTTTCTGGGATCAGGTGGAGGTGGATGATACCTATTAATGATTCTTATTTGCAATTCTATAACTTAAATCAGCTTAACACTAGCTTGTCACAAGCCACTAAAAGTGGAAAGATGAAGGGAGCAGTGGCTTACATTCCGCTGCCATATGATCCACTTATTCATCTTCCTGGACAAAGAACTCATGACAAGCCGCAGTTGCCATAGCAATGAAAGCAACAAACTCCTGAAAATCACACTCTGCATCACCATCGGTATCCAGGCTTTCCATTAACTTATCTAGGGTCTCTTGGTCTTTGATATCCTAAAGGTGTTTTTAAAAGAAAGAAAGCACAAAGTTTAAAATGTAAGGCACATATGTCTAACACGGATCATTCTGCAGACACCTACCTTCAGATAACTTCTTTGGTTTTAAAAAGTAAACATGCTAAAATCAAGCAGTTCAACATTTAAGCAACCGACCAGTAATAGTTGACTATACATATTTTATTCCAACCTGACACATGTGTCTCCAATTCTTTACATGATACACAGGCAGTTTTATATATTCCTTTACTTTTAAATAAAGGTTTCAAGTGTGGTCATTTTGCTTGAGCCAGTTGTATGAAAGAAGAGATAAGCTGATCAGTTCAGATACATCCTGTAGATTTGGCTTAAATTTATATAGCTGGCAGCTCTCTAAATCAAAATTTTTTTCCAAACTGTTTGGTCTCAGTTTTTGAAAATTATTTCTTTGTCTGTCTGGCTCACTCTGGGGAGGTTGTCTGACGACTTTTCGGCCCCACCCCACCGCGGGTTTTCCGGCAATGAAGGCGGCTCACCATTAGCTACCAGTGGGGGGCTAGATTCTCCGTTTGGGAGGCTAAGTCCCCACACCGGTGTGAAAACGGTGGTGTTTTATGTCAGGAAAACCGACGCAAAACAGCCAGCGATTTGCCGCTTTGCTGGGGGCCAGCAAGGGAGGCAGCGTAGAGCTCCCAGTTCTAGCTGCCGATACGGCCCTCAGCATTTCCGGGTCTGTGGCCGAGAATGCGCATGGCGGTGGTCTGCAGCGGCCACGCTGTGCTTCATGGCGGACTCAGCCCACGGATACGGACCGCAAAAATAGAACCCCTCTTCAGCCGCTCATGTGCCCCGGACCGCCCACCCACAGTGGCCCCAGCCCCAAATGAAGCCCCCTTGCCTGCAGATCGGCTGTCCCCCGATTGGCGGCGCCGGACTGAGTCCGCAGCCGCCACGCTAAGTTCACGACGGGTGAGACCACCCGAGGCCCACACCATCGGGAACTCGGCCGGACGGTGATGGAGCATCGCAGGGTGCGCCTCAGGCAATGGAGCATCGTAATAGCGGCGCCGCCCCTGACTTTGGCATCATCGGTGATTCTCCAGCCCCTCACCGAAAGCGATTTTGGCTTTGGGGAGCGGAGAGTTCAGCGGGGTCTTCCGGTCTCGCCGAAGTCTGTATGGCTTGCCCACTCTGCCACGGATGGCCGACTTTGATGTGAAGGGCTGGAAAATCCTGTCCTGGGAGTTACTCTGATCAAGAAACTTCCATGGACAATGAGACGGAACATAAAGATATTTTGCACAACGCTGATGTGAGGTAGTCTTAAAATCTGCAATACGTCCCCACAACTGGCTAATTATTCTTTCAATGTTTAATAGATTTGGCTGACATTTAAAACCTAGGGCATTGTTCAGTGAAGTGTATATTCTGCTGTCTTCCAAACTCAGGGAGAATTGTGGCAAGGCATGTGATTAAAATCAGCAAGCAGAATAGAGTGTAGCATGTTATTTATTTAATCCCTGGGCAGCTACAAGTTTATGAAGCTATTTGACAAACACCGACCTCAATACAGGAACAGAAGGCATCTACTAGAATGGTCAGCATCATTAACCAAATAAAATGCCAAATGTGAAATATTTCCCCAAAACACAATCATTGCACTTCAGAAAAGCTGGGTTGAGCTATGTAAAACAATCAAAAGGCGGACACAGCATTTGTAAATTACATGAGCAGTTTGTGATCATTATCCGAACCCCTGGGTCATTGTGGCCCTTCACTAACACCAATGTTACAGTCCACCTAGATACTGAGCAACAGCGATCAGATTCCATCTCTGATTCCTACTGTGTTATCTTATCACCACTGGGACTGTAATTTTAGGATTATAATTAGCATCATAGAGTCATGATGACACAGAAGGAAGCCATTTGACCCATTGAGTACCAGCCCTCTGACGGAGCAATCCAGTCCGTTTCATTCCCCGTTTTATCTCAATAGCCCTGCAAGTTTATTTCCCTCAACTCTCCATCATTTTCCCTTTTGAAATCATTGATCATCTCCGCTTCCACCACCCTCATAGGCAGTGAGTTCCGGGATATTACCACTCGCTGTGTCAAAAGGTTCCACCTCACATCTCCGCGCCCCCCCCCCCCCCCCCCCGCCCCTTAGATCTGTTTCCTCCTGTCGTCGTACCATCAGCCAATGGATCTAGATTCTCCTTGTCTACCTTATCGAAATCTACAATTATCTTATACACCTCTATCAAATTTCACCTCAATCTGCTTCGCTCCAAAGAGAACATCCCCAGCTTCTCCAACTCTAACTTTGCAGCTAAAATCCCTCATCCCTGGAACCATTCTGGTAAATCCCCCTCCGCGCCCTCCTAAATTTGCAAATGCCGTGTCAACCCTCTTGGTAGGTTTACAGAGCGCAACCCAGCTTTTTTGAAGCGCAATGATTGTGTCAAAATCTCCTCCGCATCCTCCTCACATCCTTCCTAAAGTGTGGTGACCAGAGCTGTAACAATATTTAAGTTCTGGCCGAGCCAGAGATTTACAAAGGGTCAGCTTTGTGGTGATATGCCTGTAGATTTTATACGCACTCAGCATTGTGACCTTTCTCCAGCAGGTGGCATAAGACATCAGTCAAGGGGACATCCAGCCAGCATCAGAAGGTGGCATACACAGGGACAGTCGCACAAGAGTGTAGTTCCTGGAGAGTCTAGAGGACTCTGTAAAACTTGGTCTGTTAAAGATTCATTTTTTTAAAATAAATTTAGAGTACCCAATTTTTTTTTTCCAATTAAGGGGCAATTTAGCGTGGCCAATCCACCTAACCTGCACATCTTTGGGTTGTGGGGGTGAGACCCACACAGACATGGGGAGAATGTACGAACTCCACACGGACAGTGACCCATGGCTGGGATCGAACCCGGGGCCTCAGCGTCGTAGGCAGCAGTGCTAACCACTGCGCTGCCCTATATAAGATTTGTATCATTACTTAACAACATGTACATTAATAAAACATCGTTCTGACTTAGTCACCAGCAGTTCTGTTGAATCATTGCTAGACAAGATAATAGAACACAACAAGCTTAACTTCCTAGATTTTATTACTCAGTGTTTATATTCATGAAGCCCAAGTTCCGAAGTGCTTTTCTGATGACTCACTATTTCTGGGTTGTGAAAAGGAAAAATACATCAACCATGGTGCTCATCCCTGACCTCTATCCAATGATCATTGCTGTGTGGGTGTTGCCTGTTGACAGGGTGGTGTTCAGATCCCTGAGTGGGTAATGGGCCAAAACCCATGACCAAGGATCACACATGGGAGGTAGTTAATTAGCATGGTTTAAGAGGATTGGCTATTGAACTATAGCTCTAGGACCTTGGAGAAGAGATGATAAAAATATATAAAGAGATAGAATAGTAGAATCCCTACAGTGCAGAAGGAGGCCATTCGGCCCATTGAGTCTGCACCGGCCTTTGGAAAGAGCACCTACTTAATCCCATGCCTGCACCCTATCCTCGTAACCCAGTAACCCCACCCAACCTTTTTGGACACTAAGGGCAATTTAGCATGGCCAATCCACCCAGCCTGCACATCTCTAGACTGTGGGAGGAAACTGGAGCAGCCGAAAGAAACTCACACAGATGCGAGATTCTCCGTTTACCAATACCAAAATCGCGAAATACAATTGGGCAGAGAATAGGTTCCGATGCCAAAATCGTGGTGGGAGTCAATCCGATGCCGAATCGCGATTCTCCGTCACCATGACAGCGGCGTCAAGGCGTACCGGAACGTATGTACAATAGTCACCATTTGCATATCGTTAGCAGGCCTGACCCGGTGTTCTCTGGGGCCTCCACGATTCTCCGCTTCCACAGGGCTGAGTTCCCAACGGCGCGGTACACTTGTGCTTTTAAAAATTGTGAAATCGGCATCATGGCTGATGAAGGAGAAAGAGGAGGTAGGACACAGAGAGAAGGGACAATGGGCTGCTGGGCAGGACACTGGCCAGGCTGGTGAAGTCCCTGCCGGGACCGAGGGACGGGAAGGCTGGTGATGGGGGAAACAGGCCGACTGGCCGGGATGACCCCCCATGGGACTGAGCGTTGCCTAGTCCTAGGCCGCCATTACTGCGGCCATTTTGCTGCGCACCCACTGGCCACCCACCATGCTCCTGGTTCTGCAGGGGGACACCAAACAGAGAGTACCGCTGATGAGGGCAGTGCCAGCTGATGGTAACCCTGGCATCAGGAATGGGTGCCAGGGCCATTGGCCACCAGGGTGCCGACCACTGATGGGGCCAGTGATGCGAGGATGGGGGAGGGCACACGGGGGCAGAGCCCACAGTGCCACTGGCAGCACCATGTAGCCCGGTGGACCTGGTTGGGCTTCGGGATACGAACCATTTAACATGTCGGCCTTTCACCTCCTGAAGACAATGGATATTGGAATACAACCAGCAATGGTGGCCTTCCTGCTAGTCGGCGCAAACCTGGGGGATGCCCTGCGGCTGTACAAGCAGGTGCTGCCCGAGGAAGAGGAAGATGTAGCAGCGGAATGGGCAGCAGCGGAGCTTGTCCCAAAGGAACAGGCGGCAGTCACCTCGGTTGGAGAGCTGGCTGCCCAACAGGACGAGGAGGAGGTTCCAAGGAGGCGCCGCATGAGGCCATGTGTATACCGGCAGCCTTTGTTATTCAAACACCTGCCAGACTGGTCATGCCTCGAGGACTCTGGCTGAGCAGAGAGACATGGACATAGCTGCCAGATGATGGCACACCTGGCACCGCGGAGGTATGGGGGGAGGACACATGCTCCCGGTGGCCATCAAAGTGACTGTTGCCTTGAACATCTAAGCGCCGGGGTCCTTCCAGGCGGCGAGTGGGGATTTCTGGGATCTCACACACCTCAGTGCACAGGTGCATCCACGCCATCACAGAGTCCCTATAATGCCCATACAGCCAATACATCCACTTCAATGTGGACCGAGCCCATCAGGCTGTCCGGGCAGTGGGGTTCGCCACCATCACCAGGATGCACTGGGTCCAGGGCACAGGGGTTATCCGCTGCTGCCATGGCTAATGACACTTATCCGGAAGTCACAGACCGACGCAGAGACCACTACAATGACGCCCATACAGCAACCAGGACGTGAATGAGTGATGCTTTGGCCTCCTGAAGATTCGGTTCGGATGCCAGGACAATTCTGGAGGGGCCCTCATGTGTGTCTCTGGGAGGATCTCCCGCATAGTGGCGGCCTGCTGCGTCCTCCAGAACATCGCGCAGCAGTGTGGCGATGTACTGGAGGAGGCGGATAAACACAAGGCCTCGTCCGACAAGGAGGATCCGGGTGAGGCAGGACATGGGGCCCAGGCAGGCACGGGAGGCCGCACAGGTTAACTGACTAGGGGTGTGGAGGGTATGGACTGGCCAGGGGCATGGAAACCACATCCCAACCCCACACCACCCCCTCGCACTCCAGACTCCCTTCCCCCCCCCCCTCCCCCCCCCCGCCTGCAACTCCCTCTGTGATACATACCTGCTGCATTACGGGGTGAAAGCCCTGGGTTGGCAGTAACACCAGGTCTGATCCATGATGGAGGACGATGAAAACCTGCTCTGCGATGAGCTCCACATTGTTTGACAATGTCTGACTCCTGCCCAGAGTAGCACTTTCCACCGTCCATCTGGGTGATCCTTGCATGTGAACTGACCATTCCATCACACGGTAACATCGGATCCCTGGGATGGTGGTGGTGGGTGGTAGGGACGGCCAGGGGGGGCGGTGGGGGGGGGGGGGGGGGGGGGGGGAGCCCAAGCCACCACCAACGTCCGTCCATTCCCCCACCCCAACACCCGCACCATCTCCCAGCCCAGACCAGCCCACCCCTCACGCCCATCAGACAGAGCACTGAGGCAGGTTGTAACAGTGGTAACAGGTGTTTAATGTGAACAAATATTTACAGATTTGTGCCCTATCCCCTATCACTAAACTCACCCGTGCCAACCTAACTGGTGTCTAACGTTCTGGCCCCTAAAGGTATGTCTAGATGGTTCTCCAGATGGTACAGCAGGAGTGGAGTAGGTCTGCTGTGATTTCTGCCCAGCCACCTAGGTCCCCATTGGCAGGTGTCTTGTGGGGCGACCGAGCCTGGATGGGCTCGGCTGCTCCTTGGACGTCCCGGGTGGCATGGTGCTGCCCTGTTCTGCCTGCTGCCCACCAGGTGCACTAGGGACAGGAGTGGGGGAGTCCGTGTTGCTGCGGTGTTCCACACTTCCCCTGCGGGAGTCACCAGAACGGGCCCCATCACCTCCTCCTCCCTCGGGGTGCCTGTGCCCTGTGGGCAACTCCATGGGACAGGGTATGAGCGGAGCCATCCCCTGAGGCTCCGATGCCACCTGACGCTGCCAGTCCTGGAGGCCCTCTCTGGTCTCGACCAGGATCTGCAGGCTCGCAGCCATGGAGCACAAGGAGTGAAACATCTCTGTCTGGGACTGCACTACATCACACTGCAACTGTGCCACCACCTTCTAGGTCTGTGCCACATCAGCCAGTGACTGGGCCACCTCCCTCTGTGTCTGCACCATGCGGCCAGCGCCTCGGCAATGCTGCCGACGTTCTTAGCCATGGCCCGCTATGACAGGGCCACGCTGAGGAACGCTGCTGCGATGTCCAGGTGGCTCTGACACATGGCTGCCTGTGAGACGCAAACCCTGACCTGGGCCTTGGCCAGCGCCTGCCCAGAATGGCCAAAGCCTTGGACATGCTGATCCATAGCCACTACCATCGCCACCAATGCCTTCATCATAGATGCCAACCGTGCAGTATTGCCCTGGGTGGCACACATGTTCGGCACCATCTCCTGCTGCTGCACACCAGCAACCCCTCATGTAGTCCCTGGCTCTGCGACTGCATCTCCACTACAAATGGGACAGTCATTCCAAAAGCCCAAAACCCGTCTAGATAGCAGCTATTCCCTGGGGTCGGCCCACCCTCTGACTGCCCGCCCTCTTGGGAGTTCCAACCTCCACCTGCTGTACTGGAGCATGTGGGTGGTGCGCACCAAATAGTGTCCCAGGAGCCTCTTCACTAAAATGCCCAACCGAGCTGAGTGTCTCTGGGATGGTGGAGGGTGTTGGAGACAGCTGTGAGGGGAAATCACTGGCAACGTCTGACCTGAGCTCGGGGGTTTCCCGAGTCTCGGGCAGAGGGCTGCTGTCCCAGCTGCTATCCTCGTCACTGTTCAGTTCACCGGGGTGGGGGGGGGGGGGGGGGGGGGGGGGGGGGGGGGGCTCCGGCTGTGGCACTGGCAAGTACAGGGGACGCCAGATGGACCTGCCCCATCTCCAGCAGGTCCTGCATGACACAAGACAAAGACGCGGGCCGGGGGTTGATCGGGGTGGCCGTGTTGGTGGGTGGGGGATGGTGGTGTGGGTTGGTATAGGGTAAGGTTTGTGCAGGGTGGTATAGGGGTGAGGGTGATGTAGGGATGATATAGGGGGTTGAGAGGTGATGTGGGGTGGTAAGGGGGGGTTGACACGTGACATGGGGAACTGCAACTCAACGGTGGCTCACTTCCTGTCCCACGGCTGAACTCCACCTCGGCGACCTCCCTTTCCTCAGGTCCACCAACCACGTCCAGGGCCCTCTGCTCTGTCACAATGAGGGTCCCCAGGTCCGGCGGTCCCCCTACTATCTTCTACTGCTCCCGGCGGTAATGCATAGCCTTCTCCTGGGGGGTGGGTGGGTGCAAACATAACACAACAGCGCTAGTCAGTCCGATGCACGCAGTCCAGATGGTTCATAGCTGGTGGCATAATACTGCCTACTCACCCTGGCCTGCCTGAGGAGGTTGAGCAGTTTTTTACGACACTGCTGACCGGTCCAGATGGTGTTACCTACTGCACTAACGGCCTCTGCCACCTGCGCCCAGGCACAGCAAATGGCTGGGGTACAGGGTCATCCGTCGCTTTTCCACAACATCCAAGAGGGTCTGCAGCTCGTCATCGGTAAACTGCGTGGCTGTTCTCCTCGCTGCCATCTTGTTGGCTGGGATGGTGTGTGTGGGCAGTGATGTGTGTATATACAGCTGCAGCTTGTCAGCCTCCTTGAGTGTCAATCGTGAAACCGGCAAATCCTGCACCGTATCTCATTAGAATCGATTGTTTTCCATGTGGCTCTGGTACTAGCCCCTTAACAGTAGCTGAATCAGTCCAGGTGCGACTTCAATTTTTCTGTCGTGAAAGTCCACGAATTCTGCGTTGGCGTCAACACTCAGCCACAGAAAAGGAGAATCCCGCTCAGGGAGAACGTACAAACGGCACACAGTCACCCCAGGCCGGAATTGAATTCGGGTCCCTGGAGCTGGGAGGCAGCAGTGCTAATGTGCTGCCCAAATAAATGCTGCCCAAAGAATAATGGATGCTTGATGGACCAGGGCATCTGTTTTTCTTCTGATATAATTAGCATGTATCATGTGACACTGACCATGATACACCAGAGGATAAATCAACTGAGATTGGGTAAAAGCTATTGGAAGTAACTTGATACTTCTAAGATTGTCAATAATTTTAATAAATTGAGGATAGATTTTCAGTTTAAAGGTGGGTTTATTTTGCAACATTACTGGGGCCAATTAGCTGTTCTGGTTGATGTAAACTTGGGCCCGGCCCCTGAGAGTGGAAAGGAATTAACAAACTACCACTGGCAAAAAACTACCACTGAAGAGGCTCATATGAAGCAATTGATAATGAGCTTGTGGTGATATGCATCACTGTAAATACACAAGGGGTTAATGTGAACACACTACACCTAGCTAGACACTAGAGGGAGCACCAGAGACATCATGACACAAAGACAGTCAACCGATAGGTCAGTAAGATAGGACACGACCAATGGGCATTCACGACACACAGAGGTGACACTACCACAGGGGGGGCATTACGCCAACCCATATATAAGGACACAGCACACATCATCTTCCTCTTTCCAGTGGAGACACTCAGTGTGTACACAGGGTTGATTGAAACACAACACACCCACCACGTGGATTGTAGCAGAGTGGTTAGATAGTCTGAGTAACTATAGCAGGATTAACAGGAGAGTTGAATCCAAGTAGGAGAATTGTTAACAGTTTAATAAACGTGTTAAAGCTATCTTCAAGTCTGAACCTTTCTTTGTCAGAGTGCACATCAAGGAAGCAGCTTATGCTACGTCAAGAGCATAACAAGACAGAGCTCAGGCGCTGCCTTTGGGCAGTGTATAAATGCGAGGGAATGACAACACGCTGGCAGTATTAATGTCCATGATCCTATTTATAATAATTGCAATCCCACCCTTAATCAAATACAGAGATCCAGTTCTGGAATGCACTGATAACTGTGTACATTGTTCATTGAGTGAGTTATTTACAGATTCTCTAACAGTTTGGTGTCTGCTTCATCTCTAAACTTTGATATTACGCGCTGGAACAGCAAGTATTATGAAAATGAAAATCGCTTATTGTCACAAGTAGGCTTCAAATGAAGTTACTGTGAAAAGCCCCTAGTCGCCACATTCCGGCAACTGTTCGGGGAGGCTGGTACGGGAATTGAACCGTACTGCTGGCCTGCCTTAAAAGCCAGCGATTTAGTCCTGTGCTAAACCAGCCCCTGTACCAGCACAATGCTGATGGCATCAAGATCTATCTCAGCATCACCTCTCCCAACCCCTCCAATGTCGCTCATTTTCAGATTGCTTATTTAAGATTTGAGTAGTAGATAAGCAGAACTTATCTGCTTATAAAAAAAAGTATTAAAAAATTTGTATAAAAAAAGCTTTATAAAAGTTAGACATTCAGAATTTTCACTACAAATGAATACAAGTGTTAATCAGCCAGACCTTTTAAAGTTTTAATAACAAAAGCCACAAACCCTTGAAACCACTTGGCCTTGTGCAAATAAAAATTGTGCAATTTACAGCAGAGATCACAGAGCTTGATTGTCAACCAAATAATGTTTTCTCTGGGGCACAAGTGTTTTAACAAGCTGAATGATTGTCTGGGCTCTCACTAATACCTCATTGTGTATGCTTTTTCAACATAGAAAGTTATAAATGACTTTTTTACTTTTTAAAGCTTTCTTTACACATTTTACTGGTTCTATTCAGTGTATCGTGAGTTGATGGGCATGGAATCACCTTAGAACAAAGAACAATACAGCACAGGAACAGGTCCTTCGACCATCCAAGCCTGTGCCGACCATGTTACCTGCCTAACTAAAACCGTCTGCACTTACGGAGTCCGTATCCTTCCATTCCCACCCTATTCATATATTTGTCTAGATGTCTCTTAAATGCCACTATCGTACCAGCTCCCACCACCTCCCGAGGCAGCACTTTCCAAATATTTACCATGCTCTATGTACAAAATGTGCCTCGCACATCTGTTCTAAACTTATCCACCGCACTTTAAACTTATGTCCCCTAGTACTTGACTTTAGGAAAGAGCATCTGACTATCCACTCTGTCCATGCCACTTATAGTCTTGTAGACCACTATCAGCTTGCCTCTCAACTTCCGTCGTTCTAGTGAGAACAGACCGAGTAACTTGGCGTGAGCCATAGCAGAAAGGGGTGGGCAGAAGGGCAGAGCTTTGCAAAGGGGCATGAAGAGGACCTTTTGAATTTACCTTTTAGAATGTCCCCTTCCCTGAAAGGCCATGACTCCATGGGCACGATTTTATAGCCACTTCATGCTTAAGTGAGAGCGCGATGAGGCTGTTAAATAGCGGGAGAGGCAAAAAGCAAGAACTGTGCCGGACGCCAATCAGTTTGTGATCTAACCGGTCAGCTCCCGTTGGCAAACTCCCGATCTCCCTTAGTGTAGCGAGAAACCAATAATCGCCACTTAAGGCCAATCTCCACACAATTAATGGGAGTCACGGCCTATCTAACAGCCCCCGTGATGTAATCGCCTCCCCAGCAGGTGGTCACGCTCGTGTTGATTAGTACACCTTTTTAAAAACGTGAAACTGGCAGAAGGGCTGCTGCAGGCACCCGAGGAGGTAAATAGGCCAGGAGCACTGGGGTTGCTGCCCCACTGCTCAGAGAGGCTGGGGGAGCAATTGGGGAGCCAACCTCGGTCATGGTGGGGGGCACGGAGCAGGGTGGTGGCTATCCCTGTAGTCGGGTGGGTGGAGCGGTCTCATCGTCTGCAGATCTGCCATGCCAACCCCTGGATTGTGTGTACCTGTTCCAGGGGCAACCCTCGCCTCAGCCCGCCAGTCCCACTGACCACCCATAACTCCCATTGACCTCAGAGGCCTCTAGCTGCGTGGCACAAGGCTATTGCTAATAGGAAATTGGCAATCCCAGTGAAGTGAGCACCTTACATTTCCCAAGTGGATTCCTGTGGGTAGGCAGACCATGTAGCATGTGAGAATTATTGCCTAGGATCCCAATCAGACCGTAATGCCTGGACACTGTGCCTGAACTTTGCATGGAGCAAACCATAGACGCAATGTCCAACATTTGACCAGACAAGGGCTGGGCACCTGCACCAGGGACATTTCCGTGGCCGGAGGGTGGGCGGCTGCACTGGAGAGGGGACCTGCGCCTGGTCCAGGTAACATTCCATGTGGGTGTCTGGGGTACAAGGTCTGGGGGGGGTGCGAGGGAGGGGGGGGGGGGGCACTACGGCCGGCCATGCATGGGCAGGGTGTGCCACGGGGTGGTTAGGGTGGACAATATAGCTGGTTGGCAGTCTGACACCCTCTCCCAATACCTTACAGACATTGAACGGTATGGACGATATTTTCAACCGTGCGGAACTTGCCCTACTGGTGCTGCTGGCTGGCCAGGCGGCCAGACATCGGAAAAGGTAGCGGCAGGAGCAGCACCAACAGAGGCTCGAGGCAGCGGCCCATGTGCAGGGCCCCACCCCACACCCTGTGGATCTGGCCGCCCAAAAGGTCAGGGAAAGACTCAGATGGGGAGACGCCCCAATGTGTAGAAGCATCACTAGTCCTTTGAGCAGTTGATGGACAATGTGTGCCACCGAAGAGGAACAGGAGGATAAGGACAAGGAGGTGCCAGACCAGGAGGGGCTGGAGGACGAACCCGGGGAGGAACCACAGTACCAGCCGGAGGAAAGATGACAGGTGGGAGCGGCAAGTGTACGGATTGCCCGGAGGGCCAGGGAGGCCCTCCTTCTTGCCCACTTCACATAAGACGTTACCACATCTATCATTCCACAATCTCCCCACCCCCTTCCCACCCCCCTCCCCACATCCCTCTGCAACCTCTCTTCACAATCCTGCCCTTCCGCCCTCCTCCCCGCCATTTCCCACTCTCCCAGGGTCTGTGTAACATCAATCCAGGGTGCTAGGACTGTGTTGGCACCGTCAGCGGGTCACTGTTGAGGTCAGGGGGGTGATGATAACCCGCAGAGAGCTGAGTGCCAGAGCGCCTCAATCTATGCCATACCCTGACCCCTGCCTGTCTGCTGAGTGCTCGCTCACACCCATCATCTGCCCGTGGTGTGCCCAGGGGGGAGGGGAGTCCAGGACCCCTGTTTCTGGGAAGATGTGATATGGGATTGGTGCTCGGCCCGCATAATGGAAGAAAGTGCCAGAAGCGTCATGTTGGTTGAGGGGCTGATATTTTAATAGGTTTCACAAAGTGTCTACCACTGCCTCACTCTTCCGATGGTGCAGCCTCCTTCCCCACCACTCCCTCCCCCAATGCACACTCCCCCACTTACCCCCAGCTGCACGTCCTCCACCACTCCGCCTAGTGTCCTCTCAGTGATCCTCGACCTGCTTAACCTTCCGTGCTCTACTGCTGTGTCTAGGTGTGTCCCCAGGATGCACATCAGAGGTGGAGGCAGCTAGCTGCTGACCACTTCCCATGGCATTTGATACCCTTGGTGGGTGTCCTCTGGGGGCTCTGGGACCAGTGCGCCCTGGTGTACTTGCTGGCGGCACATGTCCCGTCATGCCACCCTGTATCAGGTGCTGTGAGATGTGGCGTTGTCAGAGGGATGGAACTCAGGGGAGCTGTGTCCGCCGTCGCCACTCCATTGGATGGGCCCGGGTTGGCATTCAGCATCCCCTCCTGCTGGTCTGTGCCCAAAAGGCCCTGGGGTTCACCTCGGGACAGAGGGGCAGCTAGTTAGAGATCACCTGGCTCTGCCAACCTTGGTGGCTCCCCAATATCTGCAGCAGCGTGTCGACGCTCCTCAGTGACTGGGACTTGCTCTTCAGCACCTTGGATATTCCCATCTGAGACTGAGGCATGTCCTGCAAAGCCTCATCAAGGCCAGCCTGGTACTAGGTCACGTCCCCCAGTGAGTCTGACATTCTACCGAGGCCTTCAGCCATGACCGTTACTGCCATGCCTTGGAAACCTCCACTCATGCTGCTGGGGTCATGCACCTGGCTCCCATCGCCACTCTAGCTATGTTGGCCTCGGTGCCACGCATTGCCAGTGCTATCTCATGTGCCCTTAGCCTCTGGGACTCCTTCAATGGGCTATGGACCTGCTGGAGGGTCGCTGACATCACCCTCTGAATATCACGGCTTCTCCCTATCATCTGCATCAGCTCCGGGTAAACCAGTCCCAGAGGCCTAGCATCTGACTGGGACGCAACTGGGTCCTGGGATCCAGCAGACTTTCGACTGCTGTCTCGCCTGGGACTTCCTGCCTGCCCCTTTTGTGCATCTGCAACTGTGTGGTGCTCACCAGAATGTGTCCCAGAATCCTTCTTTTTATATATTTTTTTTATTGGGTTTTTGAATGAAGTATATGTACACAAAATAGAATACATATATACATAGAAAAGAAGGGAACACGCACAAAAAACAAAACAAACAACAACAAATAAGTTAGAATAAAATAACTGGTAGGGTATTCTGTGCTAGCTCAACAACAGCAGCTCTGTACAATTGGCAGTATTGTTTTTAGCACATAGGTAGACATCTGTTTGTGGGGGGTGGGGGAACTGGGCTGAACATTTACATTTGGGCGCCGGGGAAACAATTACAGAAAAATTACAGAGGGCAATACGTAAATGGATCTGGAGCTTGTGTTGTCACTTGCTTCTCCCGTACGGTTTTCTCTGCCATTGTCGTCTCACGATCATCTCCACTTCAGCCGTTCGTCCCGTCTTTCGCCCGGATCTTGTTCACCTTGTTCTCTGCTCCTGTAGATGCCAAGTTTGTTATCATTTCCCGTGCCCTCCTTCCGGCTGTCATTCCCTTGCTCCCCCCCACCTCACTGGTTCCCTCTATTGTTCCCTGTCTCCTCCCGCTTCCACCCCCTCCCCCCCTCTCCTTCTCCTGTGGTTCGCCTTTCTTTTCTCTTAGGTTTAGCTGCTATCCCATTCCCCCCCCACCCCCTCCGGTCTATCCCTCCCTCTCCCATCTCGGCTACTTTCCCCTGGTTCCTGGCTACCTGGCTATTCTTCTGCTTGTTCGTTGGCCACAGTCCCAGAACAATTGGGTGAATGCTCCCACGTTCTGTGGAAGCCGTCGTCTGACCCTCAATGGCAAATTTGATTTTCTCCATTTGGAGAGATTCTGAGAGGTCGGACAGCCAGTCTACAGCTTTGGGTAGTACTGCTGACCGCCAGCCGAACAGGATTCTACGGCGGGCGATCAGGGAGGCAAAGGCAAGGGCGTCCGCCCTCCTCCCCAGGAATAGATCTGGCTGGTCTGATACCCCGAAGACCGCCACCTTCGGGCATGGCTACACCCTCATCCCCACCACTTTGGACATTGCCTTGAAGAAGGCTATCCAGTATCCCACAGGTCTGGGGCAAAACCAGAACATGTGGGTGTGGTTGGCTAGCCCTCCTTGGCACCGTTCACATCTATCCTCCACCTCTGGGAAGAACCTACCCATTCAAGTTCTTGTTAAGTGGGCTCTATGTACCACTTTCAGTTGCTTCAGGCTGAGCCTCGTGCACATGGAGGTGGAGTTGACCCTATGCAGTGCTGCCCCAGAATCCTGATCACTTCTGTTGCCCACAATGTGTGTGTCTCTTCGCTGGTGGAGGGTGGAGGTGACAGCTCTGCCGCGTCTATGGTGGCATCTCGGAGCTCTCCTCTGAGATGTTTTCATGAGTGGCGGGGCACCACTCAGGATAGGCCTCACCATCAGCTGGAGGTCCTGTGGGAGAATGGACAGGTGGTCGGTGGGAGGGACGGATCAGTCTGAATGGCATGAACAACTCACGTTTGACTGGTTATCTGGGGGGGGGGGGGGGGGGGGGGGTCAGTGTAACCTCACCTCTGCGCAGTGCGCCGACCTTCACGTTGGTGACCTATCTGTCCTCGACCACCCCCACAACCTCCAGGTCCCACTCCTTGCAAGGGGTGAGGACGGTACCCTGACATCCGGCTGGGCTTCTCACTACCACACTTAGAATCTTTTTGTTAAATTGCGGCCTATGCAAATTGCGGAGAAGTAGGAGCCTGCCAGATTAGCAGTGACTTTTTTTATTGAACTCAAATTCCATGTTTCCCAATTTGGGGGAGACAGTGAATAGAGAATCTTTTCACAGGCATATACACAATGTCAGGTAGCCAGATTCTTTGTTGCTCTTTGTAGCTCGAATCTGGGATAATCACCAAGTTTTCATTAATTAACCAAATAACACTGAGGAGATTGCGAAGGAGAGTGGGTGATGCAAGCCTGTGAGGAAATACTTTTCATTCAACGGGAATAGATTGTTATCTGGTTCCTTTTCTCAGACAATGACTTCTTGTCTGAATCTTTTGTTCTCTCTTTCACTCTGCAGCCATCGTCACACTGAGCACTGTCACTCATTGCTGTTAAAGGTCGTACATACATTCTCCCCAGCCTCAGTGTAAACCTCAGTGGAGGACAAATGGGGCAAATTAAGCCATTCCTTGAGGTTGTCACTGATCTTCTCGTCGTTACGGCAGATGGGATAAATCCCGGTGTAAACTGCATCCGTTTAGTTTTCTTGACCCGCACGCTGCTCTCCAACTCTCTACTGGCTGTAGTTACATACATACAAGTACATGTATGCTGACTGACTCAGTACTCACAACCAGTGGGGAAATCTGGTAATCCACTCACACTGTGGCCGAGCTTGATGAAATGGGAGTGCAGAGCTTGATGGTTTTCATTCTGTTATTCAAGGAAATATGATTCCCCATAACTAAGCTGCAATATCTACCTCAACATCGAAGGTAAGTGCAGCTGTTAATGTCTAACTCCACCTATGCTCAAAGAATCATGAAATGACAACACTAGTCCTCATTTTACTGGATATAGTAACAGCGTGGTTATGTTACTAGACTAGTAATCCAAAGACTTCAGCACAGTTGCCAGCATAGCAAGTAGGCAATCATGAGTGGCGGGGCACCACTCAGGATAGGCCGCACCTATCCTGAGTGGTGCCCCGCCTGTGGGAGAATGGACAGGTGGTCAGTGGGAGGGACGGGTCAGTCTGAATGGCATTAACAACTCATGTGGGTAATTACGTGACTAAATCTGGAATAAAAAGCCAGCAGCAGAAATGGTGACCAAGAAATTACTGGATTGCTGCAAATTAAACCCATCTGGTTCATTAATGTCCTTTATGGAAGAAATCTGGGTTCCAGGACCCACAGAGTGGCACAGTGGTTAGCACAGCTGCTGCGCAGCATCAATTCAAGGAGTTTGCACATTCCCCCCGTGTCTGTGTGGGTTTCCTCCGGGTGCTCCGGTTTCCTCCCACAGTCCAACGATGTGCAGATTAGGTCATGATAAATTTCGCCCGAGTGTCCAAAAGGTTAGGTGAGGTTACTGGGTTACAAGATAGTGTGGGGGCGTGGGTCTAGGTAGGGTGCTCCATCGTCTGCGCTATAGGGATTATATGATTCTTCGATGATACATAGATACATAGAAGATAGGAGCAGGGGGAGGCCTTTTGATGGTAGCTGGTGTAATGTAAATTCAATGAATAAATCTAGAATATAAAGCTAACCTCAGTAATCGTGACTACAATTGTTGGTAAAATCCCATCTGGTTCACCAATGTCCTTTAGGGAAGGAAATCTGCTGTCCTTACCTGATCTGGCCTACATGTGATTCCAGACCAACAGCAATGTGGTTGACTCTGAAATGGTCGAACCAGCCACACTGTTGTATTCCAGAATGTGGCTTATCAGTAGCTTCTCAAACGCAGTTAGGGATGGGTACGAAATAATAGCCTTGCCAGTGACACCCACATTCTATCAATGAACAAATACATTTTTCTCTCAATTATGTTGCTTATAGGGAAGATAGGAATTTAGACCAGGCCTTCACACACAGGAGGGAAGAGAGAGACAATAAATTAGAGGGAGGGTCATTTCCTGGGCGGCTCCTGTGACCTTCCTGGGAGTTGCTTCACAACAGCATTGTAGCTTGATGGGGAATGCTGCCCTCTTCGTTCTGGGCAACAGCCAATAACAAAGAACCTCCTTATTCATTTTGCGGCACCTAATTCTTCTAAACACCAAATCAACGCATCCCTCTGTGGTGGAGGTGGGTTAAGCAGCATTATCAATATCGGCGATAGCGTGAAGTCAATGAATAATCGGTGGAATTTCACAATATTTTTTCAAAGCATTGGTTCCAGTGAGAATACCAGGAAGAATCCCACCGGTGTTGTCAGCGCATAAACTCAACTGCCCTATCTCCGGGTCCAGTGACCAGGTCCAATGCCCACCGTTCCGTGACGGTGAGGGGCTGCAGGTCCGATGGTCCCCCTTCTGTCTCTCTCGCTCTCTGCGGTTATGCACTGCCCTTTCTTGTGGGGATGGGATGCAGACAGAAAGCGTACAGTGTTAGGCAGTCAGATGGGTGCAGCACAGGGGGTGGGCAGCTGGTGGCCTTTGTGAACAGGACATCTGGTCTTGGTGCGCAGTATGAGTGTTAGCATGTGGTGCAGGGTGCGGAGCATGAACACTGCCAGCGGGCAGGTTCAGTTGCCCTCCAGATGGGGTGGGAGGGGGTGACGGGTGCCTGGGAGTTGCAGGGAGTTTCAGCGAGGGGGCTGGTTGGTGGTGCAGGGAGTGTGTTCATGGGAGGGGTGGTCAGCCACGGGGGAGGGGTGCAGGGAAGGGGGCTTGTGGGTGTGGGATGGGATATTTGTGGCGTTGGCCAGGCTCCCTAGCCAGTGAACGTGGACGCGATTAGAGTGTCCCATTAGCACCAGCCCTGGCATACACATTGAGCGGCATCCTGTGTCTGCCCGGGCCCCATGCCCTGCCCATCCTGGCCATCCTCCTTGTCAGATGAGGACTGGCACTCATCCCCCTCTTCCAGTACGTCACCCTCTGCTGCGCAAGGTTGTGGAAGATGCAGCAGGTCACCACAATGTGGGAGACCCTCCTAACGCTATACTGGAGGGCCCTTCCAGAGAGGTCCAGGCACCTGAACCGCATCTACAGGAAGCCAATGCACTGCTCAATCATGCTCCTGTTGCTGCATGGCTGTCATTGTAGCGGGTCTCTGCATCCATCTGTGATCTCCAAATAAGCGTCATCAGCCATGACCCAAGTGGACAACCCCTGTCACCCAGGAGCCAACCCCTCCACTCGGGGGGTGCACCTCAAAGGTGTCAGGAAACGTCAAGTGTGCCAGAATGAAAGGGCAGCACGGTGGCACAGTGGGTTAGCACTGCGGCCTCACGATGCCGAGGTCCCAGGTTCGATCCCAGGTCTGGGTAACTGTCCATGTGGAGTTTGCACATTATCCCCATGTTTGCGTGGGTTTCACCCCCACAACCCAAAGATGTGCAAGCGAAGCGGATTGGCCACGCTAAATTGCCCCTTAAATTGGAAAAAAAAATGAATTTGGTACTCTAAATTTTTTTTAAAAAGTGTGCCAGGATGAAGGTGTCGTGCACAATGCCCGGGTATCGGGTGCAGACGTGAATGATGTGCAGCTCAGTCACACACCAGCTGCATGTTTATCGAATGGAAACCCTTTCAGTTTGTGAAGACCACCCCCTCATATACCGGTGCTCGCAGGCAGGGCCGGCTCAAGGCACCGGCAACTCGGGCTGTTGCCCGGGGCGCCATTTGCTAGGGGGCGCCAGACTCGGGTCCCGCGCATGCGCAGTTGGGCCGGCGCCAACCAGCGCATGCGCGGTGGCCGCACTCCCCCAGGGTGGCCGCACTCCCCCAGGGCGGCCCCCCCCCCCGCCCCCCCGCCGGTCCGTCCGCTCGGTCCGCTCGCCCGCTCGGTCCGCTCCCCCCCCCTCGGGTCCGCCCGCCCCGCCCCCCCCCCCCTCGGGTCCGCTCCCCCCGGGTCCGCCCCCCCTCGGCCCCGCCCCCCTCTCAGCCCCGCCCCCCCTCGGCCCCGCGGCCCCTCTCGGCCCCGCCCCCTCTCGGCCCCGCCCCCCCCAAGGGCGCCGAAGTTCAGCTTGCCCGGGGCGCCAGCAACCCTAGGGCCGGCGCTGCTCGCAGGGAACATGCATTCCATCGATCACCCCTGGACCTGGGGCATCCCAGCGATGGTGGCAAATCCCCCCCCCCCCCATTATCCCTTGAATTGGGTGATTAATGAGCAAATTCATCACAATACCTTACATTGGGGACCACAATTGTTAGGTATACATGAGTCTGCACCTAGGAGTTCACTGAATGGTGGCTAATCTTCCAACTATCAGGCTTGGGTAACAATCAGTGGAACACTCATGAATTACAATGCTGATTGAACTGGCACAATTCACTCATCAAGGAAAGGTCAGGGACCTGATGAAGCAACTGGCAGATGAGACACAGCTGATGCATCTGAATGCTGCAATTAGCATGTCACCTTCATTCTCAGAGGGCACCCTTATTCTCAGCTCACATGGACTGTGGATTAAATAAGCCTTCCAACTGGACCAGCCAGCCACGCAGACACTAATCTTTAACACCTTGGCTTCCACAACATTGAACTTCCAGGCAGCTCATTCCCTCTGGCTTCACAGTGCTGCCTGAGTGTGGGGGATTCATTCTCACCGCAGTCGTCCTACCTCCTGTGTGACGGTCTTCAGGTCTCATGAGGTTAGAAAACATTCCCTGTCAGAGTCCCTCACTCTGTCCATGCAGCCTGGCCTCTCATGGGATCCCACCCAAGAACCTCTCAGGCGCCCCCAGTGTTGACCCTGTGGATTCAGCTCCTCCCACCCACTTTCCAGCTGCCACTCTGGAAGGGCATTCTCCCAGGGGGTGATATCGCCACATGCCCAGCAAGGAGGACACGGGGAAGCACTATCTGCAAACCAGCCACGAGAGCCCTTTACACCTAAAGGCTCACAGACATGAAAAGCTGCTCAGGCTTGCGAGCGACCCCACCCTCCAGAATGCTGGGACTGATCATCCCTACCACCCAACCCCCGGCCCTGAGTTGAACGTATTTGGGTCCCCCGCGTGACGTCACACCAACACCCAATGAATATTCAATGAGGGAGGGAGGTTCCGTCAGGAGGAATTGCTAATGATTTTATAATGTATTTAAAGGAGGTTCCTGACCATTTGTGAAAATCGCTTATTGTCACAAGTAGGCTTCAAATGAAGTTACTGTGAAAAGCTCCGAGTCGCCACATTCCGGCGCCTGTTCGGGGAGGCTGGTACGGGAATTGAACCGTGCTGCTGGCCTGCCTTGGTCTGCTTTCAAAGCCAGCGATTTAGCCCTGTGCTAAACCAGCCCGTGGTAGATTACTCATCATGGCACCGGTGAGGGCACGCAAAACTGGAAGATGCGATCCCTCCCGCGGGAATTGCGTTTAACGATTCTCGCCGTATTTTTCGCCTGCATGGCAGTTCTCACGGGTGGCTAACGCAGGCTCACAATTCTGCAGAATATCTCCACATGAAAGTTGTTTGTTGTGAGAATTCTTTCCAACCTGAGACTTGACACGAATATTTGAGGTGCACCTGCTTCGATCGGAGGCATTGCGAATGGAACCCACTTTCCCTCTATTCCTGAAAAATGAACTTGGCCATACTCACGCCAATGAAGTTGGAGAGCTCATTGTTAATGAGCTCCTTCAGTTCCACCTTCTTCAATTTCAGCTTGTCTCCCTCTCTTCCACTGTATTTGTGAAAAGTTTCAATGATTGTGACCATCGCATTTTCCAGGTCAGACATACTGTCAGTAGAATGCTGCACGTGAGTGAAAAAAGGAGGAAAAGTTTAGATTCCAGTTGGGCAACACCTTGATTTTAAAATTCTCATCCTTATTTTCAAATCCATCTGAGGCCTTATTTCCTCCCTGTCTCTAATCTCCTCCAGCCCCCACAACCTCTAGGATCTTTGCCCTCCCATAATTCTGGCCCCTTGAGCACCCTCGTTTTGAAAGATCCAACATTGGTGGCCGTGCCTTCAGCTGCCTGAACCCCAAATCTCTCCAACCCTCAACCTCTCTCTTCCTTTGATATGGTCGAGCTTTAAGCCAGTTGAATATCTCCTTTTGTGGTTCAGTGTCAAGTTCTATTGGATAATATTCTCGTGAAACACTTTTGCTTTAAAGGTATTATATAAATGTAAGTTATTATAGTTATCCAAAATGAAAATGTCCTCGAAGAGACAACCCAATATTTTGAAACATTATCAAAGAATACCAAGTGGGACCTCTGTTCTTTGTTGGCCAGAGGGTGAATTCTTTTTTTTGGAAAGCATGCTCCACTTGTGGTTAAATCCATTACGTCAAATACCGCAATGCGTAAAAATGGTTAATCAGTAAGCCATTGTGATCAGAAGGCCCCAGGCATGATTCTCACTCTGTGCTGGTCTCCCACATCTATTTGGGACAATGGGAGTGTTGGTGGCAATTGGTCTCAGCTTTCCTCCTCTTAGGAGAGGAAAATAAATATCAGCCTGGGCTCCCAGCCCAATATCTATCCAGTCACCAACAGCTGAAAAGCTCATGTCTGCAGCAGCAGCTATGACAGGCCCTGTTTAAAATAGAAACTGCAGTGGATTGAGGTGCCTGTCCCTTTAAGATAGTACAGCAGAGGAGGGTCACCTGACTCCAGGGACCAATGGGGACTGAGAGCAGGTGATCACCCCAGAGGTGGAGTCTCCTCCTGGACAGAATACCTTGGGAAGCAATGTAGTAAAGATTTAAAGGCTGAGACCCACGAAGACAAGGGGACATTGTGCAAACTCCACACAGACAGTGACCCTGGGCTGGAATCAAACCTGTGACCACGGTGCCATGAGGAGGCAGTGCTAAGCACTGTGCCACTCTGCTGCCCATCCATTGGTCCTTGTCATCAATAAACTCTGTTTGTTTACATGAAGCGTTTCCGCCTCGTCGCTGCCAGGCCACCACATTGGCGATGAGGATGGGATTGATCACGGGGACACAGCCTGAGTATTCAGTAAGTCTGAAGGAAGGAAAGACTCACTCGAATGCCTGTTGGACAAATAGATAGGGCCAGACCCTGAGGAGCAGACACAGAGCAAACTGGAATTGGCTAGGACAGTTAGAAGCTTCGGAAAATGTTTTTAAAAAAACAAATAAAGAGAAAATAACCCTCGGAATCGAGAGCTATGATCCTGAGTTTAAGAAAAAGGGAAATTAAGTGAAAAGAGAAAAGTTAAAAGGAGCAGTGTCAAAAGTCAAAAAGGGACAAATGCCCCAAGGAACTGCAGAACCTGCCCCAGAAGCTTTGGAAAGAGGAGGCTGAGACTCCAAGTTGTTAATCTGGTGGACTGCAGGCAGCAAAGGTCTGGGGATCTTTGGCAGGGAAGACCTCCATCTGTTCAACTAAATGGAAAGAAAATTTTTGAACATAGCCCTGTGAATTTTGACAGCACTGGATCTGTTGGTGAAACTGATATAAAAAAGGCACATCGGGAGAAAACTGACTTTTTTTAGGTAGCTGAGAGGTTTCTTCACCTAAAAGAAGAGAAGTGAAACGGTTCAGAAGGGTGTTGCTAAGGAGGAGCTGCAGTTTCCACCCAAAACTCCTGAAGCGTGGGTAAGCACAGAGAGAAACAGCAGCATGTGAGCGAGTTAAAAAAATGGTTTTGACAGCTTTAAAGCGGTAATGCATTTAAAGTTGTACAATATTAATTCAACAATCATAAGAAGGAACAAAGGAGAAGGAATAGGGACATCAGAGGAGACCCCAGATAGAGGGCAATAGACCATCTCAGAGAATGTAGTGAAGACCTGGAGGAAGAGGCAACACTGGATCTCAGAGGAGGTTATAAGTCCTCAAGGGAGAGGCAATGTCAGACTCAGAGCAGGCAGTAAAAGAAACCCCTGAGAGGGTGGAGCAGTTGAAGACTCTGACCCCGGAGAGGGAGGGGGCACAGAGAGAACCCAGAAAGTGGGTAACAGAAAACCTTAAAGGACTAAATGAACAGCTGTCAAGACATAAGGCTGTGTTGTAATGTGATGATGGTACCTGTAGGCATTGTCGAGTCAGGTACTTGACAGAGAAAGGATCAACGGAGGATTGGAGAATGCCAGCATCCACAGAGTAAATGAAAGTTGGTCAGCACAGAGTCTAGGACAGAACTCAGAAAGCAGCAAGCCTGTTTAGAAGAATCTGATGCAAGACTATATTTGTAACTGTACACATTTAAAGCCTGCTAGTAGAAGTGTTATGTGAAATGCAAGCCTCAATATCTCATCATTGAACAATCACCGCATCGTTTTACAAATGCCCAACTTGTGTGTATAATGTTTGTGTAGAATTTGGGTTGAGCAGATTAATTTTGATGATTGTCTTAAAGGGTTAAAGGGGGAGGGATGTACTAGATTGAGGTGCCTGTCTCTTTAAGACACTGCAGCAGAGGGGGATCGTCAGACTCTGGAACCAATGGGGACCGAGAGCAGCAGCTCCCTCTTGCTCCAGGGCAGCAAGGCCGGTGGCCTCTATACTATTGTTCCTTGTTTTCAATAAACTCTGTTTATTCACGTGAACGGTCTCCGCCTCATCACTGCCATGTCATCGCAGAAACATTAACTGAAAATGGAAACATTTTAGGGGCCATATCACGATCCTGTAGGAGGGGAAGGAGCCATCACCCAGATGTAATCCAGTGATAGGGACAGAACTATCTGAAAGGACAGCATCTGGAAAGTCTGCCAGATACTTTGGCAGAAGCTCTTCCATGTGAAATAAGGACATCGAGATAACTCCTGGGTAATGAGCATAGCATAGAGCACAGAACAGTACAGCACAGAACAGGCCCTTCGGCCCTCGATGTTGTGCCGAACATTGTCCGAAACCAAGATCATGCTATCCCACTCCCTGTCATTCTGCTGTGCTCCATGTGCCTATCCAATAACCGCTTGAAAGTTCCTAAAGTGTCCGACTCCACTATCACAGCAGGCAGTCCATTCCACACCCTAACCACTCTCTGAGTAAAGAACCTACCTCGGATATCCCTCCTATATCTCCCACCCTGAATCTTATAGTTATGCCCCCTTGTAACAGCTACATCCACCAAGGAAATAGTCTCTGAGCGTCCACTTTATCTATCCCCTCATCATTTTATAAACCTCTATTAAGTCGCCACTCATCCTCCTCCGCTCCAAAGAGAAAATGATATGGAGATGCCGGCGTTGGACTGGGGTGAGCACAGTAAGAAATCTTACAACACCAGGTTAAAGTCCAACATGTTTGTTTCAAACACGAGCTTTCGGAGCACTGCTCCTTCCTCAGGTGAATGAAGAGGTATGTTCCAGAAACATCTATATGGACAAATTCAAAGATGCCAGACAATGCTTAGAATGTGAGCATTAGCAGGTGATTAAATCATTACAGATCCAGAGATAGGGGTAACCCCAGATTAAAGAGGTGTGAATTGTCTCAAACCAGGACAGTTGGTCGGATTTTGCAAGCCCAGGGGTAGGTAGTACAATCAAGGTGGAGAAAGAAAAGACTTGCATTTACAATCTCCGCAACCTCAAAGCATTTTGCAGACAGTGAAATACTTCAAATGTAATCACTGTTGTAAAGTAGGATACTAGGTAGCTAATTTGAGCACAGCAAGCTCCCACACACAGCAATGTGATCATGGGCATATAATCTTTTTTTTGTGATGTTGATTGAGGGATAAGTATTGGCTAGGGCACCGGGGAGTCTCCGCTGCTCATTTTCAGAATAGTTCCATGGGATCTTTCACAACCACCCCAGCAGGCAGGGCCTCAGCGTCACATCACATTCAAAGGCAGCACGTCCAGCGGTGCAGAACTCACCTATCGCTGGCACTGAAGACTCAACGTAGGGCTTTATGCTCAAGCCCTGGGGTTGGACTTGAATATTAAACCTTGTGACTCCGAGGCAAGGTGCTATCAATGGAATTGAAGCTGACACTGCAGATTGTGGGCTTTAGGAGGAAAAAGAAGAGACACGGGGTGGAAAGCTCTTCTCACATCTTGGCTCCCGACGCTGGGACCTGAAGTGTACGGCACTTCCGTTCAAAGATGGTATGGCAGAACATTGAAAGTCATAGGCAGCCAATTAGATATGCAGAGGTGAGGGTCCCAGCCAATCATGCAGTGGGGACAGGCAGGAAGCTGTCGACTCCGCTGTCACCTCACAGGTCAACAGCCTGGGTGCCATATTTAAATTGAATCCGGACAAGCATTGTCACCCAGCCGCACCACTCTGCTTGTTTGTGAGGAGGTCTCAATCTCTGCATCAGCTGACACTTACACAATAAAAATTTGTGAGGAGTTAAGGTCTCTTGAAGGGACTTCATTCTAGCTCGAATTTGGATGCAATGGGGGTGTCATTGCCTGTCTAACCCATCACTCCATCATCTTTGCCCTGTCTTCAGTGGCACTCAGCCCACCCCACATCACCCTTAAGCAACTATCATTCACTCTATAACTGCCTCCCTCACTATTGGTCAGTTCCCAAACAGAGTGAAACTGCACCCCTCCCACATCCCCATTATGCTCGTCTTACCATCCACCATCCTCAACCCTCCCTCCCTCCATCATCCTCAACCTGTCCTCTGATACCCTCAACTCCCAAATCCTCATCATTCACCTTCCCTCGATAATCCCTGATTTCCCACAATCATGCTTCAAGATTGTAGACGACTTTCCCTGTGTAGTCCAGCCTCCTCCCTCGCTTCTCTAGAGCTTCAGTAAAGCTTCCATCTCCCTCCCTTGTTCACCCATTCCCCTTTTCCGCTTTCACTGCCACCACCCAATCTCCACTATCAATGTCTTCCCTCCCCTGGTTCAGTAAAGCTCCTCATAGAAGAAAAGCAATTCTTACTCACGCCAAATTCAGCAGCAAGAAGACCTCACCTTCTGCACGCCACCTTTAGCCATTAGCAAATCTGCCTACTTAATTCCAAAGGTACAATTAAGCTGGCCAAGTGTGTTTTAATGAGCAGATATAACATGCTAATGCATGAAAACCATGTTCTGGCCACTAGCTGTTGGGAATCACAATCCACCCACAATCCGCTGCTACTCAATGACTAACTTTCATCTTGTCCTCAGGAAGCTGAGATTTTACCTCCTGCTCGATTTACACAGCCGCACTTGCCTGACATCCCATTGCCTGGAGCCTCACAAGATACCGCCCACGGAGTGCAACCTCCACCAATCTACAAACTGGCAATCTGTACAACAAGGTATTCAATGACCTCACCAAGCTGGCCAAAGGAAGGGAAGACCTTGCTCAAATGTATACCCTGTAAAAATGGCATCGCTGGTCTACTCGGTGCCATTATCTCACTTATTACCAAGAACACTCTGGGCACATTTACAGCATGCAAAGTGACCATTCAGCCCCGACTGGTGTTTCTGTCCCCCAACCCTTCTTCATCAACACATCAGCAATAAGACTCGCTTCAAATCAGTGGGATATTCTTATGCAATAGATTTTACTGATCTTCATAGGGAGTTGTTTAAAAGTTGGTGGCACCATCAAGTCTGATCAGAATAGCAAGAGTGCAGATGATTAAAAGATATTCTTGCCAGTCACATGTCTTTGTCTTAATGGGAATATAAATATTTTATGATTGTGAGTCAGATGGTTGCAGATGGTCTGAAAGTTATAAGGTAATAATAATAATAACTTATTGTCACAAGTAGGCTTTAATGATGTTACTGTGAAAAGTCCCAAGTCGCCACATTGTGGGCAGCACAGGTGGATAGCACTGTGGCTTCACAGCACCAGGGTCCCAGGTTCGATTCCCCACTGTCTGTGTGGAGTCTGTACGTTCTCCCCGTGTCTGCGTGGGTTTCCTCCGGGTGCTCCGGTTTCCTCCCACAGTCCAAAGACGTGCAGGTGAGGTGGATTGGCCATGATAAATTGCCCTTAGTGACCAAAAAGGTTAGGAAGGGTTATTGGGATAGGGTGGAAGTGAAGACTTAAGGGTCAGTGCAGACTCAATGGGCGAAATGGCCTCTTTTTGCACTGTATGTCCTATGTTTATTCTGGCGCCTGTTCAGGGAGGCCGGTACAGGAATTGAACCCATGTTGCTGGCATTGTTCTGCATTACAAACCAGCTCTTTAGCCCACTGTGCTAAACCAGCCCCTCCTGGCTAACTGTCCTTCTTTTCATATGGAGTAAACTCAGGATGGATGCAAAGGCAGCTGATCTTCTCTCACCACATCTGCACCCCCCCCCCCCCCCCCGCCCCCCGACCCTCCCCACCCACCATGACCCCTCAGAGTTGTTGAATTGCAGCCTATATTTTCTTAATGAAAGATAGTTTAACCAGCAGCTATGGGACAGAAACACCAATCTGGAAGTCCTTTTTGAGTCCCCGAGTGAGCGGAGAACTTTGCAGCTCACGTGCACATGAGGAGGGGCTTCAGGAGAATGTTCAAATTCCATCACAGCAAATGGAGAAATTTTAATTCAATGAAAATCTGGAATTAAAAGTTTAATGATGACCTTGAAACCATTGCCGATTGTCGTAAAAACCCATCTGGTTCACTAATGTCCTTGAGGTAAACTTTCCTCAGCTGGTTTGGCCTGATGGTGGCTCCAGATCCACACAGCAATGTGATTGACTCTGAACTGCTCCCCACTGAACAAGCCACTCAGTTCCAGGGCAATTAGGGATGAACAACAAATGCTGGCCCAGCCAGCGATGCACACATCTCAAGAACGAATAATAAAAAACTTCAAATATCTGTGGAACAAAGACATTTAAACTGCAGAATTACTTTAAGTGAACTTCAGAATCCAAGATTGTAGCAGGCACTTGGCAGAATTCAAAGTACTGTTCCTGTCTTACAGGGTAACTTGGCTGACACTGACTTTCAACATCAATCTTTTGGAGGGTCGGTGCAGACTCAATGGGCCGAATGGCCTCCACCTGCACTGTCGGATTCCAGGGCTGGATTCACTGGGCTGGGCCAGAGAATCGTTGGGACGGGCGTGAATCGCACCACGCCGATTCTCCGGAGAATCGGTGCCATTGGTGACAGCACAATTGGGGGCCGCTCACGTGCCACCCCCGCTCACGTGCCCCCCCCCCCCGAGTGGCCACGCAAAACAGCCGAGTCCCGCCGGCGGCGTTCACATCTGGTCTTACCCGGCGGGACCTTGGTGTGCATGCATCCGGGGGGCGGCCTGGTGGGGGGTGTGGGGTGGGAGGGGAGGGGGGCCCGACCCCGGGAGGGGCCTCTGCTGTGGCCTGGCCCGTGATCGGAGCCTACCAATCGGCGGGCCGACTTCTCGGGTTGGGGGCCTCTTTTGTTCCGCTCTGGCCCCTGTAGCCCTACACCATGTTGCGTTGGGGCCGGCGCGGAGAAGTGAGCCACTGCGCATGTGCGCATTGGCGCCGGTCCCACTGCGCATGCGCAGACCCGCAGAACCCATCTGACGCCGGGATTGGCAGCTGGAGCGGCGTGGGTTGCTCCAGTGCCGTGCTGGCCTCCTGTGTCATAATAACCACTCATGTATATCATGAGATGCAGACAGGCAGTGATTGACACACAGGATGACCAATGAACACACAACACAGAACAACCAATCACCAGACAGGACACCACCACTATGAAGCCCACAGGGCATTAAGACTCTCCCTCTCTTAGGACCCAGCTACTGAGACAGTCAGAGTGCACAAGTTAGTGAGCACTATTACCATGCGGTAGCTAGTAAGTCTGGTCAAGCCAGTAAGAGGTCATCAGTTGGATTAGTAGAGTGTCAACCCACAGCTGAACATGTACAGCAGTCCACTAGTTAAATAAAACAGTGTTGGATCATCTCCTGTGTCAGTCGTTTGTTTCTAGCTTCTCTGCATCCAGTTGCAGTCAACATCGAAACAACCTGCCTAAGACATCACGGTACCAGTGTGTTATTAATCCTGCCGAACCTACCTCGAGTGAATCTGCAACGACCAGAAAGCGACCATCCAGCGAAATGGAAAACATCCAGCCTCCTCCGCAGCTCCGTATCTCCGGCAACCTCGCCGCCAATTGGAAAATCTTCAAGCAAAAGTTCCTCCTGTATATCGAGGCCTCCGACCTCGAGGCAGCATCAGATGCCAGGAAGATCGCGCTACTTCTCTCGACCGCGGAGGATCACGGCATCCATATCTACTTCTCGCTTACGTTTGCCGATGGCGAAGGCAAGACAAAGTTCAAGACAGTTCTGCTAAAATTCGACAGCCACTGCGAAATTGAGGTGAATGAGAGCTTTGAACGGTACATCTTCCAACAGAGGCTTCAGGGTAAGGATGAACCTTTCCGGTCCTTCCTGACCCATCTCCGCGTCCTGGCGCAGTCATGTAACTATGGCTCGACGGCTGATTCCATGATCCGGGATCAGATCATTTTCGGGATCCACTCCGATTCCCTGCAGCAGCAGCTCCTCAAAATCAAACAGCTGACCCTCTCCGTCGCTATCGAGACGTGCTGGGTCCATGAGCATGCCAAGAATTGTTACTCCCACATCAGGGCGGCAGAAACTGCAAAACTGGCCTCCCACGAGGCAGAACGGGTGCAGGCCACAGCAAAAATGCAAGACTTGAGTATCGAGGAGAGTGGCCGTTTCGCTCGCTATTCCCGGGTCCCTACGCATGCGCACCATGACCGGGTGGTCGACGAGGCCGAAAATCCTGATGCGCTGGTGCGTACGTCGGCCGACCGCACTGCGCATGAGCGTTGGCGCACGGAACGCGCTGACGTCAACGTTATGACGTGTCCGAATGGTGGCTCCGACAATTTAAAGCGGCAATGTCCAGCCAATGGACGGCGATGTCTACAGTGTGCAAAGTCTGGCCATTACGCGGCCTTCTGCAGGTCTGCTCCGCTGATTATCAGCCAGCGATCCCAGATACGGCGCAGAAGTGTCCGCTCGGTACAACAAGACATGCAGGATTCTGATCCCAACAGCCCAACGGACCCTGATGCTGACTGCCTCGAGTCTCCACATCGGGTGGACATCATAACCACACGCGAGCGAGTCTCCACTGCACCTGCAACCTGCCTTTCGATCCTCAGTGTGGATCCCGACGACGAATGGTGTGCTATCCTCACAGTCAACCAGGCTCACATCAGATTTAAACTGGACACCGGTGGGTCTGCGAACCTCATATCACAGTCAGATCTCGACAGCATCCGTGACCAACCAAGCATTCTTCCACCAGCCTGCCAGCTCCTTGACTACAATGGCAATGCCATAGCTGCCAGTGGATCGTGTCGGCTAGGGGTATCTCACAAGGCAATCAAGGCAACTATACGATTCGAGATCATCCAGCCTGACAGGGTGTCCCTGCTCGTTGCTCGCGCCTGCAAGCTCCTGAATTTGGTCCAGTGAGGCCACACCATGTCCTCGACACCGGCGATTGCCCCGCCCGATGTGAATCTCCAGGCCGAGAAAGACGACATTCTCACACAATACCATATGTTTGACGGAATGGGTATGCTCCCATATCACTACAAAATTTTGCTCAAGCCGAGCGCCACCCCAGTGATCTGTGCACCACGCCGGGTGCCGGCTCCTCTCAAGGATCGTCTGAAAAAGCAGCTACAAGACCTCCAAGACCAGGGCATCATCTCAAAGGCCACGGAACCAACAGACTGGGTCAGCTCCATGGTCTGCGTAAAAAAACCTTCTGGTGAACTCTGCATTTGCATTGATCCCAAAGACCTGAACCGCAACATCATGCGAGAGTCCTCCCCGATCCTGAAGCGTGAAGAGTTATCCAGTGAGATGGCTCATGACAAATTCTTCACCAAGCTGGACGCCTCCCGTGGCTTCTGGTAAATACAGCTGGACGCTTCCAGTTGGAAGCTGTGCACGTTTAACACTCTGTTCGGCCGGTTTTGCTACAACTACATGCCTTTCGGTATCATATCAGCTTCCGAAGTATTTCATCGCAGTATGAACCAAGTGATGGAGGGCATCGAGGGGGTACGAGTCTATGTGGACGGCGTGATCATCTGGTCCACAACGCCCGAGGATGACATTGCCCGCCTCAAACAGGTCTTCCAGCCGATTCATGAAAATGGCCTTCAGCTCAACAGGGCCAAATGCTCATTTGGTCAATCCGCTATCAAGTTTCTGGGTGACCACATTTCACAGCACGGTGTGCAACCGGACACTGACAAGGTGCTGCCGATCAACGCCATGAAGACCCCGGGGGACAAGAAGGCGGCCCTCCGCTTCCTCGGGATGGTAAATTTTCTCAGGAAATTCATTCCCAATTTGGCAGCCCACACCACGGCCCTCTGGCATCTCGTAAAGAAGTCAACAGTGTTCCAGTGGCTGCCCGCACATGAAAAGGAGTGGCTCGAGCTAAAAGCGAAGCTCACCACAGCCCCAGTACTGGCGTTCTTTGACCCACCCAGGGACACCAAGAATCTACTGACGCTAGCCAGGACGGCTTTGGGACGGTGCTCCTCCAGCGAGACGACTCCTCATCCTGGGCTCCAGTGGCATACACCTCCAGGGCCATGACACCGACCGAGCAACGGTATGCCCAGATCGAGAAGGAGTGCTTGGATCTCCTGACAGGAATAGTCAAGTTTCACGACTACGTATACGGCCTGTCGAAGTTCACGGTGGAAACAGACTATAGGCCTTTAGTCCACATAATCCAGAAGGATTTAAATGACATGACACCTCTGCTACAGCAAATTCTTCTT
Organism: Scyliorhinus canicula; assembly: GCF_902713615.1. NCBI lineage: Eukaryota > Metazoa > Chordata > Chondrichthyes > Carcharhiniformes > Scyliorhinidae > Scyliorhinus > Scyliorhinus canicula. The sequence goes on from NC_052147.1 coordinate 158,144,137, forward strand.
AGTCTCCGCCGATATAACTTCGATGCCCTATCCCGATCCATCACCATGCCGTGTGAACAGGGCGACTTCATCTGCCACATAGGGGCACAGGTGCAGTTGTGTGCCAGCAACCTACCAGCCACTGTTGAATGAGTGGTCCAAATATGTGAAGAAACTGCCAAGGATCCTCTACTGCAGCGCGTGAAGCAACACCTCGTCCATGGCTGGCAAAAGGAGCAATGTCCCCAGTTCTTTAATGTTAAGGACAAGTTAACGGTCATTGAGGGAATCCTTCTTAAACTGGATAGGATCGTCATTCCTCAAAGCGTGCGAGCTATGGTGCTCGGACAGATCCATGAGGGTCACCTTGGGGTTGATAAATATCGACGCAGAGCTCGGAAGGCAGTTTATTGGCCGGGCATCAACCAGGACATTGCCGACATGGTCCTCAACTGCCCAACCTGCCAGAAGTTTCAACTGGCTCAGCCCAAGGAAACACTGCAACAGCATGAGATTGTGACCTCTCCGTGGTCTAAAGTGGGGGTAGACCTCTTTCATGCCAATGGGCGCGACTACGTGCTCTTGGTCGACTACTTCTCCAGTTATCTGGAAGTGGTGAAATTTCTAACAGACATAGAACAGTACAGCACAGAACAGGCCCTTCGGCCCTCGATGTTGTGCCGAACATTGTCCGAAATGAAGATCAGGCTATCCCACTCCCTGTCATTCTGGTGTGCTCCATGTGCCTATCCAATAACCGCTTGAAAGTTCCTAAAGTGTCCAACTCCACTATCACAGCAGGCAGTCCATTCCACACCCTAACCACTCTCTGAGTAAAGAACCTACCTCGGATATCCCTCCTATATCTCCCACCCTGAATCTTATAGTTATGCCTCCTTGTAACAGCTACATCCACCCGAGGAAATAGTCTCTGAACGTCCACTCTATCTATCCCCTCATTATCTTTTAAACCTCAGTTAAATCACCTCTCATCCTCCTCCGCTCCAAAGAGAAAAGCCCTAGCTCCCTCAATCTTTCCTCATAAGACCTATCCTGCAAACCAGGCAGCATCCTGGTAAATCTCCTTTGCACCCTTTCCTTTCAAAATAATTTTTATTCAAATTTTCAACAAGTTTTAACCAACAAAAACAGAGGAAAATAAAAATAAAAATAACAGTAGCCCCCCCCCCCCCCCCCCCCCCCCCCCCCCCCCCCCCCACTAATACAGAAACAATAAATTAACAAAAATAATTAACATGAGAACAAATACACATACCCAATAAAGGAAAAAAACAACCCCCCCCCCCCCGGGTTGCTGCTGTAACTGACCATCCTTTAACGCTCTGCCAGAAAGTCTAGAAACGGTTGCCACCACCGGAAGATCCCTTGCACTGTCCCCCTGAGGGAAAACTTGGCCCTCTCCAGTTTGATAAACCCGGCCATATCGTTGACCCAGGAATCCACGCTCGGGGGCCTCGCATCCTTCCACTGAAGAAGAATCCTCCGTCGGGCTACCAGGGGCGCAAAGGCCAGAATACCGGCCTCTTTCGCCTCCTGCACTCCCGGCTCCACTGCAACCCCAAATATTGCGAGCCCCCAGCCCCGCTCAACCCTGGAACCAACCACCCTTCACAGCGCCTCCGTGACGCCCCTCGAAAAGCCCTCCAGCACAGGGCACGCCCAAAACATGTGGGTGTGGTTTGCTGGGCTCCCTGAACTCCTGACACATCTGTCCTCTCTCCCAAAGAACCGGCTCAGCCTTGCCTCAGTCATGTGCGCCCTATGCAGCACCTTAAATTGAATTAAACTGAGCCTCGAGCAGGAGGAGGAGGAATTCACCCTCCCCAGGGCATCCGCCCACGTCCCCTTGTCGATCTCCTCTCCCAGCTCCTCCTCCTACTTACCTTTCAGCTCCTCCACCGAGGCCTCCTCCCCCTCTTGCATCACTTGGTAGATTTTTTGCACCCTTTCCAATGCTTCCACATCCTTCCTATAATGAGGTGACCAGAACTGCACACAATATTCCAAATGTGGTCTCACCAGGGTCATGTATAGTTGCAGCATAACCCGCGGCTCTTAAACTCAAGCCCCCTGTTAATAAACGCTAACATACTATAAGCCTTCTTCACGGCTCTATCCACTTGAGTGGCAACCTTCAGAGATCTCTGGACATGAACCCCAAGATCTCTCTGTTCCTCCACATTCCTCAGAACCCTGCCGTTGACCCTGTAATCCGCATTCATATTTTTTCTACCAAAATGAATCACCTCGCACTTATCATGGTTAAACTCTATCTGCCATTTTTCAGCCTAGCTCTGCATCCTATCAATGTCTCTTTGCAGCCTACAACAGCCCTCCACCTCATCCACTACTCCACCAATCTTGGTGTCATCAGCAAATTTATTGACCCACCCTTCAGCCCCCTCCTCCAAGTGATTGATAAAAATCAGAAATAGCAGAGGACCCAGCACTGATCCCTGTGGTACACCGCTGGTAACTGGTCTCCAGTCTGAAAATTTTCCCACCACCCTCTGTCTTCTATGTGATAGCCAGTTACTTATCCAATTGGCCAAATTTCCCTCTATCCCACACCTCCTTACTTTCTTCATGAGCCGACCATGGGGAACCTTATCAAATGCCTTACTAAAATCCATGTATACGACATCAACTGCTCTACTTTCATCTGTACACTTAGTTACCTCCTCAAAGAATTCAATCAAAGTTGTGAGGCAAAACTTAACCTTCACGAATCCATGTTGACTATCCCGGATTAAGCTGCAACTTTCCAAATGGTCATAAATCCTATCCTTCAGGACCTTTTCCATTAACTTACCGACCACCGAAGTAAGACTAACTGGCCTATAATTACCAGGGTCATTACTATCCCCTTTCTTGAACAGAGGAACAACATTCACCACTTTCCAGTCCTCTGGCACTATCCCCGTGGACAGTGAGGACCCAAAGATCAAAGCCAAAGGCTCTGCAATCTCATCCCTTGTCTCCCAAAGAATCCTTGGATATATCCCATCTGGCCCAGGGGTCGACCCTCAGGTTTTTCAAAATTGCTAATACATCCTTCCTCAGAACATCTACCTCCTCCAGCCTACCTGCCTGTATCACACTCTCATCCTCAAAAACATGGCCCCTCTCCTTGGTGAACACTGAAAAAAAGTATTCATTCAACGTCTCTCCTATTTCTTCTGACTCCATGCACAAGTTCCCACTACTGTCCTTGACCGGCCCGACCCTCACCCTGGTCATTATTTTATTTCTCACATAAGTGTAAAAAATCTTGGGGTTTTCCTTGATCCGACCCACCAAGGATTTCTCATGCCCCCTCCTAGCTCTCCTAAGCCCTTTTTTTTTAGCTCATTCCTTGCTACCTTGTAACCCTCAAGTGACCCAACTGAACCTTGTTTTCTCATCCTTACATACGCTTCCTTTTTCCTCTTGACAAGACATTCAACCTATTTTGTGAACCATGGTTCCCTCACACAGCCATTTCCTCCCTGCCTGACATGGACATACCTATCAAGGACACGCAGTATTTGTTCCTTGAACAAGCTCCACTTTTCATTTGTGCCTTTCCCTGACAGTTTCTGTTCCCATCTTATGCATCCTAATTCTTGCCTAATCGCATCATAATTACCCCTCCCCCAATTATAAACCTTGGCCTGCCGTATGACCCTATCCCTCTCCATTGCAATAGTGAAAGACACCGAATTGTGGTCACTATCTCCAAAGTGCTCTCCCACAAACAAATCCAACACTTGGCCCAGTTCATTACCCAGTACCAAATCAAATGTGCCTCTCCCCCCTCTTGTCGGCCTACCAGGAAACCCTCCTGCACACACTGTACAAAAACTGCCCCATCCGAACTGTTCGACAAATAGAGGTTCCAATCAATGTTTGGAAAGTTAAAGTCACCCATGACAACTACCCTGAGACCTCCACACCTATCCATAATCTGTTTTGCAATTTCTCCCTCCACATCTTTATTACTTTTTGGGGGCCTATAGAAAACAATGTGACAGCTCCTTCCTTATTTCTAACTTTGGCCTATATATCACCTCAGTAGGCAGATCACCTTCGAACTGCCTTTCTGCAGCTGTTAAACTATCCTTGATTAACAATGCTACTCCTCCACCTCTTTTACAACCTTCCCTACTCTTACTGAAACATCTATACCCCGGAACTTCCAACAGCCATTCCTGTCCCTGTTCTAACCATGTCTCCGTAATGACCACAACATCGTAGTCCTAAGTACCAATCCATGCTCCAAGTTCACCTACCTTATTCCGGATGCTCCTTGCATTGAAGTAGATACACTTCAACCCACCTTTCTGTCTGCTGGTACACTCCTGCGACCTTGATACCCTCCTCAGTACCTCACTACTCTCAACACTGGCTCTGGATTACAGCTCGTTTTCCCAGCCCCCTGGCAAATTAGTTTAAAACCCCCCCCCCCCCCCCCCCCCCCCCTGAAGAGCCATAGCAAATTTCCCTCCCAGGATATTGGTGCCCCTCTGGTTCAGGTACAAACTGTCCTGTCTGTGCAGGTCCCACCTTCCTCAGAATGTGCTCCAATTATCCACATACCTGAAACCCTCCCTCCTACACCATTGTCGGACCTCACATCCAGGTCTGTCATCAAAGCCTGCAAAGAGATGTTTGCCAGGCACGGGATACCACTCACAGTAATGAGTGACAACGGTCCATGTTTCTACAGCCAGGAGTGGTCCGATTTTGCACAATCCTACAACTTTAGGCACATCACCTCTAATCCCCATTACCCGCAATCAAATGGGAAGGCCGGGAAAGGGGTTCATATTGTCAAGCGGTTGTTGTGCAAGGTTGCAGATTCAGCCTCCGATTTCAACTTGGTGCTGCTGGCTTACAGGGAAATCCCTCTGTCGACTGGTTTGTCTCAGGCGCAGATGCTCATGAACCCGCAACCTGAGGATGACTGTTCCAGCCATCCATATTCCAGACCTTGACTACCTCACGGTGCTGCAAAAAGTGCAGCGGTCCAGGGACCAGCAGAAAATCACTTATGATGCTCATGCCATGGATCTGCCTGCGCTGGCTCCAGCAGATGTTCGCGTCCAGTTGCCTGAGGGAGGTTGGTCAGCCCCAGCTGTTGTTGTCAGGAAGGCCGCCCCAAGGTCTTTCATTGTTCAAATGGCTGACGGCTCCATTCTCCAGCGCAACAGGAGGGTGCTGCGGAGAGTTCCCTGCCCACCGCCTAACCGCATTGCTCCGCCGGTTATCATGCCTCCTCCGGACGTCTCCTGCAACGAGGCCACCGATCTGCCAGCGATCCCGTCTGTCCACGACACCGCCGCAATGCCAGCAATCCCGCCTGACAAACCAAAACTGACTCAGGTGACACAGCCCAGACTCCAGACGGGGAGGATCGACAAACCAAAACTGACTCAGGTGACACAGCCCAGACTCCAGACGGGGAGGATCGACAAACCAACACTGACTCAGGTGACACAGACCAGACTCCAGACGGGGAGCATCGACAAACCAACACTGACTCAGGTGACACAGACCAGACTCCAGACGGGGAGCATCGACAAACCAACACTGACTCAGGTGACACAGACCAGACTCCAGATGGGGAGCATCGACAAACCAACACTGACTCAGGTGACACAGACCAGACTCCAGACGGGGAGCATCGACAAACCAACACTGACTCAGGTGACACAGACCAGACTCCAGACGGGGAGCATCGACAAACCAACACTGACTCAGGTGACACAGACCAGACTCCAGACGGGGAGCATCGACAAACCAACACTGACTCAGGTGACACAGACCAGACTCCAGACGGGGAACATCGACAAACCAAAACTGACTCAGGTGACACAGACCAGACTCCAGATGGGGAGAATCAACAAGCCAAAGCTGATTCAAGTAAGCCGGACATGACTCCAGACGGGGAGCGCCGCAAACTCAGTGACGGCACGCTCAAGGAGACAGCAGATGCCACAAAGCACGCTGACACGAGTAACTGTGTGAACATAGAACATAGAACAGTACAGCACAGAACAGGCCCTTCGGCCCTCAATGTTGTGCCGAGCCATGATCACCCTACTCAAACCCACGTATCCACCCTATACCCGTAACCCAACAACCCCCCTTAACCTTACTTTTATTAGGACACTACGGGCAATTTAGCATGGCCAATCCACCTAACCCGCACATCTTTGGACTGTGGGAGGAAACCGGAGCACCCGGAGGAAACCCACGCACACAGGGGGACGACGTGCATACTCCACACAGACAGTGACCCAGCCGGGAATCGAACCTGGGACCCTGGAGCTGTGAAGCATTTATGCTAACCACCATGCTACCCTGCTGCTGAAGGACTCGTATTATCCACTGAGTGTGGTCCTTGAGCGCAGTGAACGCAACAGTAGAACCAACCAACACAACATCACAACCTATGAAAACCATATCAAAGACAGCGACACGACGCGTACCGAAGGCAACATCGTCGACAGCAAGCACGACAAAGACTACACCAATAGAACTACGACTGGTACGACATGGTACAACTCTGCCCATGAGGGACACTGTTACTGCTCAGCTCAGTACAATGACATACCATGGCAGGACGATGCATCTTCCCAATTCACGTGTGCTGCACTACCAACAAGCAACCTGGCTTTCAGGACAGATGCCATCCAACATCGCTATCACAAGCATAAAGACTCCAAATCAGACAACAAAGTGATTTGACCACTTCTTGGTTCCTTATGCACAGGGACACTGGTGGCGTTCACAACACATGCCACCATCAACATCACCACCTCACCAACCCAACAAGAAAGACATTCAACCATGATAATTGATGGGTTTTGGACTTTTACATATGAGTTAGACTTATTGTTTAATGATCACTGTTATCATAACGTGTACAGAGCATCACTTATCTACCTGTTTTTTGTTCAATTTACTTTAACAGTGTACAGAAAATATGTAACACAAAAAAGGGGGGGATGTGGTGATATGCATCACAATAGATACACAAGGGGTTAATGGAAGTACACGTAGACTAGCTAGACACTAGAGGAGCACCAGAGACATGACACACAGACATTCAACCAATAGGTCAGTAAGATAGGACACAACCAATGGGCATTCACGATACACACAGAGGTGACACTACCACAGGGGGGCATTACACCATCCCATATATAAAGGACACAGCACACATGATCTTCTTCTTTCCAGTGGAGACACTCAGTGAGTACAGACACAGGGTTGATTCAACATTACACCCACCACGTGGATTGTAGCAGATTGGTTTGTCAGTCTGAGTAGCTATAGAAGGATTAACAGGAGAGGCAAATTTGAGTAGGAGAATTGTAAATAGTTTAATAAACGTGTTGAAGTTATCTCCACGTTTGAACCTTCCTTTGTCACAGTGAACATCAAGGAAGCAGCTTATGCTACGCCAAGACCATAACAAGACACCGAAAACGGGGCAAATGTTTCAACGCTTTAAATTACTATTGAACATCACTGTTGGCAATGGTCAACCATAATAAACAAATCCAGTGTTTTTATCATTTACAAAGAGGTCATTCAACCAGAAACCACCAGAAATATTTTTCACTCTTGCATTCTGGTGTGTGAATATCTCCGTGGACTGGTTTAACTTTATTGAGTATCATGTTGATGGGTTTACCATATTATCAAACATAAAACCAGAATGGGTCGGTCTCTTTTGTCTTTTACTGAAAGTGTCAGCTGTGGCTCTGAAGAAGCACTCTTCTCCTGTGTTTAGGAAAGCTGGGGGTTCAAATCTCAGTCCAGCCTATGCTAATGGTTTATTAATTACACTGTTAAGATACACCGGTGAAGGGCATTGTTAAATTAAGTACTAAGAGCATTTATAATGAGAGACCGCAGGGACACATTAACGAACTGGAGGAAGGAGCTGAGGGCATTGTTGCTAAGTTTGAAGATAATACAAAGATATGTAGAGTGGATGTGGGGAGGCATCAACAACACTAAATGGGGACAGGCTTCAGAAATCTAAAGCCCAAAAGTACTTAGGAGTCCTAGTTCAGGATTCTCTTCAGGTTAACGTGCAGATTCAGTCGGCAGTTAGGAAGGCAAATGCAATGTTAGCATTCCTTTCGAGAGGGCTAGAATACAAAATGTGGAGATGCCAGCATTGGACTGGAACCTACCTCTTCATTCACCTGAGGAAGGAGCAGTGCTCCGAAAGCTAGTGATTTGAAACAAACCTGTTGGACTTTAATGTGGTGTTGGAAGACTTCTTACTGGAATACAAGAGCATTGATATACGGCTGAAGCTGTATAAGGCTCTGGTCAGACCCCATTTGGAATTTGTGAGCAGTTTTGGGCCCCGCATCTAAGGAAGGATGTGCTGGCCTTGGAAACGGTCCAGAGGAGGTTCACAAGAGCGATCCCTGGAATAAAGAGCTTGTCTCATGAGGAGCAGTTGGGGTCTCTGGGTCTGGACTCGATGGAGTTTAGAAGGATGAGGGGGGATCTTATTGAAACTTACAGAATACTGAGAGGCCTAGATAGAGTGGACATGGAGAAGATGTTTCCACTACTGCTCAAGACTTTAAAACAGAGATGAATAAGAATTTCTTAAGCCAGAGAGTGGCGAATTTGTGGAACATTTTGGATTGGATTGGATTGGATTTGTTTATTGTCACGTGTACCAAGGTACAGTGAAAAGTATTTTTCTGCGTGCAGCTCAAACAGATCATTAAGTAACTGAAAAGAAAATACGTAATAGGGCAACACAAGGTAATAAAAGGAAAAGGTTAGTGATAGTGTTAGTGTTAGAATTAAATTAAGAGATTTGTACGGTCATAGGAGATGTAAGAAGAGGATCTGTGTGAGGGAGCTTGCAGAGAGTCGCCATGCTTGGCGCCATCTTGGATAGTGTGAAGCAAACATTTGCTGCAGAAGGCTGTAGAATCCAAGACACAGAGTGTCTTTAAGACTGAGATAGATAGGTTCTTGATTAATAAGGGGATCAGGGGTTCCAGGGAGAAGGCAGGAGAATGGGAATGAGAAACCTATCAGGCAGGATCGAATGGCAGATTAGACTTGGTAGCTGAATGCCTTAATTCTGCTCCTGTTCTGTATGGACACTGGGTTGATGGGTAGAAAGCAGGCATTTATAATGCTACATTATGCAGATAAATCCATTATCAAGATGTGTCTGATTTCACATTTCACCAGTTGACTTAGGATCGATATGAAAGCCTATAATGCAAATATACTGGCACTGGCAGTAGCCCAGAGAAGGGCCATTAGGTTGATCTTGGGTATGGAGGAATTTTCTTATGAGGAGAGGTTGAGTAGATTGGGTCTGCACTCATTGGAGTTTAGAAAAATGAAAGGTGACCTTACTGAGACATAAGATTCCCAGGGGCTGGGCAGATGTTGAGAGGTTGTTTCCTCTATGGGAGAGTCTGGGACCAGAGGGCAAAATCTCAAAGGAAAGCGTCACCCATTTAAGACAGAGATAAGAAGGAATTTCTTCTGTTAGAGGGTAGTGAATTTGTGGAATGCTTTACCACAAAGCAGTGTAGATGCTGGGTCGTTAAGTATGTTGAAGTCTGAGATGGGCAGGTTTTTACTCATTAAGGGAATCAAGGGTTATGGGGATAAGGCGGCAAAGTGGAGTTGAGGATCATCACAACAGACCAGTCATGATCTCACTGAATGGTGGAGCAGATTTGATGGGCTGAATGGCCTACGTCTGCTCCTGTGTATTATGGTCTTATAATGACACTCCAGTGTGATATTGAGGCAATGCTAAACTGTTGCAGATTATCTTTTGAAAGAGATGGGACCCCAGCTTCCCTATCAAGAGGTCGTGGTTTCAAATCCCGATGTAGGATTTTGTATCAAACAGCACGTCTCTTCCACTGTTCGTAACAGGCAAAGTACTGACCGTACCCCACAAGCCCGTGCATGCACAACTCAAAACGTAGTGTCCAACATTGTATGTGATTTGGACAATTCTTGATTCTGCTAAGAATTGCACTTAAAACCAATTTAGGATTATCAGTTGGGCTTGCTGTGTGGCTCACTTACAATACTGGAAGCTACACATATTCACACTCAGGGACCTGTCCTTTGGAGACAGAAGGAGCATGTTCACATGTTGCACCTTTTTTTAGCTAAACAAATGTTTGGGGCACAGCCTTTCCCTGGTTCATTCTCCATGGCAATGCCTTGACCAATTAGAATCAATCTGCCTGGTTTGAACGTAAACAAAATTGAATGAAAACAAAAGCTTAACAGTTAGCTGTTCCCTGGCATATTCTTCATGACAAGGCCTAGATCAATCAGAGTCATTTGTTAGCCAATCATCACTCTCTTCTCATGTTTTATAAATTATTGCTCCCTTTGAGATTTGGCATTATTGCAAATCAGTCTTAATGAAAACCTTTGGCAGTATGTCTCTTTTTTCAGCAAAACCCGTGTTCTGTACCAGCAAGCGACTGCTTATAAATGCAAGTCTTTCTTTTTTTAACCCACTGTTTGTGGGGTCTTGCTGCATGCAGGTTGGCTCCTGTGGTTGTCTGTGAGGGGTGTTTGAACTGACCTAACTTGCTGGGAGTGCAGGGGTGGGTTGAGAGTGGGGGACTGGAGACCAGGGCTCCTATATTCTGTGGCATATCTGACTGGTTCATTGTCTGGGATCCAGTCTGATCGGTAGTGTTGGTTTATGTCAGGTAACTCAGGAATTAAGTAGGTTCACAGATATACATCGGAATTTAAATGGCAAATCGTGATTCCCGCACTTCCTTTGGTTTTTCCCATTGTCTGGAATCTTTCTTCCAAAATTTTAAATTGGGCGTGGGACAGCGGCGACCCCGGGACAAGGTAGAAAAATAGAACAATTAGGCTTTCTATTCAACCTATAGTTTTAACTTATTTACAGTCTGGAGATTGCTGAGATGGTGTCAGCTGGAAAGACCCAGTCCATTGTTATCTTGGAATTAATGATTGTGAAAATTCTCAGATTGTTCGCTGTTCGATATCCTTTACAGAGACCCCCACCTCATTGATTCCCTACCCTCCTCCCTTCACCACCACTTACATGCCCCACCCCTCACTGACCTTCACCTTGGGCTGGTTTAGCACACGGCTAAATTGCTGGCTTTGAAAGCAGACCAAGGCAAGCCAGCAGCACGGTTCAATTCCTGTACCGGCCTCCCCGAACAGGCGCTGGAATGTGGTGACTAGGGGCTTTTCACAGTAACTTCATTTGAAGCCTACTTGTGACAATAAGCGATTTTCATTCATCTCATTTAATTGGATTGGAGTTTAATGCTGTCATCTTTGCTTCAGGTCCCTCTGTTCTCCCACCCCATTCTATGACTTCCTAAAGCCATGTGTATTCCCAGTCATCCTATTTCCTTCCACACTCTTTGTGTTGGGGGGAATGGGGGAGTGTGGGTGGGGGCCGGCGAGGGGGTGCTAGCTAGCAAACGCGGAAACAATTGTTGCTGCCGATAATCATCCACTATCTCCCCCCCAGTTGTGTGCTCCAAGGGAGGGAGATTTGAACCATTTCTTCCCCATGAGTCAACACTGTCAGAAAGAATGGGAGGAACAAAAGTAAATCTGGAAAGCACACTGGAAACCTATTGGTCATGATGACTATCCAATGGGTAGATACAGCTACAAAGACCTAAAAGCAGTGAGATTCTTGCCAGTCTGCTACAGTGCATATGCAATATATTACCAAAACACTTCCCCAATGAAATCCTCATCATATAAAAGAGATAATAACCTCTGGAGGTTAGCTCATAGTTCACAGATAAATGCAAGGCCAATAGGAGAATACAAATCAAAGGAAGCTGCGATCAAACAGCTCAGAGGTTGGGAAACTGTGATTAATAACTTGCCTCCTTACTCGCCCAAACCCAGTCCACCATCTACAAGGCACAAGACAGGAAGGAGTGTGATAGAATACTGTCCACTTGCGTGGATGAGTGCAGCTTTAACACTCAAGAAGCTCGACTCTATCCCGGATAAAACAGTCCACTTTAATGGCATCTCATCCATCACTTTAACATTCACTCCCTCCACTACCTATGCACAGTAGCAGCCGTGTGTACCATCTACAAGATGCACTACAGGAATTCACTAAGGCTCCTCTTAGACAACACCTTCCAAACCCACGACCGCTACCATCTAGAAGGACAAGAGCAGCAGACACAGAAGAACACATCACTTGCAAGTTCCCCTCCAAGTCACTCACCATCTTGACTTGGAAATATATCACCATTCCTTCAATGTTGCAGGGTCAAAATCCTGGAACTCCCTCCCTAACAGCACTGTGGGTGTACCTACGTCACATGGACCACAGGCGGCTCACCACCATTTTCTCAAGGGCAATTAGGGATGGGCAATAAATGCTGATCTCGCCAGTGACACCTGTTTCCTACAAATGATTGACGAAAAGCTGCTCAGAAGTCTAGCCGGGCCACACTTAAATACTATCTCCAGTTTTATCGAGACACAAGGGAGACATTCCTGAAGTGGAGGCAGGGCAATGAAGAGTCACAAGGTTGATCCTAAATTGCATTATGAGGAAAGAAAGTCAGCAGGAAATTTTTCTTCACACAAAGAGAGGTCAGTGTGCAGTATAACCATGAGTGTTTAGCGACAAAAACCTGAGAATTATTTAAAAGTAAGCAACTGAATGCAACAATGGTGTGAGATAAACATTTCCCTGGATGGATAAAACAGGATGGGTTAATGGTACTCCTTGTCCTTCATTATCTTGTGAAATGCTGACAGTCTAGGCAATAGTCAGTCTCAGGAATAAATACAAAATCTAACACTTTAAATGTTCACCCGGAAAAGTAGGCATAAACTTTGATGGATTTATGTGTGGACTAACCTTCAGGGTGCAATGAAATCATGGTTCAGGAAAACTTGGTTCTTTCACCGTTACCATGGTTGGGCACTCAGAGATTTGTCTGAATGTTTAATTTAAGTTGGGCGGCGGGGAATGTTTGTTAGTATGAGCTAACAGTTTTGACCGTGAGCACTTTTCGGCTGGTATTGTTCTTATGTTGACCTTGGTTTAATATTCAATATCAAATCAGAAGAAAAATGAAGCAAGTTTATTAATTTTTAAAGCAAAGCTTAAAGATAGTGGCAATCCACACCACCAAAATACCACCCAGATCCTCTGGCAGCAGCCTGATAACTAATTCGCTGTTGAGAGATTGGCAATGAAGTGGCCGTCAAAAGATGTTTGTATTTAGACTGACAGGAAATGCTGACACGTACTAAACTCAGATCATGTCGAGAAATCCTTGTGCAATGTCATCCAGGGATGTTCATGAAAGTTTTCTAAAGGACCACAGTCTGGGCCGGTGACTTATTCATCGATATAAAGTTGTAGGTAACACATAGCTCAGAGGCATTGGTTGCACACTTACCCCTCGATATATTGGTGAGGGCATGCGGTGTCCAATGGCACTGCCCCAGTAGGGCTGGTGGTTCATCCTAGATTAATGTGCTTAAGTCTCTCATGCTGGTAGTGGTTTTTATGCTGATTATAAGCAGCTCTGCTCTCGGTGCAGAGAGGGGTAGGGAGGGATGAAGACCACTTCCTGAACAAGCTCCTGGGCCTGGCCAAACTTGTCATAAACAGATCCAGGCAGTGGGAGACTGAGGTGATCGTCTGATCCGACTGTCTGTCCCTCTACTGTTGCTCTATTCACAGCTGGGTGTCCCTGGAGTGGAACATGCGGTGTGCACGGGCACCATCAAAGCCATCCGTGCCTGCTCGACACCGCAGGGACTGGGGTGCTTTATTGACTCTTTCAATCACATTTTTATTTGATGTTTTAAGTTTCGTTTGTGCATTGTTTTTGTTTAGGGCAGTAAACCTTTAAGGGGCTGCCCCTTTTAATTTGTCCCTCAGTTTATTTAATTTAGTTTAATTGTTTTATGCACAATAGTTGGAAGCGGCACCTCCAGCAATGTTGGGTGCATTCATTCTAGCTGCACTGGTACTAGGCCAAAAGGCAGTGGGGAGCAAGATGGTTGGGGGGGGGGGGGGGGGGTGGGGGGGGGGGTTGTGTGAAGAGAGTGCATGGGTGTTTAATTGACTTGTACGTGTGCAAATCTCAACAAGCTACACTCCTGGGAGTAGCAACTATATTGAGGCGATCGTGCACCTCTGAACCAAACGTTACATATAACTTTGCTTTGTTTATGGGAAGGGAGGGAAAATGGTGTCTGCAGACTGAAGTTTGTGGGTGGTCATTCGCATGCAGGAAGCATGAGCCCTGCAGGCAGCAATGAAAAAAAAATGCTCATTTCAAATTCAGTCACAAGCATTTAATTGTTCACAGAAGCTTAGCACTGCAGCAAAAATGAATCAGGATGAAAATGTCATGTCCACCACATTTACCAGTCAGTATCTCAACATAATTTGTGATGTTGCTGTTTATACATTGCACTTAAACAGAATCACAAAACACAGAAGTAGGTCATTCATTCTATCAGCGGACTCTTTGATGGAGTTAACCAACTCCACTCCTTCACTCTTTCCCCATTGCCATGTACCTTAGTTTTTTTCCTTTTCAAATATATTTCCATCTCCCTTTTCAAAATCATTATTGAATCTGCTCCCAGCACCCTTTCAGGCAGCGACTTCCAAATCACAACAACCTGTAGAGTTAATATTGGTGCTGATGTGCTTCTTTCACTGACCAGTTACAATGAAGCTCTTGCAGAAGAGTTGGGTCCTACACGACCCTCTCCTCCTCTGTTCATTCTCAGACTGAATCAGTTGTAAACTCTCCAACTAGGTGTGAACTTTTCTCAGCCCCAAAAACACTGGACAACGATATGCATTTTCAGTAAAAAAAATAAAAAAACCCTAAGACAAGAAGGAAATAGATTTGAGGAAGTATTAAACTACCTGCCTCCCAGACCCAAGCAGCCTGATCTGACTTGCAGTCCCACCCCTAGTCTTTTTTTTGCTCATTTAGCTTTTCAGCATTTGAAGTTTTTTATTTCACTATTTTTTTGGTAAATAGGAACAGTAATCCTGGAACACAGAATCCCTACAGAGCAGAAGGGGGCCATTCGGTCCATCAAATGAACACTTTACCCATGTCCACTCGCCCATTCACCCACCCTATCCCTGTAACCCCATAACCTAGCCTGGGCATCCCTGGACACTAAGGAGCAATTTAGCATGGCCAATCTGTGCATCTTTGGAATGTGGGAGGAAACGAGAGCACCCGGAGGAAACCCATGTAGACATGGGGAGAAAAGCAAATTACTGCGGATGCTGGAATCTGAAACGAAAGGGAAAATGCTGGAAAATCTCGGCAAGTCTGGCAGCATCTGTAGAGAGAGAAAAGAGCTAACGTTTCGAGTCCGATGACTCTTTGTCAAAGCACATTAATGGGGAGAATGTGCAAACTCCATACAGACAGTGACCCAAGGCTGGAATTATGCCTGGGTCCCTGACACTGTGAGGTAGCAGTGCTGATCACAGTGCCACCTTGCCGCCCTTAAAGTTTAAACGTTCCTGTTGAGTAAGTCCACGACACATTGTCAGGGAACTGCCCCACCCCTTGTCGTAACTCTGAAAGACAGCTGCCCGAGGAAAATAAGCAGTATTAATGAGTCCCATTTTCTGGAGCACTGCGAATTCTTCCTTTTCAACCATTGATCTAATTTCCTTTGGAAGTTACGACTGGACCCGTTTCCTTAATTCTTTCAGGCAAGGAGTTTGATATTTCTCAGCTCAGTTTGAAAACCTATTTCATTCAATCCTGACGATACTTGGTGTTTGGCTTGATTCCTATTCTTCCACAATAGGAAATTATCCTAAATGCATATTTTTCAGTCAGTATTTTTTATAACAGCATGAAGTATAATTGTCTTAAATTGACACAGAACATATAGATGCATCTCACTTTTATGCCACACAAAACAGTTTTATTCTCCTTACCTTGGTGCGATTCCAGCTAACGTTCAGTGCGGAGTTGACTGCAACTTTTGCTGTCCAACAGTGATGTTTTTATTCGCTGTGATTTAGAAGCTATTATTGAAATCAATGCAGTCCCAATGCGGATAGATTCAACCAATCGGTGGCTGAGATTGAACACATCCCTCAGACCAGCTACATCAGTTGCAATTTAATGAAGCTTAAGTGATGCAGCAAAAATCTTTTAAAGGACCCAGTGTCTTGTTGGAACTCGAGCAGAGTGGTACACAGTGTCCCTGTAAAATTCTGATGAACTGGATTGCCCCTGATGAATATCACACCACAGCCTGCTTTACATCTGAGATCGTTGATACTATCCATGATTTATTCAGATCTGTTCCATGATTGTGGCTGACTGAATGACTTGAGCACAATAATACCCTCATTCTTATACCTGCCAAATTCTTAAATATTGCCTTCTTTCTTGACAAATCTAATTCGAGTAGGGGAACAGATGAGGCTAAACCAACTCAAACAATTGGAGTTTGCACGTTCTCCCCGTGTCTGTGTGGGTTTCCTCCGGGTGCTCTGGTTTCCTCCCACAGTCCAAAGAGGTGCAGTTTAGGTGGGGTTGCGGAGATGTGTGGGGGGTGGGGGGGCGGGGGGGGGGGGGGGGGGGGGGGGGGGGCTTTGTCAGGCGCTCTTTGAGAGGGTCAGTGAATTCTATAAGTCTTGGTTCGGGAAAAAGAGAGAGAGAATAGCAATGTGAGAGATAGCACTCTGTAAATAAAGCTCCGTTGGTTTAAACCTTCGTGTTCCCTCGTATCACAGGGCAATGAGCACTACAGACATACGTTGGCTGGCCATCTGGGAAGAAGAATTTTATCAAGAAAAGTTGGAGAAAAGAAAAGTTATGCAGGAACGCGTTTCACCCGGCGTGACCCATGCTACGGAGAACTAACGGGCCAGATGGATGTGGACAATAATCTGCCTGCAGAACATATTACAGTATACAGCTGTCTGTGATAAATGAGAGGCTGAAGCTCAACTTGTTGTCTTGTGTGTGAGGCAATCAAGGAAGCTGCTGAAAACGAGGTTGCGAAGGGTGTGTTGCGCTAACAAGTGCACACAGAAACACGAAACGGTACAAAAGAGGCTTTATTACCATGAGATGTTATTACCTCAAGTGGAGCTGTAAAATGGCAGCTCAGGAGACCTCATGGATATTTATACTGCTCCTGTGGGCGGAGCTAGCCGGCAGGGGCTTACCGACAAACTATGCTGGGGCTTACCGACAAACCTGTAATAGCCGGTACTATTGTACATCCCCTAATAGAGGCACACACATATATATACAGTGGTATTACCACATTCACCCCCTGTTAAGAATGAGTCCGGCGGGGTGACGTGAAACTACAATACATAAGCAGTGATTTATTTACAGGGTGGGGGAGAAAAAAAATCAGGTGTCCATCTTGCAACCCGGTGCCCGTCATAGGTTGAGTCTGACCGGCGGTCTTCCGGTTGCGGCTATGCGGAGCTAAGCCGCACGTTCGGCAGCTCCTGCTTTAATAGGACTTGTGGGCTCTTTTATGGGCCCCAAATGGCGCTGATTCGACGATTCCTGGTGAATAAAGGGGTCTGGAGCAAAACCCCCCGGGATTTTTGGTGCGGACCCGGAGTGGGACGAGGAGAAAAACGGCAGCAGCTCCCCTGGAAAAGCGGGGGAAGGTGGACAAAATGGCGGCCAGTGGAGCCCCTGAGGAGTGGAGGCAGTGGGCGGAGGAGCAGCAGGCGGCCCTTCTGCGCTATTTTACGGAGCTGAAAGGGGAGTTGCTGGAATCCCTTAAGGTAACGACATGTAAGCTGCTGGAGACCCAGACAACTCAGGGTGCAGCGATACTTGAGTTGCAGCAGCAGGCCTCTGAGCGCGAGGATGAGGTTTTGGCCCTCGTGGGGAAGATGGAGATTCACGAGGCGCTCCACAAAAAGTAGCAAGATCGTTTCGAGGAGATGGAGTTTCGATCAAGGAGGAAGAACTTGCGGATCCTGGGCCTCGAGGAGGGGCTGGAGGGGTCGGACCTGCCGGCCTATGTGGCCGTGATGCTGAACTCGCTGGTGGGAGCAGGATCCTTTCATCTGCCCCTGGAGTTGGAGGGGGCCCACAGAGTACTGGCCAGGCGGCCTAAGGTGAATGAACCCCCGCGGGCGGTGCTGGTGCGGTTCCATCGGTTCAGTGACCGGGAGTGTGTGCTGCGATGGGCCAAGAAGGTGAGGAGCAGCAAGTGGGAGAATTCGGTAGTGCGTATCTACCAGGACTGGAGTGCGGAGGTGGCCAAGCGGAGAGCCGGGTTTAACCGGACGAAGGCGGTGCTCCATGGAAAGCAGGTGAAGTTCGGCATGCTGCTGCCTGCTCACCTGTGGGTCACCTACAAGGACCGGCATTACTCTTTTGAGTCCCCGGAGGAGGCGTGGGCCTTTGTGCAGGCTGAAAAGTTGGACTCGAACTAGGGATTGGGGCTGTGGGAGTTTTTTTTTTGTATCACTGTTTATGCTGTTGCTGGTTATTCTGTTTGGTTTTTTTTTCTTCGCTTTCGGATGATGTGGGTTATGGTTGTGTGTCTTAAGGGGGGTATTGGGGTTTGTGGTTGACCTGTTTATGTTTGTACGGGGTTGGTGGATGTGTTGGGACTGCTGTTTGGGAGCTGCGTTGGGGGGGTGGGGTGGGGCAGTGTGAAAGCGTGGGCTTTCCTCTGGTTTCCCGCGCTGCGGGACGAGGGGGGTGGAGCTGATGGCGAGGGGCGTGGATATCGGATCCTTTTTCCCGCACTGAAGCGGTGCCAAAGAGCTGATGCAGGGGAGGAGGGGTGACCTCATATCGGGAGGGGTCGGAGTTAGGGCGGGAGCTGCCGGGGTCAGCAGAAGTCAGCTGGCTCACGGGAGTACAGTGGAGGGAGAGTCGCAGCTAGGAGGGGTCTTAGCCTTGGGGGGGGGGGGGGGGGGGGGGGGGGGATACCGAGTTGCTGCTGGATTGGCCAGGGAGGAGCTGGTGTGGGTCAGGGGGTCAGGGTGAGGTTCTATCGCCATGGGAAA
This sequence comes from Scyliorhinus canicula, assembly GCF_902713615.1. NCBI lineage: Eukaryota > Metazoa > Chordata > Chondrichthyes > Carcharhiniformes > Scyliorhinidae > Scyliorhinus > Scyliorhinus canicula. The sequence goes on from NC_052147.1 coordinate 158,163,200, forward strand.
CGGGCCGAATGGGTGCTGGGCCAGGGGCGAGCAGTCGATGGGCCATGGCTAGTCGACGGGAGAGGGGGGCAGGGTGCCCCCTGATCCGGCTGATCACGTGGAACGTGAGGGGGTTGAATGGGCCGGTTTAGCGGGCCCGGGTGTTTTCGCATCTGAAGGGGCTGAAGGCGGACGTTGCCATGCTCCAGGAGACCCACCTGAAGATGGCGGACCAGGTCCGTCTGAGGAAGGGGTGGGTGGGGCAGGTTTTCCACTCAGGGCTCGACTCGAAGAACCGGGGGGGTGGCGATCCTGGTGGGAAGAGGGTGGCGTTTGAGGCGTCTGAGGTGGTGGCTGATAGTGGCGGCAGATATGTGATGGTGAGCGGTAAGCTGCAGGGGGAGAGGGCGGTGTTGGTAAATGTGTACGCCCTAAATTGGGATGATGCTGGTTTCATGAGGTGTATATTGGGCCGCATTCCTGACCTGGAGGTGGGGGGCCTGATCATGGGGGGGGACCTCAATACGGTGCTGGATCCCCTACTGGATCGTTCTAGTTCAAGGACAGGCAGGAGGCCAGCGGCGGCCAAGGTGTTGAGGGGGTTTATGGACCAGATGGGAGGAGTGGATCCCTGGAGGTTTGGGAGGCCGAGGGCTCGGGAGTACTCTTTTTTCTCCCATGTGCACAGGGTTTATTCCCGCATTGATTTCTTTGTCCTGAGTAGGGGACTGGTCCCGAGGGTGGAGGAGGCCGAATATTCGGCTATTGCGATTTCGGACCATGCTCCGCATTGGGTGGATCTGGAGATGGGGGAGGTGCGGGACCAGCGCCCGCTTTGGCGTCTGGACGTGGGGTTGTTGGCTGATGAGGAGGTGTGTAGGAGGGTCCGGGGATGTATCGAGAGGTACCTCGAGGTCAATGATACTGGGGAGGTCCAGGTGGGGATGGTGTGGGAGGCTCTGAAGGCAGTGATTAGGGGGGAGCTGCTCTCCATCCGAGCCCATAGGGAGAGGGGGGAGTGGAGGGAGAGGGAGAGACTGGTGGAGGAGCTGTTGAGTGTGGATAGGAGGTATGCGGAGGCCCCGGAGGAGGGATTGCTGGGGGAGCGGCGTAGCCTGCAGGCCAAGTTTGATTTATTGACCACCAGAAAGGCAGAGACACAGTGGAGGAAGGCGCAGGGAGCGGTCTATGAGTATGGAGAGAAGGCGAGCAGGATGCTGGCGCACCAGCTTCGTAAGCGGGACGCGGCTAGGGAGATTGGTGGAGTGAAGGATAGGGGTGGGAATGTGGTGCGGCAGGGGGTAGAGGTCAATGGGATCTTTAGGGACTTCTACAGGGAACTGTACCGGTCGGAGCCGCCGGTGGTGGGAGGGGGAATGGGGCGCTTTTTGGACAGGCTGCGATTTCCAAGGGTGCAGGAGGAGCAGGTGGAGGGACTGGGGGCGCCGATCGAGTTGGAGGAGCTGGTTAGAGGGATTGGCCACATGCAGTCGGGGAAGGCGCCGGGACCAGATGGGTTCCCGGTGGAATTTTATAAGAAATACGCGGACCTGTTGGGCCCCCTATTGGTCCGGACCGTTAACGAGGCATGGGAGGGGGGTGTTCTGCCCCCGACGATGTCTCGGGCGCTAATCTCCCTGATCCTGAAGCGTGATAAGGACCCCTTGCAGTGCGGATCATACAGGCCGATTTCACTGCTGAATGTGGACGCCAAGTTGCTGGCGAAGATCATGGCCATTAGAATAGAGGACTGTGTGCCGGGGGTGATATATGAAGATCAGACGGGTTTTGTGAAGGGGAGGCAGCTGAACACTAACGTGCGAAGGCTGCTAAATGTGATAATGATGCCGGCGGCAGAAGGAGAGGCGGAGATTGTGGTGGCATTGGATGCGGAGAAGACCTTTGACAGGGTTGAGTGGGGGTACTTGTGGGAGGTGTTAGAGAGGTTCGGGTTTGGGGTGGGATTTATTAAATGGGTGAGGTTGCTGTACGAGGCCCCGATGGCGAGGAGGTCCGAGTACTTCAGGCTCCACCGTGGGACGAGGCAGGGGTGCCCCCTGTTCTCCTTGCTTTTTGCGTTGGCAATTGAGCCTCTTGCCATGGCTCTCAGGGAGTCGAGGAGGTGGAGGGGTTTGGTGCGATGGGGGGGAGGAGCACCGAGTGTCGCTGTATGCGGACGACTTGCTGTTGTATGTAGCAGACCCGGTGGGGGGAATGCCGGAGGTGATGGAGATTCTTGCTGAGTTTGGGAGTTTCTCGGGTTATAAATTGAACCTGGGCAAGAGTAAGCTGTTTGTTGTACACCCAGGAGATCATGAGGAGGGGATTGGTAGGCTCCCGCTAAAGAGGCAGTGAGGAGTTTTAGGTACCTGAGGGTTCAGGTGGCTAGGAGTTGGGGGACTCTGCACAAGCTCAATTTTACTAGGTTGGTGGAGCAGATGGAGGAAGAGTTTAAACGGTGGGACATGCTGCCGTTGTCATTGGCGGGTAGAGTACAGTCCGTTAAAATGACGGTGCTCCCGAGGTTTTTGTTTTTGTTTCAGTGCCTCCCCATTTTCGTTCCGAGGGCCTTTTTTAGGAGGGTGAACAGCAGCATTCTGGGATTTGTTTGCGCGCACGGGACTCCCAGGGTAAGGAGGGTCTTTTTGGAGCGGGGCAGGGATAGAGGGGGGCTGGCGCTGCCCAACCTCTCTGGGTACTATTGGGCAGCTAACGTCTCGATGGTACATAAGTGGGTAATGGATGGGGAGGTGGAAGCATGGAAATGGATGGAGATGGCATCCTGTGGAGGCACGAGCCTGAAGGCACTGGTAACGGCGCCGTTGCCGCTCCCTCCAACGAGGTACACCACGAGCCCGGTGGTGGCGGCTACCCTCAAAATTTGGGGGCAGTGGAGGCGACACAGGGGGGAAGTGGGGGGCTCGGTGGAGGCCCCGCTGCGGGGGAACCACCGTTTGTTCCAGGGAACATGGATGGCTGGTTCCTGGGGTGGCACAGGGCGGGCATTAGGAAGTTGGGAGACCTGTTTATCGACGGGAGGTTCGCGAGCCTTGGTGAACTGGAGGAGAAGTTTGAGCTCTCCCCGGGGAATATGTTCAGGTACCTTCAGGTCAAGGCGTTTGCTAGGCGGCAGGTGGAGGGGTTCCCTTTGCTGCCCCCGCGGGGGGTAAGGGATAGGGTGCTTTCGGGGGTGTGGGTTGGGATGGGAAGGTGTCTGACATCTATCAGGTAATGCAGGAGGTGGGGGAGGCGTCGGTAGAGGAGCTGAAGGCTAAGTGGGAGGTGTAGCTGGGGGAGCAGATTGAGGAGGGGACATGGGCGGACGCCCTGGAGAGGGTGAACTCCTCCCCTTCATGTGCGAGGCTTAGCCTCATCCAGTTCAAGGTACTGCACAGGGCTCATATGTCCGGGACGAAGATGAGCAAGTTTTTTGGGGGTGAGGACAAGTGCATTAGGTGTTCGGGGAGCCCAGCGAACCATGCCCATATGTTCTGGGCATGCCCGGCGCTGGAGGAGTTCTGGAAGGGGGTGGCGAGGACGGTGTCGAGGGTGGTAGGGTCCAGGGTCAAGCCAGGCTGGGGACTCGCGATATTTGGGGTTGGGGTGGAGCCGGGAGTGCAGGAGGCGAAAGAGGCCGATGTTTTTGCCTTTGCGTCCCTAGTAGCCCGGCGGAGGATCTTGCTGCAGTGGAAAGATGCGAGACCTCCGAGCGTGGAGACCTGGATCAATGACATGGCGGGATTCATTAAGCTGGAGAGGGTCAAATTCGCCCTTAGGGCGTCGGTACAAGGGTTCTTTAGGAGGTGGCAGCCTTTCCACGACTTTCTGGCTCAACGATAAGGAACTAGGTCAACAGCAGCAGCAACCCGGGGGGAGGGGGGTAAGGGCGGGGGGGGGGGGGGGGGGTGGTCTCAGGGGGGTATTGTTTAAGTCAATTTGCTTATTGTTAATTTATCTTGTTGTTTATTGGGTTTGGGGGGGGGCTTGTTACATGCATTGTTGCGGGTGCTGGGGGGTGTTTATTATTGTTATTATTATTATTGTTCTGTTGATATATATTTTTCAAAAAATTCCAATAAAAATTATTTTTTTTGAAAATAGTCTGACCGGCAGTCTGACGGTTCATTGAGAGCGACGCAGAGCGGTGGTGACGTCTGCACAGGTGGTGTCGGCGTCGACTGCATCAGTGTTGGTGCTGGCCAGTGGCTGGCCGACTCCGGGAGCGAGCCGAAATCTACCATGTCCTCTAATGTGGGCAGGGTAACGAGGGATGGACCTGGTGGGGCTGATGTTGGGGGCTCCGGGGAAAAGGAGGGTGGCGCGTGGGTGGGGAGGTGTGTGGGCGTGGGATCGGCACCCGAGGGAGCCAGGTCCCTGAGCGAGACTGTATCCTGGCGGCCGTCGGGGAACTCGACGTAGGCATATTGGGGGTTTGCGTGGAGCAGGCGTACCCTGTCCACCAGATGGTCTGCCTTGTGGAGTCTGTCATGCCTACGAAGTAGGACCGGCCCTGGAGCTGCGAGCCACGTCGGGAGCGACACCCCGGATGTAGACGTCCTAGGGAAGGTAAAAACACATTCATGGGGTGTGTTGTTAGTAGCGGTGCACAGCAGTGACCGGATGGAGTGCAGTGCATCAGGGAGGACCTGCTGCCAGCGAGCGGCTGGGAGGTTCCTGGACCGTAGGGCCAGCTGGACGGCCCTCCAAACCGTCCCGTTCTCCCTTTCTACCTGCCCGTTTCCCCGGGGGTTGTAGCTGGTCATCCTGCTGGAGGCGATACCTCTGCTGAGCAGGAACTAACGCAGATCATCTGTCACTGTGTATGTAGTCAGGGAAACCGAACTGAGCGAATATGGATTCGAGCGCCTTGATGACGGTGGCAGACGTCATATCCGGGCATGGGATGGCGAAGGGGAACCTAGAGAATTCATCGACCGCACTAAGGATATATGTGTTGCGGTCGGTGGAGGGGAGGGGCCCTTTGAAATCCACACTGAGGCGTTCAAAGGGGCGGGACGCTTTCACCAGGAGCGCGCGGTCTGGCCGGTAGAAGTGCGGCTTGCACTCCGCACAGACCTGGCAGTCTCTGGTGACTGTCCGTACTTCCTCGATGGAGTAGGGCAGATTGCGGGCTTTGAGGAGATGGTACAACCGAGTGACCCCCGGATGGCAAAGGCTCTCGTGCAAGGCACGGAGCTGGTTCACTTGTGCGCTGGCACATGTACCTCGGGAGAGGGCGTCTGGGGGCTCGTTGAGCTTGCCGGGGCGATACAAGATCTCGTAATTATAGGTGGAGAGCTCGATTCTCCACCGCAAGATTTCATCGTTTTTGATCTTGCCCCGTTGCGTGTTGTTGAACATGAAGGCTACCGACCATTGGTCAGTGAGGAGGGTGAACCTCCTGCCGGCCAGGTAATGCCTCCAGTGCTGCACCGCCTCAACGATTGCCTGGAACTCCTTTTCAACTGAGGAATGTCGAATTACGGAGGCATGGAGGGTGCGGGAAAAAAATGCCACGGGTCTGCCTGCCTGGTTTAGAGTGGCGGCAAGGGCGACATCTGAAGCGTCGCTCTCTACTTGGAAGGGCAGTGTCTCGTCTACTGCGTGCATCCCGGCCTTGGCTATATCTGAGCGAATACGGGCGAAGGCCTGTTGTGCCTCGGCCGCGAGGGGAAATTGCGTGGACTGGATCAGTGGGCGGGCCTTGTCCGCGTATTGTGGGACCACTGGGCGTAGTAAGAAAAAAACCCAAGGCAGCGTTTTGGGGCAGTGAGGAAGGGGAAGCTCCATGAGGGGGCGCATGTGGTCGGGATCGGGCCCCAGTAGTCCGTTTTGGACTACGTAGCTGAGGATGGCTAAGCGGTCTGTGCTGAATATGCACTTCTCCTTGTTATAAGTTAGATTGAGGAGAGATGCGGTGTGGAGAAATTTGGCAAGGTTGGAGTCATGGTCCTGCTGGTCGTGGCCGCAGATGGTGACATTATCTAAGTACGGAAACGTGGCCCGCAATCCGTACCGGTCAACCATTCGGTCCATTTCTTGTTGAAAGACCGAGACCCCATTAGTGACACCAAAGGGAACCCTAAGGAATTGATAGAAGCGACCGTCCTCCTCGAACGCAGTGTAGGGACGGTCAGATTTACGAATGGGGAGCTGGTGGTAGGCGGATTTCAGGTCAATTGTTGAGAAGACCCGGAACTGTGTAATCTGATTGACCATATCAGAAATGCGGGGGAGAGGGTACGCGTCGAGCTGCGTGTACCGGTTGATGGTCTGACTGTAGTCCACGACCAGCCTGTGTTTCTCCCCAGTTTTAACCACTACCACTTGAGCTCTCCAGGGGCTGTTGTTGGCCTCGATAATACCCTCACGAAGCAGCCGCTGGACCTCGGACCTGATGAAGGTCTTGTCCTGGGTGCTGTACCGTCTGCTCCTGGTGGCGACAGGTTTGCAATCTGCAGTCAGGTTGGCAAAGAGGGAGGGAAGCTCAACCTTGACGGTCGTGAGGCCGCAAATGGTGACTGGGGGTAAGGGTCCACCGAATTTGAGGGTGAGGCTCTGGAGTTTACATTGGAAATCCAGGCCCAGTAAAAGTGTTGCACAGAGGTTGGGGAGAACGTACAGGTGGAAATGGCTGAATTCCACGCCTTGTACGGTGAGTCTGACCAGACAGAAGCCCCGGATCGGGACAGTGAGGGATCCGGAGGCCAGGGAGATCCACTGGTTGGCGGGATGGACCGCAAGGGAGCAGTGCCTTACCGTGTCCAGATGAATGAAGCTATCGGTGCTCCCGGAGTTAAGTAGGCAGTAGGTTGCGTGGCCGTTGATGAGCACCGTCGTTGAAGCGGTGGCCAAGTTGCGAGGACGGGATTGGTCGAGCATCATGGAGGCAAGTAGCGGGTGATCGTCTGAAGAGTCCGAAGATTCCAATGCGTAGCGGCAGCGACCCGGGTCCCGTGATCCAGTCCCGAGGGGAGGACAAAATGGCGGCGTCCGGAGTACCTGCGGGGAAGAAAATGGCAGTGCCCATGCAGCGCACGTGGCCCCGGGAGCTGCGGTCGGCGGGGCCCATTGTGCGATCGACTGGGGAGAGGGGAAGAGGTCGGGCGCGATAGAGGCAACAGCGCGGGCCTGACACACCGCTGCAAAGTAGCCGTTCTTGCCACAAGGTTTGCAGGTCACAGCGCGGGCCGGGCAGTGCTGGCGGGGGTGCTTCTGCTGGATGCAGAAGTAGCAGCGGGGACCCCCAGGATGCATGGTATGGCGTGCAGTGCAGGCATACTGCGCGGGAGCGGCCCCAGTCGGGGGGGTCGGTAGCGGGGTCCACGAGGGGTAGAATGGGTGGGCCATGCGGTAGGATGAGTGGGCGGGGTAGGATTGCACATTACGGGAAGCGGCCATCATAGAGAGCGCTAAAGTCTTTGTCGCTGCTAGCTCGAGCACGGCCCCTTCCAGCAGTCGTTGCCGGATGGGGTCCGATGCAATACCCGTTACAAATGCATCCTGCATGAGGAGATTGGAATGTTCCGTAGCCGAGACGGCCTGGCATTCGCAGTCCCGTACTAGAGGGATAAGGGCCCGCCAGAAGTCCTCAATTGACTCACCCGGTTGCTGGATGCGAGTGGTGAGTACATGCCTCGCAAACAGAGTGTTCGTCGACTGGACATAATTCTCTTTGAGCTGTTCCATAGCACGGGCATAGGTCGGCGCGTCCTGTATCAGCGGGAACACGCTGGAACTCAGTCTGGAGTAAAGGAGTTGTACCTTCTGAGCCTCCGATGGTGCAGGGTCCGCTGAGGAGATGTAGGCTTCGAAGACAGCCAGCCAGTGGTTAAAGTCTTTCCTGGCGTTCGGCGATTGCGGATCCAGCTGCAGGCGATCAGGCTTGATTCTGATGTCCATGATTTGGGAAATCTCACGGTAATAAATTGTTGCGCTAACAATTGCCCACAGAAACACGAAACGGTACAAAAGAGGCTTTATTACCGTGAGATGTTATTACCTCAAGTGGAGCTGTAAAATGGCAGCTCAGGAGACCTCATGGATATTTATACTGCTCCTGTGGGCGGAGCTAGCCGGCAGGGGCTTACCAACAAACTATGCTGGGGCTTACCGACAAACCTGTAATAGCCGGTACTATTGTACATCCCCTAATAGAGGCACACACATATATATACAGTGGTATTACCACAGTGTGCGTGTGGGAAACCACCATCATTACAAAAATGGCAGGCATTTTCAGCATTGTGGTATCCTTTTATGAAAATATGAAGCAATGGAGCTCTTATATTGAGCATTTTGACTATTTAGCGCAGGCAAAAATAGTTGAAGATATTATGGTGCCCACTTTCCTGAGTGTGATGGGGGAAACTTTGAAAGCACATTTTCCACCAAAGCCCTTGGTGATTGCCAAGCGCTTCTGATTCGCTAAGCAAAACCAAGAGCGGGAGAAAAATCAAGCAATTCATGTCCGTGTTTAAAAGACATGCAAAATATTGTGAGTTTGGCAATGCGCTGAATGGCACTATTCAGAGCAGATCGGTTTACGTGAGCAAAGTAATACAGAAACGTTTGTTAGCTGAGAGTAATCGTACTCTGCAGAAGGTTATGGAAATCACAGTTTCTATGGAATTGGCTGCAAAGGAAGTTCAGCAATTGCGTTTATGTACTCAAAGACACAAAACGGCTGCTGACTCGATACCCAAGAATTTCAAGATTCATTCATGTGTATCTCAAGATTCACACACTAATGTATAAAGCCAGGACATTCTGATGCTGAATGTTTGTGTAAAGACATGGGGCGGGATTCTCCGTTTCTGAAACTACGTATTGACACCAACGGAGAATCCGTGGGCTTTTACGACAGGAAAACCAACACCGCACCTGGACCGAATCCACTACCGTTGAGGGGCTAGCCAGCAGTGCTGCATGGAACACACTTAATTCTGCTGAAAAATGGTGCGGGATTTGCCAGGTCCATGATCGACACTCAGCAGGCTGACAAGCTGCAGCTCACATACACATTACACTCCACAAGCAGGTATATGCAGCTGCAGCGTGTCAGACTCCCGAATGTCAATCACTGACATGACGAATCTCACAATATTTTTCATTGGAATCGAATTTTACAACAGCAAAACTGACACCACACCCGGACCTTTTCCGCTCCTCATCAATCAGCTCCTCATTTATCAATCAGCTCCTCATCAATCAATCAGCTCCTCATCAATCAATCAGCTCCTCATTTATCACATCCTCTCCTATCAGCTCCCCCTCATCTGTCAGCTCCTCACCCTCACTTGTCAGCTCCTCCTCCTCACCTGTTAGCTCCTCACCTATCAGCTCCTCACCTGTCAGCTCCTCACCTGTCAGCTCCTCACCTGTCAGCTCCTCACCTGTCAGCTCCTCACCTGTCAGCTCCTCACCTGTTGTCAATGATACGAGACCAGATAGTTTTTGGAATCTCCAATTATAAAGTGCGCGAGCTGCTTCTGCGGGAAATAGACCTGCAACTTGAAAGTGTGATTCAAATATGTCACGCTAGTGAGCTTGCTGCAAATCAGCTCAACACATTGAAGCACCACAATTTTGACGCAAAGGCAGCTGAGGCGGCAGATGCCTTCAATGTGGGGCCGCTGAATAAGAAACGTGCGCCAAGTGCGGGTGACCATTTCGGGAGGCTGATTCGATCCCCCATTTTGTGTCCGCGATGTGGCAAATGACATTTGCCATGGCAATGCCCTGCTTATGGAAAAACATGTGCCATCTGTAATGGCAGGAATCATTTTGCAACTCAATGTTATACAAGGAATAGGCCTGAACAAACAAAGAGTATTAATGCTATTGATGAGGTGTGCCTAGAGGACACATTCTTTGTAGACATTGGGCTGGATTCTCCAATTTTGAGGCTATGTCCTGATGCCGACGTGGGAACAGTGGCATTTTACGACCACAAAATCAGTGCAAAACAGCCACCGATCCTCCATTTAGTGGGGGGCTAGCAGGCCGGCAGTAAAGAGCACCTGGCTTTAGCTGCTGATACGGCCGGAGAATTGCCGGGTCCGTGGCCGCGCATGCGCACGGCGGTGGTAGCCTGCAGCGGCTGCACCATGCAACATGGGTGCAGATCTGGCTTGCCAAATAGTGTCCCCCCTTTGGCCAGGCTCGACACCCCAGACCATCACCCACCAGTGCCCCCAGCACCTGCCAAAGTCCCCCCTGCCCGGGGATCAGCTCTCCCCTGACTGAGTCCGCAGCCGCCACGCTGAGTTCCTGACAAATAATAGCTTGAGAGACCCACGCCGTTGAGAACTCAGCCGGTTGGGGGCGGAGCATCGGAGGGGTGGGCCTCAGGTAACGCCCTGAGGCCGTCAATATGGCAAGTACGCTGCTTTGGAGGGGGCGGAGCATCGCAAATGTGCCTCCCCCCCCCCCCCCCCCCCCCCCCCGATTTTGTCGCAAACGGGGATTGTCTGGCCTATCGGCGAATGTGATTTCGGCATTGGAGAACGGAGATTCCCACCCATTATCTCCAGCAAAGACAAGGAGACTCAAGTCATACCAAATAGCAATATATTGTATCAAATCAATCTGCAGCAACAGTGAATTGAAGGCAGATAATCATAAAGATAAATGGTCAGTGCCATTAAAGATAAATGGCACAGTATTAACAGTCAAGCTCGACACTGGTGCGAAGGCCAACCTCATCAACCTGTCGGATGTAAAAAAAAAAGCTGCAAATTCATGCAAAATGAGCTACCAAAATGGTATTATTAAGGCATTATAATGGTAACAAAATCTCACTGTTAGAAGCATGTGAGCTTGATGTCGATAAAAAAACCAAAATGTACAAGTTGAAATTTTCTATGGTGGCAGCGGACCACGAGTCTTTAATGTGAGGCATGTGAGGAGCTACACCTCATCCGTCGATAGTGCAGACAATGCTGCAATAGGCATTAATTCCTCAGGAGACGCCATACTGTATGATTTCCCTGAACTTTTCCACAGTTTTGGTACATTACCAAAGTTACACGTACCAGATACAATTAAAGGAAGATGTGAAGCCTGTGATTCATGTGCTGAGATGTATGCCGGCATCACTAAGGGTCAAACTAAAGGCAGAGCTAGCATATTTTTTTTTAAATAATTTTTATTCAAAATTTTTAATAACAATAACAATAACAAATTTTCTCCCCGCAATTTAAAACAAACAAGGCGTGTTTCCACACCAAAACAAAACAAGAAAAGAACTCTCCCCCCCAAAATAAATAATAACAAATAGCAATACATGAAAGAAGGAAATAACATAACAAACCCACCGCCGCATAAACACACCCCCCAACCATCACCAAACCCACCCCCCCCCCCCCCCCCCCCCCCCCCGGTTGCTGCAGAGACCGACCACTCTCTACCCCTTCGCCAGGAAATCGAGAAAGGGCTGCCACCGCCGAAAGAACTCCTGTACCTACCCCCTCAGGGCAAATTTCATCCTCTCCAACTTGATGAACCCAGCCATGTCGTTGATCCAGGCCTCCGAACTCGGGGGCCGCGTATCCCTCCACTGTAACAGAATCCTGCGCCGGGCTACTAGAGACGCAAAGGCCAGAATGCCTTCCGACAAAATCCCCACCAACCCTTCCAAAACCCCTCCAGAGCCGGACATGCCCAAAACATATGGGTGTGATTTGCCGGGCCACCCGAACACCTCCCACACCTGTCTTCCCCTCCGAAGAACCGGCTCATCCTTGCCCCCGTCATGTGAGCCCTATGCAGCACCTTCAGCTGAATTAGGCTGAGCCGTGTGCAAGAGGAGGAAGATTTCACCCTCTCCAGGGCGACCGACCACGTCCCATCCTCAATCTCTTCCCCAGGTCTTCTTCCCATTTCACTTTGAGCTCATCTACTGAGGCCTCCTCCTCCTCCTGCATCAGTTGGTAAATAGCCGAGATCTTCCCTTCCCCGACCCACGTCCCCGAAAGCACCCTGTCCTGCACCCCCCTTGGCTGGTGCATATACCTAAAAGCGTTCCCAGGGGGGAGGTTCCACTTCCCCACCAGCTCCTCCAGAGTCGGGAACTTCCCATCCATGAAGAGGTCCCCAAACTGTCTGATGCCTGCCCTGTGCCAACTCCCAAATCCCCCACCCGTTCTCCCTGGCGCAAAACGGTGATTGCCCCGTATCGGGGCCCAAACTGAGGCCTTCACTTCCCCACTATGCCACCTCCACTGTCCCCAGATTTTGAGAGACACAACCACCATCGGACTCGTAGAGTACTTTGCCGGGGGGAGTGGAAGTGGGGCCGTCACCAAGGCCTCCAGACTCATACCCGCAGAGGACGCTACCCCCAGTCTCTTCCATGCGTCACCCTCCCCTTCCATCACCCACCTGCGAATCATCGCCACATTCGCCACCCAATAATATCCACACATGTTGGGAGCGCCAGGCCCCCTACCTCCCTTCTTCGCTCCAAAAATACCCTCCTTACTCTCAGGGCCTTCCGCGCCCACACAAACCCCAGAATCGACTTATTCACCCTTCTGAAAAAAGCCTTCGGGATCAACATGTGGAGGCACTGGAAAAGAAACAAAAACCTTTGTACCACAAACAGCTCGCTTTTCCCAAAGTTAAGCTTATACCCTGAGAAACCCCCAAATTCCCAGAGAATCCCCATCACCACCGGCATTCCCCCCACCGGGTCCGCCACATACAACAATAGGTCATCCGCATAGAGCGACACTCGGTGCTCCTCCCCACCCCGGACCAGACCCCTCCAATCCCCCGACTCCCTCAGCGCCATAGCCAGGGGTTCAATTGCCAGCGCAAAAAGTAGGGGGGACAGGGGACACCCCTGCCTTATCCCTCGGTATAGTCGAAAATACTCCGACCTCCTCTTATTCGTGGCCACACTCGCCATCGGGGCCTCATACAACAGCCTCACCCAACTGACAAACCCCTCCCCAAACCCGAACCTTTCCAGCACCTCCCACAAGTACCCCCACTCGACCCTATCAAAGGCCTTCTCCGCATCTAGCGCCACCACTATCTCCGCCTCCCCTTCCATCGCCGGCATCATAATAACGTTCAAGAGCCTCCGTATATTAGTGTTCAGCTGCCTCCCCTTCACAAACCCCGTTTGATCCTTGTGGATAACCTGCGGCACACAATCTTCTATCCTCGTGACTAAGATCTTTGCCAACAACTTGGCGTCCACATTCAGGAGTGAGATCGGCCTGTATGACCCACACTGCAGGGGATCCTTGTCTCGCTTAAGGATCAAGGAGATCAGCGCCCGAGACATCGTCAGGGGCAAAGCCCCCCCCCCCCCCCCCTCCCCCCCCCTCGCCTCGTTGAAGGTCCTAACCAACAGGGGGCCCAGCAGGTCTGCATACGCCTTGTAAAATTCAACCGGGAACCCATCCGGCCCCGGCGCCTTCCCCGACTGATCATCTGCAAACTTAGCAACCATGCCTTCAGTTCCTTCCTCCAGATCAGTAATCAGCACCGACCCCTGAGGTACTTCACTAGTCACCGGCCGACATCCTTAAAAAGACCCCTTTACCCCACTCTCTGCCTCTGCCAGACAGCGAATCCCTATCCATTCCAGGATCTTACCCTGAACACCATGGGCTCTTAATCTATTCAACGGGCTCTTATGTGGCACCTTATCAAAGGCCTGCGGGGAATCTAAATAAAATACTTCCACTGGTTCTCCTTTGTCTAACTTCCTCAAAGAACTCTAACAGATTTGTCAGACATGACCTCCCCTCGACGAAGCCATGCTGACTCAGTCCTATTTTATCTTGCACTTCCAAGTACTTCACGACCTACTCCTGTTCCTATTTCTTATTGTCTTATGGTCTTATTTACCACTTTATTGTTTCCTTTCAGTTTTTCTTTCTGATTTCCTGAAGATATTAACTAATGCAGGGTAGGAGTCCTTGTCTTCCTATAGCCCTCAGTGTGTTTTACCCATAAAGTCTGGACAGTAAAGTCTGATAGACCAACAGGATACTGTGAGAATAGTGGCAATATGGCATGGCAACGCCAATCCACATTGCCATCCACGCATTCTGCACTAACTGGGATGACCATTGGGTCAGGGATCTGTCTCTCCTCCAATGACATCTCTGCTGATATGACTTACTGTAGGGGAACTGGTTCCCTTGGCCTGGAGACATCAATCACAATTCTGAAGACACTAGAATCGCCTGCCAACTGAGGCAGACAGGTTGATGCCAGCTGTCTTTACTATCTATCCAAACGCTGGCTATATGTTGACTGTTAACAAGCTGTATGTGAGTGTGTTCAGTGTAACAATGTGGCAGAACTTCCCCTCTGTGTGGAGTTTTGTTTTATCCCATTACTTGTCTGCGTGGGTTTCCTCCCACAGTCCAAAGATGTGCAGGTTAGATGGATTGGCCATGATAAATTGCGCTTAGTGTCAAAAAAGGTTGCCATAATGTGGAGATGCTGGCGTTGGACTGGGGTGAGCAGAGTAAGAAGTCTTACAACACCAGGTTAAAGTCCAACATGCTTGTTTCAAACACTAGCTTTCGGAGCACTCAGGTGAATTCACCTGAGGAAGCAGCAGTGCTCCGAAAGCTAGTGTTTGAAACAAACATGTTGGACTTTAACCTGGTGTTGTAAGTGTCGTGATGAAACTTGACCACTCTTGGCTGCTGAAGCAAGGACCGTTGTCACTCATGACAGTGAGTGGAATACCATGCCTGGGGAACGTCTCCTTCCAGGTCTTGACGATGGTCTTGGATGTGAGGTCCGAGAGCTTCACGACTTCTGGGTAGTTGGAAAAATAATCAATGATTAACACATAATCACGACCATTGGCGTGAAAGAGGTCGATGCCCACCTTGGACCACGGGAGGTCACGATTTCGAGCTGCTGAAGCTTCTCCTTCTTCTGTGCTGGCTGGAAGCATTGACAGGTTGGACAGTTGTGCGTCGAGCAGGGAGGCCCTGCCTAGCTTGACGATTTCAAACCAGAGCCTTGCGTGAATGCTCCTGTTGGAGATGAGCAGATGGCAGGATCCCAGTGCTGTGATGGCACTGCCGTTGTAGTCCAGGAGCTGGCAGGCTGCTGGAAGGAGCTTGGGTAGCTTCTTGATGCGGTTGAAATCTGCCTGTGAAAGGAGATTGGCAGAAGCACCTGTGTCCAGCTTGAACTGGATAGAACATTGATTTACTTGCATTAACGCACGCCATTCATCCTCAGAATCCACATTGAGGATGCGCAGGCTTTGAGGTGATGTCGGTGAGGCATGTTCACGTGTGGTGATGATGCCCACATGGTAGGGGGACTCCAGGCAATCATCCTCTGGATCCATTGAACTGCCAAGATCAGAATCCTGTAAACCTTGTTGTACACTCCGAATGCGCTTACGTTGGAATTGGGAGCGCTGGCCCTTGACAGGTGGTGCAGACCTGCACAAGGCTGCGTATCGTCCAGGCTTCCCACAAGATAAACAGCGCCTGCTTTTCGCAGGGCAGTGTTTCTTTAAGTGGGCGGTGCCGCAGTTCGGGCACGTCATGACGTTGTTACGCTCCGTGCGTTGGCGCACATGCGCAGTGCAGTTGGCAAACATTCGCACCTGCACAGTGTGGTGATCAGCCGCTTCGTTATCCCAATCGCATCGCACATGCGTGGGGCCCCGGGAAGAGCGCGTGAAATGGCTGCTGTCTTCAATGCTGAGGCGCTGCATCCGGGCGATGGCCTGCACACTCTCTGCCTCGTGGGAGGCAAGTTTCTCATTTTCAGCCGATTTGTACTGGGGATACCGATTTTTGGTATGCTTATGCACTGTACATGTTTCAATCACGACTGACAGGGTCATATGCTTGATTTTTAAAAGCTGCTCTCTCAGAGGATCAGAGCGCACTCCAAAAACGATTTGGTCTCTGATCATGGAGTCAGCAATATCACCAAAGTTGCAGGACAGCGCAAGCAGACGGAGATTAGTTAAGAAGGAGTTGAAAGATACATCTTTACCTTGTAGGTATTGTTGGAATATACAGCGCTCAAAGATTTCATTGGTGTCCACTGCACAATGACTATCAAACTTGTCGAGGATGGTCTGAAACTTTGTCTTGTCCTGGCCTTTGGTGAAGTTAAACGAGTTGAAGAGTTGGATGGCTTGATCCCCGCAGTTGAGAGGAGAAGCGCGATCTTTCTTGTATCGGACGCACCCTCGAGGTCTGAGGCTTCGATGTAGAGTAGAAACCTTTGCTTGAAAGTTCGCCAGTTGGCACTGAGATTGCCGGAGGTCCGCAGCTGTTGAGGAGCCTGGATCTTCTCCATGGTGCCGGGATACATTCGCTGGTCGTCATGGAACAGATTGAGGTAAACCACCGAGAGAAAGCAGTCTCCTGGTGCCATGTCGTGTTAAGCACACTGAGATAACACGGGCTGCAACTGGATGCAGCTATAACTGAAAGATACTCCAGACCTTGAAGTTAGTTCAATTTGATTTATTGAACCTGTCACACAGTTAGCTCAGTTCTCTGTGAGTTCGGCTCTCTGCTAACCTAGTGTGATTACTCTGTCTGACTGAACCAAACTAGCTCTTAGCCACGTGCTGTAGATGTTATGTGATATATACACCTGACTCACTCTGCAGATGTCCCCAGTGGAAAGGGGCAGAGTGTAAATGCCTTGTGCCTTTTATAGTGGAACCCCCCCCCCCCCAACCAAGTGTTCTGCCTGCTGATTGGTTATGTCCTGTTCTCTGTGTTCATTAGCTGCCTGTCTGTATCTTATTAAGTGCATGTCTGCATATCATGACAGAGGGAATTTGAATTCAGTGAGAAATATTTGCAGAATAAAAAACAAGTAATGGTGGTCATGTATCCAGCAGATTGTCGTTTAAACCTACATCAGTTTCACAAATGCCCTTTAAGGACGGCAGCTTCTCTGACCTCAATGTGATTCTACAACCCAGGGCAACATGATGGTTGCCTGGACCACTAGCAGTGGGCATAAATGATGGCCGTGCCTACCTCTTGTTAACAATTAACATCCCCAAGTCAGTGTGGTCAAGGTACTGTTGCAAACCAACAAACATTTGGATACCATTGTTGAGTGCACAAAATGCGGGCAATGTCACTTAGGGACTTCTAGTGGTAGTCATGGAGTGAGTGGTCGCATATTTGGTGGCTCCCGCTCAAGGTGGATGTTTTTCCCGCCCCCAGGGCATACATAGCATTTCAGGGCAAAAGGTACAAGAGTGCCGAGAAAGAAAGAGCAGCTGGGGCAGGAGAGTCTTTGTGGGATCCCACAAGTAAATATGGCAAAGGGCAAGGGGAATGCGCTGCCTGCCCAGTGGTTTACAGGGCAGTTGGTAGAGTTCCTGAATAATAAGTTTCAGCAACAAAGGAAAGAGGCCCTGGGAGACCCAGCCAAGGTGGTGGAACCGCTGAGATCTGGGATTGAGTGAGTTGAGCAGAGGCTGGAGTCCCAGAGCAGGCAATCGTGGAGGAGGCTGGGGCAGGGGGGGGGGGGGGGGGGGGGGGGGGGGTTGGGGGGGGGGGGATGGGCGGGTGCACGAGGAGCAGTTGGTCTCATTGGTGGTGGAGGTGGGAGTGATCAGGAGAACCAGGAGAGGTTGAGGGGGAAGGTGGAGGATCTGGAGAATCGCCCCGAGAGGCAAAACGTATGGATTGTCAGGATGCTTGAAGGCATTGAAGGTGTGGAGGCCGCTGTGTATGTGGCAAGGTTAATGGAGAAATTGATGGGGGAGGGGGCCTTCGATTGGCCTTTGGAGGTGGATCAAGTACACGGGCTGAGATGGTGGCCACATGTGGACGAGCCGCTGAGGGCAACGTGGTGCGTTGCACCACTTTCTGGACAAGGAGAAGATCCTTCGATGGGCTAGACAGACCAATAAATGCACCTGGGAAGGGAGTGAGCTAGGTAGGGAGTGAGCTGTGGGTGTATCAGAACCTGGGTGCGAAGCTGGTGAAGAGGAGGGCCGGGTTTAATCAGATTAAGGCTGCCCTCTTTGAAAAGGAGGCGAAGTTTGGGAAGCTGTACCAGGTCCGCCTGTGGGTGACTTTCCAAAAACGGAAACTTTATTTTGGCACGCCAGAGGAGGCGACAGAATTCATGAGGGGCAATGAACTGGGAAGAGTGTGAGGACATTGAACTTTGAGGTGTTTTGTGTGCTTTTAAAAATGTTCGGGGTGAGTATTCCGGGGCAGATCTTGGCAGGTGGCAGTGATGGTGAGCGTGCCTCTTGTTACTCTTTAGGGGTTAATGTTTGGGATGGTTGGGGGGGGGAACTGGAGGGAAGAGGGGCAGTTGGCGGTCTTGGGTGGGAGCCACCATGCTCGCTGGATGGGCTAGTTAACGGGAGTGAAGTGGGCGATTGAAGATGGAGTGGGGGATGGGTTGTTTTTTGTTTGAGGGCACGGGGGGTGGGGAGGAAGAGAAGGGTTGCTGACATGGCTGTGGTTGGTGAGTTGGGAAGGGATCCATGGTGGTGGACATCTGGGGGGCGGGCCTGGAGAGTCGTGTGACACTGATCGGGGGCTGGCCCAAAAAGGGATATGGCTGATCAGCAGAGGAAGGGGGAAGGGAGCCCCCCCCCCCCCCCCCCCCCCCCCCCCCCCCCCCCGACCAAGCTGGTCACATGGAATGCGAGGGGGTTGAACGGGCCGGTTAAAAGATTGTGTGTGTTCATGCATCGGAGGAGTTTGAAGGCAGACATGGCATTTTTGCACGAGACACATTTGAAGCTGGGGATCAGACGAGGTTGAGAAATGGATGGTGTCATAATATACACACAAGTATATGATGGTGCACAGACAGGCAGTGATTGACACACAGGGTGACCAATGAACACAAACACAGCAGCCAATCACCAGACAGGACACGACCACTATAAAGCCAGAGGGCACTAGTTTTCCCGTTCTCTTGGGATCCAGCCACTGAGACAGTCAGAGCCCGTGAGCAGCAACTAGAACATACACCATGTAGTAGTAAGACAGTCTGGTCAGGTTAGCCTCAGGTCTCCAGTCAAGTCAGCATAGTGCCAACCCCCAGTTAAAGTATGTATGATAATTAAGAGTTCAATAAAATCAAATTCCATTTCTTCAAGCGTTGGAAGCCTGTCTCTCTCACTGCTGCAGTAAATGCAGTCCTTGCAGACCCAGCTTACCCAACACATCATGGTACCAGTGAGTCATGCTCGAGTTTGACGGACCTACCTTGAGATAGTCTGCCTTTGACCAGCGATCAGCCATCCGGTAACATGGACAGCGTCCGCCCTCCCCCGCCGCTCCGCATCGCCGGCAACCTCGGTGCTAACTGGAAGATTTTCAAGCAGAAGTTGCAGCTGTAACTTGAAGCCACCGACCTCGAAGCCGCATCGGATGCCAGGAAGATCGCTCTCTTCCTTTCTACAGCCGGGGACCACGCTATCCACATCTTTAACTCCCTCACCTTTGCTGAAGACGAGGACAAGACAAAGTTTAAAACAGTCCTGCTGAAGTTCGAAGCCACTGTGACATCGAAGGCAACGAGAGCTTTGAACGCTATGGGCGCAATTCTCCGCACTCACGACGGTGCGGAGAATAGCGGGGTTCGTAAAATTTTACGGCCACGCTAGTCTGACGCCCTCCCGCTATTCTCCCCCCCCCCACGCCCGACTCCCGATACGAATCGCTGCCGCCGTTTTTTTACGGCCAGCAGCGATTCTCAGCTGGCCGATGGGCCGAGTTCCAAGCCCTTTACGGCCGTTTTTACGAACGGCAAACACACCTGGTCTGGCCGTTCGTAAAAACGGCCGTAAAGTGCCGATTTTTAAAACCATGGCACCGATTGGCACGGCAGTTCCACGGCCGTGCCAAGGGTGCCATGCGCCCGCGATCGGTGCCCACCGATCGGGGGCAGCGGGTCTGATACCCACGCACTCTTTGTCCTTCCGCCGCCCCGCTGTATCACTTCGCGGGACGGCTGAGGGGCATCCCGGCCCGCGCATGCGCGGGTTTCACGCAAATGCGCGATGACGTCATCCGCGCATGCGCGGGTTGGAGTCTTCCAATCCGCGCATGCGCGGCTGACGTCATGTGACGCGTCAGCCGGCGCAAACTCTGGCAAGCGGGCTTAACGAAATTCGTTAAGCCCGCGATGCCGGAGTTCACGGCCGCGGCATGCTAGCCCCGACCGGGGACCAGAATCGGTTCCCGGTCGGGGAGGGGGAGGTTGGCGTCAAACCCGCCCGGATTTGACGCCAGCCTTACGATTTCTCCCTCTCTGGGAGAATCGCGCCCTATGTGTTCCAGCAGAGGCTTCAGGGTAAGGATGAACCTTTTCAGTCCTTCTTAACCCATCTCCGTATCCTCGCGCAGTCCTGCAACTATGGCTCCACTTCCGACTCCATGATCCGCGACCAGATCATTTTCGGGGTCCACTCCGATCCCCTTCGCCAGCAGCTCCTTAAAGTTAAGCAGCTCTAACTTACCATCGCCACAGAGACTGAATTTATAGACTGAATGTTGAATTACCTTGTGATCCGTTTACACATCTGTACATATTGTTTCTTCCTAATTTGTTATCTGCCCTAGGCACCTTCCCATGTAAATACGTTCACATACTTTGTATATAGTCAGACTCCTGCACACACACACATTCACTATTTATTGATCTGTACACATTTTTTAAAAGTAGAAAAAGGGGGATGTCATAATATACACACAAGTATATGATGGTGCACAGACAGGCAGTGATTGACACACAGGATGACCAATGAACGCACAGAACACAGCAGCCAATCACCAGACAGGACACGACCACTATAAAGCCAGAGGGCACTAGTTTTCCCGTTCTCTTGGGATCCAACCTCTGAGACAGTCAGAGCCTGTGAGCAACAACTAGAGCATACACCATGTAGTAGTAAGATAGTCTGGTCAGGTTAGCCTCAGGTCTCCAGTCAGCTCAGCATAGTGCCAACCCACAGTTAAAGTATGTATGATAGTTAAGAGTTCAATAAAATCGAGTTGCATTTCTTCAAGTGTTGGAAGCCTGTCTCTCTCACTACTGCAGCAAACGCAGTCCTCGTAGACCCAGCTTACCCAACACATCAGATGGGTGGAGCAAGTGTTCCATTCAGGACTGGATATGAAGGCGAGGGGGATGGAGGAGTTGGTCAATAAGCGGGTTGCCTTTGAGATGAGGAGTATTGTGGCTGTACCGAGAGAGATGGTTAGTGGGAAGTTACAGGGGATGCCGGTTGTTCTGGTAAACATTTATGCCCTGAATTGGGATGACGGGGATTTTATGAGGCGGATGTTGGGGAAGATTCCAGACTTGGGCTCACATCAGTTGATTAAGGGGGATGATTTTAATATAGTCGTAGATCCGAGGTTGGACTGGTCGAGTCCCAAATCATCGAGGCGGCAATGGCGGAGGAGCGGAGGGGGTTTATGGATGGCATGGTGAGGGTGGATCCGTGGAGGTTTGGGAGGCAAAGGATGACGAAGTTTACATAGTTCTCCCATGTGCACCGGGTATACTCCCAGATTGACATGTTTGTGTTGGACAAGACGCTGCTGGCGGGGGTGGCCAACCCGGAATACTCGCCGATTGTGGTTTCCGGCTATGCGCCACATTGGGAGATTTGTGGGTGGCAGGCCCAATGGCCGCAGTGGAGACTAGACGTGGGGTTGCTGTTGGATGAGGGTGTGTGTGAGTGGGTGAGGGCTGCCATTTGGGTCTATGTGGAGCTGAACGACAAGAGAGAGTTCACATACCACCATGTTGTGGGAGGCATTCAAGGCTGTAGTCAGGGGGGAGTTTATATCAATTTGGGCGCACAGGGAGAAGGCAGAGTGGAAGGAGAGGGCAAGGCTGGTGGATGAGATTTCGAGGTTGGACAGGAGATATTTGGAGGCACCGGAAGCAGGGTTGTTGAAGGAGAGGCAGAGGCTCCAGATGAAGTTTCTACTGGGAAAGTAGTGGCACAGCTGCAGAGGGCCAGAGGGGCAGTGTATGAGTATGAGGAAAATATGAGTTGGATGTTGGCCCACCAGTTGAGAAAGCAAGAGGCAACGAGAGAGATCGGTAGGGTTAGGGATGATAAGGGTAAGGTGGTGATGGACCTGGAGGGGGTGAATAGAGTATTCAAGGTCTTTTATAGGAAGCTCTACAAGTCGGGGTCCTCGACCGGGCAGGAGGGGATGCGAGGGTTCCTGGATGGGTTAGAGTTTCCAAAAGTGGAGGAGGGGCTGGTTTAGGTGCTGGGGCCCCATTAGGACTGAGGGGGTGATGCAAATGGGGAAGGCCCCAGGGCCAGACCGGTTCCCGGTCAAGTTTTAGACGAAGTTTGGGACGGACCTGGAGCCACTGCTGGTAAGGTCTTATAATAATGCGAGTGAGAGGGGGGAAACTCCCCTCTACACTGTTACAGGCTTCCATCTCCCTAATTTTGAAAAAGGATAAAGGACCTGGAGCAGTGTGTCGTACCGCAATGTGGGCGCCAGGTTATTGCCGAAGGTGTTGACATTGCGAATTGAGGACTGTGTGCCAGGGATGATAAGCGAGGATCAGACAGGGTTTGTGACGGGAAGGCAGTTGTCGGCAAATGTGCGGAAGGTACTCAATGTAATTATGATGCCTTTGGAGGGGCAGGAGGTGGAGGTAGTGGTGGTGATGGAAGCGGAGAAGTCTTTTGATCAGGTGGAGTAGGCGTATTTGTTGGAGGTGTTGGAGCGGTTCGAGTTCAGGCAGGGGTGTGTGGATTTGGTCTGGCTGTTGTATATGGCACTGGTTGCAAGATGAACCGAATGAGTTTGGGTTACTTTAGGCTAAATTGTGGGACATGGCAGGGATGCCCACCTGTTGCTTTTCACCTAGGCGATAGAGCCGTTGGTAATGGCATTTAGTGCTTCAAGGGACTGGAGAGGGATTGAGCTGGGGAGGGGGAGCGCCGAGCACAGGGTCTCATTGTATGTGGACGGCCTGTTATTAAATATGTTGAACCCAGTACGCAGCATCAGAGGCATCCTGGAGATCCTGGGGAATTTGGCCGATTTTCTGGATGCAAATTGAATATAGGAAAGAGCAAGGTGTTCCCAACTGAGGCCAGGGGGCAGAAAAAGAGACTAGGGAAGTTGCCGTTTGGTGTGGTGGGGGCAAGTTTCAGGTATTTGGGTATCCAGGCAGTGTGGAGCAGGGCGCAGTTTGTTGGTCGGTGGTTATCTCGGTGAACCACAAGCCTTTCCCTTATATCGATCAAATGACCACACAACCAGTTAATTAGTTCAAAAGATGGTTTATTTACATACACAAGAGTTATCTCAACATGCAAACACAATATCTACTACAAGTTAAACTACACCTATCAGCTACAATAACCTACACTTAACTTCAGGGCGACTGGCACTGAGCAAATGGATAAAGGCCTTTATCTGGATTTCACTTGGCTGGTTCAAAGAAAGTGGTTCTGTGTCTGCTGGGCTCATCTGTCAGGTAGCGATCGTTGGTCTTGCACTTGGCTGGCTGTTCCTGCTGCAATTGGGTTGGCACAGGCAGATCCAAGAGAGACAGAACACATGGCTGTGCTCTCTTTTATCCCCCTGGGATTTTGCACTCTTTGGACTCCTTGGACCCAATAGTTCGACAGGGCTCTGATCACTGTCTTCGATTTGGGCTAATAAAGGGACGGGTGCCTTGGTAGCTGGGCGGGTCCTTAGCGGTCATTGACCTTGACCTTGGCAGTTGTGCTTTCTCAGCAAGGGGAGTGGCGCCAATCAGTCTATGGCTGTACCGGTTGCTTGATTGGAGTTCTATTGTCCTGGGAAAATGGGCCATTAAAATGTAAACGAGCGGGGGTTTCGGTCAGGTCTGGTTACCCGTGTTTTAGATACAGATAGGCTGTGTATCTGTCTGAGTCCTGGGTTGGCCATAATTCCCATGGTCCTTTGCAGGTGGCCATCTTAGATGGCTACAAATTGCATAAACTAAACTTGGCTCGGCTGGTGGAGCAGATGAAGGTGGACTTTAAGAGGTGCAGACAGTGAAAATGGCGATGCTGCTGAGGTTTCTGTTTGTATTTCAGAACCGCCCAATCTTTGTTCCCAAGACGCATTTTAGGCAGGTCAATGGGCTGGTCTTCGTGTTTGTGTGGGCGGGAAACACCCCGCGAGTGCAGCGGGCTTTCTTGGAGCAAGGGCGAGGGAGGGGGGCTGCTGGCATTGCGAACATGAACTATTATTAGACAACGAACATTGCTATGGTAAGGAAATGGGTCGTGGGGGGAGGGGTCGGTGTGGGGGCTGGTGGAGGAAGCATCGTGCAGGGGTAAGTGTTTGAGGACTTTGTTGTTAGCGCCTTTACCGTTCCCACCGGTCACATACTGTGCAAGGCCATTGGCGGTGTCAGCCCTAAGGGTGTGGAGGCAGTGGAGGCAGCATTTGGGGCTCGAAGGTGGTTCAGTGTCCACGCCGATATGTAATAAACATAGGATTGTGACAGCGGGGCTGGATGCGAGGTTTAGGGGTGGCGGTAGGCAGGGATTTAGTGCTTTGGTGACATGTTTTTTGAGGGCAAATCTGCTGGGCTAGAGGAAGTTGCCCAGGGGAAGTGACTTTAGGTTGCTGCAGGTTTGGGACTTTGTAAGGAGAGAGGTGCCGCCCTTTCATGGGGGCATAAGGAAGTTAAAATGGGGAAGGCAAGATGTGGTGAGGGGTTGGCGTCAGGGGGCAGGTGGGGTGTGGTTGTTCATTGAGTTGTTCTGTTGTTCTTCTGATTTTTTTGTGTGTATATGTGAAAATGCTTTGAATACAATATTATCCAAAGATGGGCAGCACGGTGGCGAAGTGGGTTCGCCCTGTTGCCTCACGGCGGCAAGGTCCCAGGTTCGATCCCGACTCTGGGTCACTGTCAGTGTGGAGTTTGCATATTCTCCCCGTGTTTGCGTGGGTTTCGCCCCCACAACCCAAAGATGTGCAGGATGGGTGGATTGGCCATGCTAAATTGCCCCTTCATTGGAAAAAATTGGTACTCTAACTTTATATTTAAAAAAAAAAGATATTTTCCAAAAAAAAGGAAGATTCACCTCGAGGCCTTTGTCGTTTTAAGGAAAGCACGGTGAATCAGAAGCGTTCCATCATTATTTTGGTGGTTACTTTTGATGAGTAGTTGATGTGTGATAGTCAGGTATCTGTTGCAGCTACCACACAGTGTGGTCAATCTTTTGGATTATGTCAGCATCTGACACAAAATATTAATGTCTGTGTGTTGATATCTTGATAGATTAGATTTAACAGTACCAGTGGCTCCTGCCTGTTGAGACACTAGCAATTGAAGGCACAGGCAACAAAGGGTGTCAGATTTATGATGGAAGAACTTGTCTTGCCAGCTGCCAGTCCTGCCAACTCTCTCACATGGCAGTCTGCCCCGCTGCAGACAGCTCGATGACTAATGAGGAACGGGAAGAACTAGAAGCATTCAAGCCCGCACCATGCAGATGCCTTTTGAATACAATAGATGAGCCTGATCCTTCCTTCCTCCGTCCCAACTATCAGCACTTTCAATGTTTATATTGTCTATACTGCTGTTTTCCTCAATAACGCAATCTTTTATTTTCAAATAAAGAGGAGACTTTTATGCATTCAGTCTGGACTGAGTGTGCCATCCAGGTTTTTCACTGTAATCAAACAAGCAAGGCTATGAATGCCACAAAACCCTTTTATAGCACAGTTCTTGTGACTCTTCCCATCAATAATTAGACGCAGTGAGGAGAACAGCAGTAATGCAACATGGCCGGTGGTAGAATACTTCAATTGGCACATCGCAGGAGAAAGTGCCAGCAGAATCCTACTTTGATGATCATTACTGGTATCTGAATGAGAAGAAATTATCATAAACTATCCTCGCTTACCGAGCTATGAAAAATCAAGCAAACAAAACTCGCATGCCACGCGCACATCTCATAGTGACTATATAGAATAGATTCTCAGTATGGGCAGTTCATATAACATCAATTCACAACTTTACAAATAAATTTTGCATTTATGTAGCACTTCAGATCATCACGAGTGCTTCAGATGTAGTGACTTGCTTATTGAAATGCAACCAGTATTGCACAACCATATTCTGACCGAGGAATGACAACTAACATAGAATTATAGAATTTACAGTGCAGCAGGAGGTCATTCAGCCCATCAGGTCTGCACCGGCCCTTGGAAAGAGCACTCCTCTTAAACCCACACATCCAACCTATCCCCATTCCCAGTAACCCCACCTAACCTTTTTGGACACTAAGGAGCAATTTATCATGGCCAATCCACCTAACCTGTACATCTTTGGACTGTGGGAGGAAACCGGAGCACCCGGAGGAAACCCACGCACACACGGGGAGAATGTGCAAACTCCGCACAGACAGTGGCCCAAGCCAAGAATCGAACGTGGGACCTGGAGCTGTGAAGCAACTATGCTAACCACTGTGCTACTGTGCTGCCCTCTTCTTACTTGAGGGAGCATCATTGACCAGGACATCAGGGGAATTCACACTCTCCCTCAAATAATTCCAATCAATTTTTTGCATGTTCCTGCACAGGTGGACCCTGGCTCAAATTCTACCAGAAGGACAGCACCTCCAACTGCGCAGCATTCCCTCAGTACCACAAACTGGAATGTCCGCCCAGATTATATCCTGTAGATTTTGGTGTGAGGCTTCAGATTAAGGCACGTTTACTATGTATTGCTACAAATTTTTCGCAGGATTATTAATTCAAGATGTAACACCCCTGTTTAAGAAGGGAGAGAGGCAGAAGTCAGGAAATTATAGGCCTGTTAGCCTGACTTCGATTGTTGGTAATATTCAACAGTATTATTAAGGATGAGATTGCAGAGTACTTAGAAGTGCATGCTAAAATAGGACTGAGTCAGTACAGCTTCATCAAGGGGGGGGAGGGGGTTATGCCTGACAAATCTGTTCAAATTCGTTGAGGAGGTAAAGAGGAAGTTAGACAAAGGAGAACCAGTGGATGTGATCTATTTGGATTTCCAGAAGGCCTTTGACAAGGTGCCGGACAGGAGGCTGCTAAGTAAGATAAGAACCCATAGTGTTGGAGACACAGTACTGGCATGGATAGAGGATTGGCTGACTGGCAGAAGACAGAGAGTGGAATAAAGGAGTCTTTTTCAGGATGGCAGCCGGTGACTAGTGGTGTACCTCAGGGGTCGGTGTTGGGATAAAATAATGATCTGGAAGAAGGAACTGAGAGCATCGTTGCTAAATTTGCAGATAATACAAAGGTACATAGAAGGACAGGTGGTGCTGAGGAAGTGGGAAGGCTGCAGAAGAATTTGGACAGGTTAGGACAGTGGGCAAAGAGGTGACAGATGTAATACAATGTGTAAAAGTGTGAGGTTATGGGGCGGAATTCTCCGCAAGGCCCGACTCCGTCGTGAAACCCGGAGTGTTTCACAACGGCGTCGGAGGCTGCTCCTCGCCCCATATCCCCCCCCCCTCCCCCGGGGGGAGGGGGGGGGGGGCTAGGAGCGGCGTGCCATAAACCTCGGCCGCCGGGCCTTGTCGCTGGCATCAAGGCCCGGCGTGCTGAGAATGATGCGGCAGCGGCACCTAATGACATCAGCCGCGCATGCGCGGTTGCCGTCTTCCCCTCCGCTGCCCCGCAAGGTGTGGTGGCTTGATCTTGCGGGGCGGCGGAGGGGAAAGAGTGCGTCCCTTTGAGACGCCGGACCGATGATCGGTGGGCACCGATCGCGGGCCAGTCCCCTCCCGAGCATGGCCGTGGTGCTCACTCCCTTCTCCACCCCCAACAAGCCACAAATGAGCCTTTGGCGCCATGTTCATGCCAGCAGCGACCAGGTGTGGTTGTCGCCGGCGTGAACAGGTCGGGAACGGCAGGCCGCACGGCCCATCCGGGCCGGAGAATCGCGGGTCGCCGTGAAAAACGGCGACCCGTGATTCTCCGAGCGGCGTGTCGCAAAACGCGACACGCCATTTTGGGGGGGGATGGGAGAATCGCGGGGGGGTGCCAGAGCGGCCTTCCTGCGATTCTCCCACCCGGCCTAGGCAGCGGAGAATCGCACCCATGTACTTTGGTAGGAAGGATGGAGGCATCGACAATTTTCTAAATGGGAATTGGCTTCAGAAATCAGAAGCACAAAGGGACTTATGAGTCCTAGTTTATCATTCTCTTAAGGTTAACGTGCAGGTTCAGTCAGCAGTTAGGAAGGCAAATGCAATGTTAGCATTCATGTCGAGAGGGCTAGAATACAGGAGCAGGGATATACTGCTGAGGCTGTATAAGGCTCTGGTCAACCCCATTTAGAGTATTGTGAGCAGCTTTGGGTGTCGTATCTAAGGAAGGATGTTCTGGCCTTGGAGATAATCCAGGAGAGGTTCACAAGAATGATCCCCAGAATTAAGGACTTGTCACATGAGGAACAGTTGAGGACTCTGGGTCTGTACTCTATGGAGTTCAGAAGGATGAGGGGGGATCTCATTGAAACTTACAGAATACTGTGGGTCCTAGATCAAGTGAACATGGAGAGGCTATTTCCATTAGTAAGAGAGACCAGAACCCGAGGTATTAGTTCTGACTGAAGGGATGATCTTTTAAAACAGAGATGAGGAGGAATTTCTTCAGCTAGAATCTATGGAACTCTTTGCCGCAGAAGTCTTTGGAGACCAAGGTACTGAGTATCTTTAAGACAGATAGATAGGGCAGCACCGTGGCACAGTGGTTAGTGTAGCTGCCTCACAGCACCAAGGTCCCAGGTTCAATCCCGGCTCTGGGTCAAGTCCGCGTGGAGTTTGCATATTCTCCCCATATTTGCGTGGGTTTCACTCCCACAGCCCAAAAAGATGTGCTGGGTAGATGGATTGGCCATGCTAAATTGCCCCTTAATTGGAAAAAATGAATTGGGTACTCTAAATTTATTTTTAAAAAGACAGATAGATTCTTGATTAAGAAGGGGATAAGGGGTTATGGGGAGAAGGCAGGAGAATGGGGATGAGAAAATATCAACCATGATTGAATGGCAGAGCAGACTCAATGAGCCAAAAAGCCTCATGCTGCTCATATGTCTTACAGTTTTATGGTCTAAGATTCCAGATTACGAATCCAGCAATGGAACCATTCCATTGCTGTATCTGAATGATTCCAGATTAGGAATGGGATGGAAGGCTATAAAGGAAAGGATGGAAAGAACATAATTGGTTAGATTTTCTGTCTGTGCATAAGTCTGAACAAAGTAGTCCCACCTGCATGTTAATTTCAATGCTGGTACATGATGGAGGAATAATACACCAGCTTCTCTTTTACCTTCAGCAAGTTTATTCTGCATCCAGCTCAGCAGAGACACAAACTCCTTATGCTTCCCCCACCCAACTTTTCCAACTGTGTTTATACTCTTTAGGAGGTTGAATCAATAACCCGTTAGCTGTCTTTAATAAGGTAATTATCTGAACAATGTAAATACCAAAGCATCCAACAGGATCACCTTCCTGAGCCAATGTATTGACCCTGTACAGATATCCAGGATGGGCAGAGATATTCCAGTACGGAAAACCCTATCCCAGTGTGATAAATGGTGTGCTGGATATAGAGGACTGAAACATCTTAAACGGACATTACTGAACAAAGAAACATTAGAGTAACTTTCAACCAGCTGCCTGGGTGCAAAACTGGCTTTGTGAATTTTGTGAGGCAACATTTCTTTTTACAACCATATCTGCAAGCAGTTCAGCTTGGCAATTTCTTTGTTGCATCTAGATTTGTCTATCCCAACACAATCCTGCCTGGCCTCTCCTGTTCTAACCCCAAGCTGATCCAAAGTTTATTCCCCGTGACTTTACTCACACCAAATCCTGTCCACTGAGTCCCCACTTCAACCAATACCTCAAATGATCCTTGTTTTGAAATCCCTCATCCCTCCCTATCACTGTAATCTCCTCCAGCCCCATATCCCTCCAAGATATCTGTGTTCCTTCAGTTCCAGTCTCTTGTGTTTCTCTGATTTTAATCACTCCACTATCGGTGAATGTGGTAGTCACCACTGTTGTATATATCACGTACATGAGATGTAATACGGTAAGGCTCCTGTACTACAGGTACGGGGCAGATCCCTGCCTGCTGGCTCCGCCCAGTAGGCGGAGTATAAATGTGTGTGCTCACCGAGCTGCAGCCATTTCAGCAGCAGCTGCCGGAGGCTACACATCTCTGCTTAATAAAGCCTCGATTACACTCTACTCTCGTCTCGTCGTAATTGATAGTGCATCAATTTATTACGCAGAGATTTTACAATGATGGACCTCCGCATCAAGCCAGATAGCCTGCAGCTGCACGCTCAAGCAGACAAAACCAAGTCGGCCTTCGCCCACTGACTAGCTTTCTTTGAAGCCGACATCGGATCTGCGACGGAGCAACCCACTCCGATATCTTTCCCCTCATCTGGGACGCACCCACCTACTCTGAGGCCATGGCGCTTCTGAAAGAGAACTACCGGTTATGGACCCGGTGAGGGCTGAGGCAGAGGAGGAGCCATACCGGGGTTACTGTACAGTACCTGGAAGCTGCTCATATCACCACTTCCAGGTCATAGGTCACAGGTTACAGTATCGTGCATGCATTATGGTGAATACATTCACCACACACCACTGTTGCATATATTACATACGAGATGTAATACGGTAAGGCTCCTGTACTACAGGTACGGGGGTAGAGCCGCTGCAGCCATTTCGGCAGCAGCTGCGGGAGGCTACACATCTCTGCTTAATAGGGCAGCACGGTGGCACAGTGGTTAGCATTGCTGCCTCACGGCGCTGAGGACCTGGGTTCGAATCCCGGCCCTGGGTCACTGTCCGTGTGGAGTTTGCACGTTCTCCCTGTGTTTGCGTGGGTTTCACCCCCACAACCCAAAAAATGTGCTGGATAGGTGGATTGACCATTCTAAATTGCCCCTTAAATTGGAAAAAATAATTGGCTAATCTAAATTTAAAAAAAAAATCTCTGCTTAGTAAAGCCTTGATTACACTCTACTCTCATCTCGTCGTAATTGATAGTTAATCAGTGACTGTACCTTTAGATGCCTGGGTCCCAGACTCTGGAACTACCCCACGCTGCCCCCCCGCCCCCCGTCCACGCTCCCCACCCACCAGCACCACCTCTCTGCATCTCAACTTCAACCTCTCTTCGCTCCCTGAAATCGCTCCTTAAACATACCTTTTTGACCAAGTTTTTGGTCATCTGACCTGATACCTTCTTATATAGTTATATAGTTCATTGTCCAATTATGATTTCTAACATTCCTGTGAAGCACCTTGTGATGTTTAATCATGTTAAAAGTGTTATATGGAAACAAAATGGTCTTGCCTGTTCCAGGATAGGCCAGAGTTATACCAATTGTGGAGGTGAAAAACAGGAAAGGGGATTTGAATTAATCAGAAATCTGAGCAAATGATCAAAGCAGTGGGCTTGGAGGGGGGGGGGGGGGGGGGGGGGGCTGCAAGGGCAAACCGAGAGCAGCTATGGAAGGTGTGGAATGCCATTGGAGATATCACCTGTCAGTTTTGGAAAGAAGAGAACATCCCATACACGACTGCCTCTCAGGCTCCGCCTAGATGATGCCCAAGGATAAATTGAATGAAGACAGACAGCTTTCTGTGTCAGCAAGGGAAAGCACTGTGGACACAAGCATTGAGCCTCTTTCATTCTTCTAATTAATCCAGTTACTGTGTGCGCCGGGTGATGCTGACCTTACCGGCATGTTTCATTCGGTAACAGGGACGTAATCTGACCAAGGCATGATGGACGAAATGGCCTCCTCTGTGCTACCTGATTGTAAATTTGTAATTTGTCAGGAGATTTATAGTGTTGGTCAGGACATCTGTGGAGAGCACAATATTTGCTCCATGATTCCCCCACTTGATGGCAGTGTTGCCGTACTCTAACTCTGGTCCTGTGTTTTGTTCAAGGCTGTTTCGGTGTGAGGTAACTTACTGCTGTGCATGAGCAAAGCTTTCCCGTGAGGCTGCATTTGTTGCCAATTCGTGCGTGCACAGTTCCAGCTTTTTATCCTGTCCCATCATTGTGAGTGACGGAGTAGCCAGAGGCTGGGAGCAGAGATGCTTATCAAAGAGTTATTAAAGACCTGTTATTAAAGAACTTTGAAAGGCTTTTGAAACAAATGCAGATACTGTAAAAAAAACAAGGGACAAGACCGCATTTCCAAACAGGTAAAAAACTCATTGCCTAATTGTCCCAGGCACCAATTTGGTGGCTCAAAAAAACACTCATGGTCTCTCCCTGGGCCTCGGTTCAGAAAAATGTCCTCCTCCTTCAGCAGGTGCCAAACTGCTGCAACCATACATGATCCATTCAGTGTCATGCCCATTTCTCTGATTTAGCTAACACACACTCAACAAAACTGATGGCATTGTTTTTCTGTGCATGCACCGGGCAGTGCAGCAGGTAGGTACCGCTGCCCATCTTGCATTGGCAGAGATGCAGTGGACACTCAATACAATGGGCACATTTCCAAACAAGAGTAAATGATTCCAATATGATAGAACCCAAGATAAAAGATAAACAAAGAAGCTTGTTGAACCCCCCTGTGAATTTTTAACAACACTCTAACAGAATTTACATTAACAACGCATTCTCCAGAGACTCTGGGCAGGATTCTCTGTCAGCTGACACCGGAATCGGGAAACGGGATTGGGCAGAGAATTGGTTCTGATGCCAGAATCATGGCGGGCGCCAATTTCACACCAAATGGCAAATCTCCAGTGCCTCGACAGCAGTGCAATGCGCTCCACCCTGCACGTACAATAAACGCCGTTCACATATCATTAGCAGGTCTGACCCGGTATTTTCCGGGGCCTCCGCCTCCACAGGAAGGAATTCCCGACGGCGAGGTTCACTTTTGCTTCCAAAAACCGTGAAACAGGTGGGGCTGGGGTGATCCCCCCATGGGACTGGGGAGGTTTCTACGCACAGAGCGTCATTGCCACGGCCTACAAGGCAGCCACCTTGCTGTGCCCCCCATTGACCACCCTCTCTGGATCCTGTTTCTGCAGTGCCACCAGCCTTAAGGGTGCCTCCGCCCCACTGTAACCCAGCCCCCACCCTCCACCAGCCCTCTGCCATACCACAGCACTCCCCCACCCCACCGGCCGCCACCTGCCTTCGGGGCATCATGTGGCCCGCCATAGGGCAAGGCCCACAATGGCCCTACAAAAGGATCCGTGAAGCATACTACTGGCAAGGGCAGCACCAGCCAATGGTACCCCTGGCAGCAGGGATGGGTGCCAGGGCCCAAGAGCATCATAGGGCTAGGTGTGCAGGGATGGGGCAATAGCGAAGGAGGGGAACATGTGGGGGCAGGGTCCACAATGCTAACCAAGGCATCATGTAGCCTGGTGAACCTGAGTGGGCACAGGGTAGGTACTATGCTAACATGTCTGCCTTTCACCCCCTGAAGCCAATGGATATTTGATTTCAACCAGCAATGCTGGCCTTCCTCCTAGTCAACGCAGCCTTGGGATTTGCACTGCGGCTGTACAAGTTGGAGTTGCACAAAGAGGAGGAAGCTGCAGCAGTTGAGCCTGCCCCAGAGGAACAGGAGGCAGTCGCTGAGGATTGAGAGCCAGCCACTCAATAGACCAAGGAGGAGGAGGAGGTGCCACGGATGCATCGCATGAGGCTCGTATGTACCAGCAGCGCCTGTCACTCGAGGCCCTGCTTGACCGGGTATGCTGTCTAAGACTCCAACGGAGCAGGGTGACAGTGCGACATATCTGCCAGATCATGGCATACCTGGCACTATAGTGCAATAGGGAAGGACGCCCGTTCCCGGTGCCCATCAAGGTGACGGCCGCCCTGAACATTTACAGGCTCCTTCCAGGTGCCGAGTGGGAGGAGCCTGTCCGGGATCTCACAGCCCTTGGTGTACAGGTGCATCTGCGCAATCACTAAGGCCCTATATGCCCAGGTCACTCAATACATCCATTTCAATGTGAACCAGCACACCAGGATGCCTGGGCATCGCGGTTCATCACCAACCGGGGTTCATCAAATGAGGTTACTGTGAAAAACCCCTAGTCGCCATATTCCGGGGAGGCTGGTACGGGAATTGAACCGTGCTGCTGGCCTGCCTCGGTCTGCTTTAAAAGCCAGCGATTTAGCCCTGTGCTAAACGAGCCCCTCCCACCCCACGAGCTCCTGCAGATAACAGGCCGCTCTACACAAACCGAAAGGAGTTCCACTCGATGAATGTGCAGCTGGTGTGCGACCATCAGTTATGCATCGGGCATGTTTGCGCCCGGGCAGTGTGCACGACGCCTTCATCCTGACACATTCAACGATTCCCAGCGTCGAGGTGCCCCGCCCCCAACCCCGCTGGGGGATTGGCTCCTGGGTGACAGGGGTAATCCACTGTGGTCATGACTGGTGACACTATCTGGAGGCCACAGACTGACACGGAGACCCACTACAACGATGCCAGTGCCGCGACCAGAGCCGTGATGGAGTGCCTCTCCAGTGTCCCAGAACCTCCCTTGTGGGAGCCACCAGCACGGTCCCAATCACCTCCTCCCTCGGGGTGCCCGATGGCCCCTGGCCTACTCCATGGGATAGGGAGCGAGCGGAGCTATCACCTGAGGCTTCCCCATCGCCTGCCACTGCCAGTCCTGGAGGCCCGCTGCCATCTCAGACAGGGTCTGCCAGCTCCCAGCCATGGAGCACAGGGAGTGGACCATCTCTGTCTGGGTCTGCGCCACATCTCGCTGTGACTGTGCCACTGCCTTCTGGGTCTGTGCCACATCAGCCAGTGACTGTGCCATCACCCTCTGGACTAGGTCACTTCCCTCTGAGGCTGTATCACATTGGCCAGCGCCTGGGGAATGCCGCCAACTCTCGCAGCCATGGCCCGCTGTGACTGGGCCACGCTCAGGAGTGCCGCTGTAATGTCCAGGTGGCTCTGGCACATGGCTGCCTGTGATATGGAAGCCCTGTCCTGGGCCTCGGCCAGCGCCTGCACAGATTGCCCCAGGCCTTGGACATGCTGAGCCATAACCACAATCCTCAAGGCCTCCACCATGTTGCCACCCATGCGGTGTTGGCCTGGGTGGCACACATTGTCAGCCCCACCTCCTGCTCCTGCATCGGGTTAGACTCATTCACCTGCACCTGCAGGTGTTGGATGCTCGCCAACAACCCTCATCGATTCCTTGGCTCTGCGACTACATCTCCACTATAGATGGGATTGTCCGTTCCAGAAGCCCAAAACCCATCTGGACAGCAGCTAGTCCCCGGAGTCGGCCTGTCCTCTGACCGTCTGCCCCCTGGGGTGTTCCTACCTCCACCTGCTATACTGGATCAGCGCACCAGATAGTGTCCAGGAACCTCTTCACTAAAGTGCCCAACCGAGGTGAGGGGTGGGTGTTGGAGACAGCTGTGACGTGAAATCCATGTCATCCTAGTACTCGAGCTCTGGGGTGTCCTGGCACTAGTCAGTATTCGGGCAGCACGGTAGCACAAGTGGATAGCATTGTGGCTTCACAGCGCCAGGGTCCCAGGTTCGATTCCCCAGTAGGTCACTGTCTGTGCGGAGTCTGCACGTTCTCCCCGTGTCTGTGTGGGTTTTCTCCGGATGCTCCGGTTTCCTCCCACAGTCCAAAGGCATGCAGGTTAGGTGGATTGCCCATGATAAATTGCCCTTAGTGTCCAAAAAGGTTCGGAGGGGTTATTGGGTTACGGGGATAGGGAAGAAGTGAGGGCTTCAGTGGGTCGGTGCAGACTTGTTGGGCTGACTGGCCTCCTTCTACACTGTATGGTCTATATTCTATGTTCTATGTGTCATCGTTGTTGCTGGTCAGCACCTGGGACTCTGGCTGTTGCTGGGGGCAGGGAACACCAGAAAGACCTGCTCCTTCACCAGCTCCTGCAAGACACACGACAAGATGTTTTATTAGACCGCGGGTTGGGGGGGAAGTGGGGATGGTATGAGGGTGGTGTGGATGTGAAGGTGGTGAAGGGTGAGAGTTGTAATGGTGAGGGTGGTGTGTGGGTGAGGGTGGTGTAAGGGTGATGTAGGGGTGCGGGTGGTGTGGGTGTGAGGGTGGTATGGAGGTGAGGGTGGTGTGGAGGTGAGGGTGGTGTGGGTGTGAGGGTGGTGTGGGGGTGAGGGTGGTGTGGGGGTGAGGGTGGGGGTGAGGGTGGTGTGGGTGTGAGGGTGGTGTGGGGGTGAAGGTGGTGAAGGGTGAGAGTTGTAATGGTGAGGGTGGTGTGTGGGTGAGGGTGGTGTAAGGGTGATGTAGGGGTGCGGGTGGTGTGGGTGCGAGGGTGGTGTGGAGGTGAGGGTGGTGTGGGTGTGAGGGTGGTGTGGGGGTGAAGGTGGTGAAGGGTGAGAGTTGTAATGGTGAGGGTGGTGTGTGGGTGAGGGTGGTGTGGGGGTGAGGGTGGTGTGGGGGTGAGGGTGGGGGTGAGGGTGGTGTGGGTGTGAGGGTGGTGTGGGTGTGAGGGTGGTGTGGGTGTGAGGATGGTGTGGGGTGAGGGTGGTGTGGGGGTGAGGGTGGGGTGAGTTGAAGGTGGTGTTGGGGGGGTGACACAAGTGTCACGGGGAACCGCAACTCAGTGGGACCTCACTTCCACGCCTGACACCAATCTCCACCCTGGCGACCTCCCGCTCCTCGGAACACCGACCATGTCCAGGGCCTGCTGCTCTGCTGCGGTGAGGGGCCGCAGGTCCAGCAGACCCTCTCCAGTCATCTCCCGTTCCCGGCGGTTATGGGCAGCCTTCTCCTGGTGGGGTGGAAACAGAAAACAACAGTGTTAGACAATCCAACTTATGCAGCCCATGGAATGGCTAGCTGGTGGCTTCAGTGACTAGGGCACCCGGCCATGGCGGCGGCTATGGGTGCTGGCACGTGGTGCAGGGTGTGGGATTGGCCGCCCTACTGGTGGAAGGGGGTGGCATGATGGATTTGTGGGACGGGGTTAGTGCCAGGGGCACAGTGCTGCCTTCTCACCTTGCCGCCCTGAGGAGGTCATGCAGTTTTTTCCTGCAATGCTGGCCGGTCCAGATAGTGTTACTGATGACGCTGACCATCTCTGCCACCTGTACCCAGGCACGGCAAACAACGCCAGCTTGCAGCCTCCTTCCCGGGCTGGGGTACAGGGTCACCCTCCTCTCCTCCACGGCATCTAACAGGGTCTCGAGCTCGGCGTCAGTAAAAATGTGCCGCTCTCCTCGCTGCCATCTTGTTGGCTGGGATGTGTGTGTGGGGAGTGCAGTGTGTATCTGCGGCTGCAGTTTGTCAGCCCCCTGAGTGTCAATCGCGAATCCCGCATTGTTTCCCATGGGAATCTATTGTGTTCCACGCGGTGCTGGTGTTGGCTCCTCAATGGTTGCTGAATCAGTCCATGTGCGACGCCAGTTTTGCGGTCGTAGATGTCCACGAATCCTGCCCCGGCATCAACACTTAATGTCAGGAATGAAGAATTCTGCCGCCTAGACTCACAGTGTATGTGGGCTGGCTAACAAAATAACAATATCTCAATGGAAGCACTGGGAAGGTGTGCAACGAATGTTAACAGATGAACATTAGGGCTAGGAAGAGGCCATTTATCCCTTTGGACCTATTCCACTATTTGATTGAATCATGGCTGACCTGCAACCTCAATTCCATTTCCCAGGCTTTGCCCTTGTTGAACAGAAATCTATTGATTTCAGTTATGAAAGCTGATGTTGCCACAGCGAATGGCAATAAGTCATTTAGCACTTCATTTAAAAATTGACAGCACCAAGAAAACACTGATGGGATCTTGCGCAGGTGCTAAAGAGGACAACCATCATTCAACAACAATCATCCGGCACAGGAGGGGGCCTATTCAGATTATCATCGCTCTGCTGGCTCTTTCAGAGGACCTTTGAAGTCTTCCCTTTTTAAGTATTTTTTCAATTCCCTTTTAAAAGTTCTTCTTGTATCTACTTCCACCGCCCTTTCAGGCAACACCTTCCAGATCACAACTCACTGCATAAAGAACAGTTCTCACCTGACCCGGAGTTTTTCCGGCAATTATTTTAAATCTGCGTCTGTTGGTTGCTGATCCTCCTGCCACTGTAAACAATTTCTCCCCCTCTACTTTATATAAACCCTCATAATTTTGAACTCCCATAACCATAGAACTCCAACAGTGCAGAAGGAGGCCATTTGGCCTATCGAGTCTACACTAACACTCTGTAAGAGCACCGTAACCTAGACCCACAAACACACCCTCCAATCCCCATACCCCTCTTAACCAATCTACCTGACCTGCCCATAAACCCACCTAATACATGGCCAATCCACCTAACCTGCCCATAAACCCACCTAATACATGGCCAATCCACCTAACCTGCCCATAAACCCACCTAATACATGGCCAATCCACCTAACCTGCACATTTTCTTTTGGACTGTGGGAAGAAACCGAAGCACCCAGAGGAAACACGGGGAGAATGTGCAAACTCCACACAGACAGTAACTTGAGACAGAGATTGAACCCGGGTCCCTGGCTCTTTGAGGCAGCAGTGCTAACCACCATGTCACCATGTTGCCCCATTCCCCTGATTAACTTTCCTCTTAACCCACTCTGCATCTACGTTCAACGTGAGTAATTTGAACACACATTAAGATTAATGGAGAGGAATCGAGGATTTGAATTGGTAAATATGTGAAGTTCACCACCACTGGTAGGATCGGGGGGGGGGGGGGGGGGGGGGGGTACCTGCTCTGGAAGGCTAATTAGAATATTTAAATTGGGCTGTGTACCACAAATTTTGGCAGCTATTTGAATCTAAAGAGAGGCTGAAGCTGCCAGGTCTTGTGAATATACAAATTTATGACTTAGGAGCAGGAATAGGCCATTCAGCCCTTTGAACCTGTTCCACCATGTGATAAGATCATGGCTGATTTGATTGTGGCTTTAACTCCACATTCCTGATAACCTTTGTCTCCCTTGTGTCAAGAATCTATCTATCTGTCATAAAATAAGGAGGGGGAAAGGGGAAGAGAGGGATGGAGAAAACAGAGAATTGGGAGGTGGGGGTGGGGGGGGGGGGGGGGGGGGATGGGGTGATAGCTGCCCAGAGAGAGAGAGAAACTCGAGAGGATTAAGGAAGGATTGAGGAGGTGGGCCATTTACTGGAGGGAGCACAGGCCTCCACTGCATGGGGAGAAACTGGGGTAACAAACCCAGGCGGGGGGTCGGAGAATCCCGCCCCAGGAGTGCAAAAAGGGGGCATGAGATTGCTTTGGCAGATAAGGCAAAGGAGTATCCAAAGAGCTTTTACAAATTCATGAACAGGAAAAGAGTAACAAAGGAAAGAGTAGGGCCTCTTAAGGATCCACAAGGTCATCTATGTGTAAACCCACAGGATATCGGTGAGGTCCTTTACTTTTGAGAAAGGCACGGATGTTAGGGAACTTGGGAAATAAATAGTGATGTCTTGATGAGTGTACATGTTACAGAGAAGAAAGTGCTAGAAATCCTAAAGTGCATTAAGGTAGATAAATCCCTGGGACCTGGTGAAATGACAGATGTTGTGGGAGGCTAGAGGAAATTGTGGGTCCACTAGCAGAGAGATATTTGAATTGTCGACAGCCACAGGTGAGGTGCCTGAAGATTGGAGGCAAGCAAATGTTGTGCTTTTGTTTAAGAAGGGCCGCAGGGAAAAGTCTGGGAACTACAGACTGGTGAGCCTAATGTCTGCGGTGGCTAAGTTGTTAGAAGGTAGTCTGAGAGACAGGCAATTAGGAAAACAAGGACCGATTAAGGACAATCAGCATGGCTTGTGAGTGGAAATTCATGTCTCACCAATTTGATTGAGTTTTTTGAAGGGGTAACCAAGAAGGTAGATGAGGGCTGTGCAGTTGACGTTGTCTAGCAAGCCCTTTGACAAGGTGCCACATGATAGGCTGTTGCATAAGGTCAAATTTAACGGGACCGAGGGTGATGGAGCCAATTGGATACAAAATTGGCTTGACGACAGAAGACCAAGTGTGGTTGTAGAGGGTTGTTTTTCAAACTTAAGGCCTGTGACCAGCGGCGTGCCTCAGGGATCAGTGCTGTGTCCACTGCTATTTGTTATTTATATTAATGATTTGGTTGAGAATGTAGGAGACATGGTTAGCAAGTTTGCAGGTGACACCAAGATTGGTGAGGAAGTGTACAATGAAGAAGGTTACCTAGGATTGCAATGTGATCTTGATCAATTGGGCCTGTGGGCCGATGAATGGCAGATGGAGTTCAATTTGGATAAATGTGAGGTGATGCATTTTGGTAAAACAAATCAGGGCAGGACCAACTCAGTTAATGATAGGGAGTTGGGGAGAGTTACAGAACAAAGACATCTAGTAGTGCAGGTTCATAGCTTCTTGGAAGTGAAGTTACAGGTGGACAGGATGAAGAAGGTATCCAGCATGCTTGGTTTCATTGGTCAGAACATTGAATACAGGAGTTGGGACATCTTGTTGCGGTTGTATAAGATATTAGTAAGGCTACACCTGGAATACTATGTACAGTTCTAGTCACCATATTACAGAAAGGATATTATTAAACTAGAAAGAGTGCAGAAAGATTTACTAGGATGCTACTGGTACTTGGTGGTTTACGTTATAAGGAGAGGCTGGATAGACTGGAAAATGTTTCCATGGAGCGTAGGAGGCTTACGGGTGAGCTTATAGTGGTCGATAAAATAATGAGGGGCATAGATAAAGTAGATAATCAACATCATTTTCCAAAGGTAGGGGAATCTAAATATAGAGGGCATAGGTTTAAGGTGAGAGGGAAGAGATACAAAAGGGTCCAGAGGAGCAACAGTTTCACGCAAAGGGTGGTGAGTATCTGGAATGAGCTGCCAGAGACAGTGGTAGAGGCGGGTACAATTTTGCCTTTTAAAAAGCATTTGGACAGTTATATGGGTAAGATGCATATAAAAGGTTATGGGCCAAATGCGACCAATTGGGACTCGCTTAGTGGTAAAAACTGGGCGGCATGGACAAGTTGGTCTGAAGGGCCTGTTTCCATGCTGTAAACCTCTATGACTCTGACTCTATGTAGTCTCACCAAGGCCCTGTACAGCCTTCGTAAAACATCCCTGCTTTTGTATTCCAGTTCCCTTGCAATAAATGTCAACAATCCATTTACCTTCTTAATCAGTTGCTGTACCTGCAGACTAATCTTTTGTGATTCATATACCAGGATACCCAGGTCCCTCTATACTGAGGACCTGTGGTTCTACATTTAAATAAAATACTACTCTTCTATTCTTCCTGCCAAAGTGGACATGTTCATATTTTCCCACATTATACTCCATCTGCCAATGTTTTGCCCACTCACGTAACCTTTGCAGATTCCTGTCCACTTTACAATTTACTTTCCTACCTACCTTTGCGTCATCAGCAAATTTAGCAACCATACCTTCAATCCCTTCATCCAAGTCATTTATAGAAATTGGA
Organism: Scyliorhinus canicula; assembly: GCF_902713615.1. Lineage (NCBI taxonomy): Eukaryota > Metazoa > Chordata > Chondrichthyes > Carcharhiniformes > Scyliorhinidae > Scyliorhinus > Scyliorhinus canicula. The sequence goes on from NC_052147.1 coordinate 158,204,666, forward strand.
ATTAGTTGTGATGCCATTCCTGTGACACACCACCTGTCGCATTATGCCAAGCTGAAAGTGGCCCGTTTATGCCCACTCTCTGTTTCTAGCTGTTAGCTAACCAATCCTCTCTCCACGTTATCCAGCAGATCCCGCATATCAGAGTATTGCTCGCGGGATTGGTGGAGCAAGAGTTTTCCCCTGGTTACTGAGGAAAAGCACCTATAATCTCTCCTTTCCTAAGATTGGCTGATCACATGTCCTTCTCCCACTCTCACAATCTCTCCCTTGCCCCAAACTCCCCTCTCTTTAGTCTTTTCAGATTGTGAATAGGTGGTTCCCAGCCACAATCCTACAGTAATCCTTCCTGCCTGGTGAGTCTTGTAATCTGCCAGGGTTGCCAACCGACAAAGAGAATGAAAAGACTCTGATAAGGTCCCGCTGTTAAATTTAGCAGAATCTCTGCTTTCCCGACATTCCCAGGATTCCTGGTTGAAGACACATACTCTCTCTCCCTCCCTGTCAGCCTGTACATATCAGGTCCAATTCTGTATTCCCAAAGAAAAGGTTGTGAATGTTTTTAATTGCCTTCTCGACTTGTCCTGCCATGTCCAAAGATTAATGTACATACACCCGCAGATCTCTCGGTCCTGTACTTGCTGTAACATTGCATTGTTTAGCTGATATTACCTCTCCTCATTCTTCCTATCAGCATGCATCACTTTACTGCATTCAATTCCAACTTCCTATTTCACAATCCTGTCTATATCCTTCTGAAGACCACAATGGTTACTATATTTCTATGCATTGTGCCATCTGTAAACTTTGAAATTAGTCCCGGTTATTAATATATATCAAAAAGAAGAATAGGCCCTACATTGACCCCTGGGGGTGGGGGTTGTGGGGGGAGAGGGGGGACACACCACTGTATGATGTCCTCCTGCTTGAAAATCAATTGCTCACAACAGCAGAAATCTTCCGCTGCCGGCAGCCGCGGGGCAGGGATGGAGAATCCGACAGGCAAGCTAAAGTCAGTTGACCCAAGACAGGAATTTCCGATCCTGGGGTGGGTGTAACCGGAAAATCCCAACCCACGGCTTTGTGTATTCCGTCCCCTCGCCAATTCCAAATCAATGCTGACACTGCCTCTTTAATCCCGTGGGTTTCAATTTTGTTAATGAATATATTATGCGGCAATTTATCAAGCACCATTTAAAATATACCACAGCTGCCACACCTCCCTCACCAAACCTCTCTGTTACTTTATCAAATTCAGTTTCTACTTTTCCCATTCCTCCTGATGACATTGTAATCAAGAATGTTAAGTTTCAATTCCTGCTCTACTTTGAGTCAAATCTCCATGTTTGCAATAAGACTTTAACCGTCTGTAGCTTCTGGTGTCTGCTGCTCACCAACTTTCATTTACCATGTTCAATGTATGTACACACACATACTCTAATTTTGTTTTTTAGTTCATTTTTACAGGATATGGGTTTCACTGGCTAGGCCAGCATTTATTGCCCATCTCTAATTGCCCTTGAGAGGGTGATGATGAGCTGCCTTCTTGAACCGCTGCAGTCCATGTGGTATAGGTACATCCACAGTGCTGTTAGGGAGGGAGTTCCAGAATTTTGACCCAGGGACAGTGAAGGAACGGCGATATATGGGGATGATAAGTGACTTGGAGGGGAATTCCCAGGTGGTGGTGTTCCCAAATATCTGCTACCCTTGTCCTTCTAGATGGGAGTGATCATGGGTTTGGAAAGCGCTACCTAAGAAGCCTCGGTGAGTTCCTGCATTAAATCTTGTTGATGGTACACACGGCTGGCACTGTGCATCGGTGGTGGAGGGAGTGAATGTTTGTGGAAGGGGTACCAATCAAACGGGTTGCTTTGTCCTGGATGATGTTGAGCTTCTTGAGTATTGTTGGAGCTGCACTCATCTAGCCAAGGACAGAATATTCCATTACATTCCTGATATGTGACTTTTAGGTGGTGGACAGACTTTGGGGAGTCAGGAGATGAGTTACTTGCTGCAGGATTCCAAAACTAATAATAATATTTATATGGTGAGTCAAGTTTAATTTCTGGTCAATGGTAACCCCAGGATATTGGTCCTTGTTCCTTGGACAACTTTCCTGCAAAGACATTGCTCCCAGCTCTGTTGAGGTGCAACATATGTACAAGCCCATCCTCCCACAGAACTGGTCCCAATGCCCGAGGAAGCTCATTCTCCAACCACACATTAACTTTCCCTATTTGATATATTCACCAATATGTGGGAATCTGACTGTGTTTTTGATTCCCACGTGGAACACAACTGCTGACTGTTCTCCCCTTCTCAGCTATGCAGAGGTTCCAACTGCTCCCAGGGGTGTCCTGTTCTGCCGTTCTGGAGAGACAACCCCATGTCACATGGGATTAATGTCAGCGGCTGTTGGAATTCCCAGCTATCGTACTGCTTGAACTAATTCATGTTCTTTGATTTGGAAGTCAAAGCAAGCGGTTCCAGAGCTGCAGGTACTAACTCCACATTAGTACAAGCATTCAGTTAACAACATGCCATAAGGGTTCATAAGGAAAACTGCAGTTCCACTTAGTTTAGCTGTTAAAAGCAGTTTGTAGCTGATGTCAAACCTGAATTTTAAGGCACAATGGTCCATATTTCTACATATGATCAGGTGACAGGCATGTATCGCAGTTTCAAAGGATACTTTAGCTCAGGCATTGTCAAACTCGGGGGCACGACCCGCAGGTGGGTGTCGGGTGGGGCGCGGAGCTGTCCGGCGTGGCGCTCCCGATCGCACAAATCCGCGCGCAACAGCCGCAGCAGCAGCTTTTAATAATGCCGGCTGCGAGCAGCCTTCAAAACAGCCAGGAACAGATAAAAAAATTTGGCCGCACTGAGCATGCGTGCCCGATCATCGGTGCGCAAAACTATGCGCATGCACACCGATGAACGGGCTCGAATGCGCACTGCACCCGCATTTTTTTTAATGCGGTCGCAGTCTTTTTTTTTCAAGTTCGGGGGGGCCAAAACCATTTCCTCCATTTTTCTCCAGAGATAGGGGTAACCCCAGGTTAAAGAGGTTTTTAATCTTCCCCACTGACACCATTAGTCTGGAGAAAGTACCTCGTTTGCTCAGCATACTGGGCCCAATCTTCCAGGCCTGTGTCAAAAGCCCCTAACTTCCCAAAGAGTGGCATTTTTTGAAAGTTTGACCTCTTTAACCTGGGGTTACCCCTATCTCTGGATCTGTAAAGACTTAATTACCTGTTAATGCTCGCATTCTAAGCATTGTCTGGCATCTTTGAATTTGTCTATATATATGTTTCTGGAACATACCTCTTCATTCACCTGAGGAAGGAGCAGTGCTCCGAAACCAAGGGCTTGAAACAAACCTGTTGGACTTTAACCTGGTGTTGTAAGACTTCTTACTGTGCTCACCCCAGTCCAACGCCGGCATCTCCACATCATAGAAAGTTTTTGAGAGTGGTAACCTTCCCTTTAAAAGCCCTTCAATAAATGAAGTTCTTGAAAAGGAAACTATTTGCCTCTACTCTGGGTGTCACAGGCGTAGTGCATGATGTGGCAAAGCAAAACAGAGATTCTTTAAGTCCTGAAAACATGTTTGAGAGGATCATATATTTCTTATCCTCTTGTTCCGAAGGTTCCTCAATACTAGAGGTTTTCCTCATCTCATTGTAGGCTGATTGGTGAGGACATCTTGTGGTGCAGTGGTGCAATAACCCCCACAAGGCCCACGGGGAGACCCTAATCGATCTTCCCATGGCACTCGTGGGATATGAGCTTCGGTGCTCATGGACGGAGATCCCCTCAGCTGGGGCTCATAATGATCTGTATAAAGGTTGGCCCGAACAGGGACCAGCATGTTGGTTGTCCCAATTGGGACTGATACTGTGAGTATTGGCCGCCGTACTGGCCGGTTCCTTTGACTATGAATAAATTAACCTTTACTCAACTACTCAGCCCCCTGGGCTCTATACTGGCGTTGAGGTAAAATAAATGTTAACTCCGATTCTGGACGTCCTGGCCAGACTGGGATATTGCCATGCAGCATCGTGTTAGACAGGTTTTCAAAAAATGCCACTCTTTGGGAAGTTAGGGGCCTTCAACACGGACCTGGAAGACTGGGCCCAGTATGCTGAGCAAATGAGGTACTTTCTCCAGGCTAATGGTGTCAGTGGAGAACATTGACGGAAGGTAATCCTCCTGACTGCCTTCGGGGCCCCAACATTCGGCATAATTAAAGGCCTCATGTACCTGGATTCAAAAGCCTTTGACGAGCTGGTTAAGTTGCTACCTACCCATTATTACCTGAAACCATTGTGATTAGGCAATGATGCCGATACAATACTGCTGTGTGGACTCCTTGGGAGTGAGTTACAGGCTTCCTAACTCAACTCTGAAGGCTGGCTGAACATTGTGAGTTTCGTCTATCGCTTTTGGAGATGTTAAGGGACCGGTTGATGTGTGGGGTTAATACTATAGCCACTCAGAAGAAGTTGTTGGTGGAGCCCACACTTGATTTGAAAAAAGCCATTTAACCAACGCTGTCTCACAAGAACTCTGAGAAGGGGGTTCAGGAACTCCAAGGTTTTGTTGACCACAGCGTCCATCGTGTTGGTTGACCCCAGTACAGGAATACAGCAGCCAGGAGAGCAGCCCTGAGATTTACCAATGCTGAACTGGAGACCCTCTTGGATGTGGTGCAGGATGACCCTGTACCCTGACCCTAGAAAGAGGCTGCCAGCTGCCACCGTTCGCCGTGTCTGGGCGCAGGTGGCAGAGGCCTTTAGCGCAATGGGTAACACCATCCTGACTGGACAACAGTAGTGTAAAAAAATCGCACAACCTTCTCAGGGCGGCTAGGCTGAGTAGGCAGCACTATGCCCCCCCCCCCTTTCCCACTAACCCCTGTAACCCAACCACCCCCCTCCCTAACCCGGACGGCAGGCGAACTCCCACCCTGCACCACATGCCGGCACCCATATCGGCCGCCATGGCTGGGTGCCCTGGCCATCGAAGCCACGAGCAGCTACCCACCCCCTGGGCTGCATGAGTTGGACTGTCTTATGCTGCCGTTTTCTTCTTGCCCCCCTCTCCCCCACCCCCCAGAGGAATCGCCGGGCATGGAAGAAGACAGGAGGGGGATCACCAAACCTGCAGCCCCTAACCATGGCAGAGTAGAGGGCTCTGGATGTGGTCGGCAGACCGGAAGAAAAGGGAGGTCACCGGAGTGAAGTTCAACCAGGGGTAAGGAAGTGAGACCCTGCTGAGTTGCGGTTCCCCATGACACCTCTTTGCCAACACCCACCCCTCAACACCACCCCCTCACCACCCTCACCTACACCACCCCCACCCACTCTCCTCCTGCCCACAGTCTAATCATGCGTCTTGTCTTGTGATGGGTCAGGTCCATCTGGCGTCCCCAACAGTGCCACAGGAGCCCCCCCTCCCCTGTGAGCCGAGCAGTGATGGGAGCAGCTCGGACACCAGCCCTCCGCCCAAGACTCAGGAATCCCCAGAGCTTGAGACAGAAGATCACACTGACTTCCCATCACACTGACTTCCAACTCGATTTTCAAATTTGCTGATGACACCACCGTAGTGGGTTGGATTTCAAACAATGACAAGACAGAGTACAGGAATGAGATAGAGAATCTGGTGAACTGGTGCAACGACAATAATCTCTTCCTCAATGTCAACAAAACAAAGGAGATTGTCATTGACTTCAGGAAGCATAGCAGACAACATGCCCCTGTCTACATCAATGGGCCGAAGTAGAAAGAGTCAAGAACTTCAAATTTTTAGGTGTCCAGATTACCAACAACCTGTCCTGGTCCATTATGCCGACACTATAGTTAAGAAAGCCCACCAACGACTCTACTGTCTCAGAAGACTAAGGAAATTTGGCATGTCAGCTACGACTCTCACCAACCTTTACGGATGCACCATTGAAAGCATTCTTTCTGGTTGTATCACAGCTTGGTATGGTTCCTGCTCTGCCCAAGACCGCAGGAAACTACAAAAGGTTGTGAATGTAGCCCAGTCCATCACGTAAACCAGCCTCCCATCCATTGACTCTATCTATAATTCCCGCTGCCTCGGAAAGGCAGCCAGCATAATGAAGGACCACACGTACCCCGGACATAGTCTCTCCCACCTTCTTCCGTCAGGAAAAAGATACCAAAGTTCGAGGTCACGTAACAACCAGCTCAGGAACAGCTTCTTCCCTGCTACCATCAGACCTTTGAATGGACCTACCTCGTAATAAGTTGATCTTTTCTCTACATCTGTGGTCTGGGGCATTCTGTGCGGGCACTGGCCGAGGCCCAGGACAGGGTCACCACCTCACAGGTAACCATGTGCCAGAGTCACCTGGGCATCACAGCGGCACTGCTGAGCATGTGACTGGGCCATGGCTGAGAACATTGGCAGCATTGCCCAGGCACTGGCCGACATGGCACAGACACAATGGGAGGTGAGCCAGTCCCAGAGGGAGATGGCGCAGTCACTGGCTGATGTGACACAAACCCAAAAGGTGTTAGTACAGTCAATGGGAGATGTGGCGCAGTCCCAAATGGAGATGGTCCACTCCCTGTGCCCCATGGCGACGAGCATGCAGTCTCTGGTCAAGGCCAGAGTGGGCCTCCAGGACTGGCAGCACCAGGTGGTGGGGGAGCCTCAGGGGTTAGCTCCGCTCTCATCCACGTCCCATGGAGTAGCCCGGGGGTCATCGGGCACCCCGAGGGAGGAGGAGGTGATGAGGCCTGTGCCGTTGACTCCCGCAGGAGAGGTGCCGGAACACCGCAGCACCTCGGAATCCACCCTCTCGTGTCCCTGCCGCATCTGGTGGGCAGCGGGCAGGACAGGGTGGCACCACAACACCGTGACACCCGAGCAGCAGCCGGACCCATCCAGGCCCGGTCGCCCCAGAAGACGGAGGGTGAAAATCACAGCAGACCGCCTCCACTCCTGCTGTACCATCTGGGGAACCACCTAGGCATAGCGTTAGGGCCCATAAGGCCAGAAAGTTAGACACCAGTTACGTTGGCACTGGTGCAGGACACAGTTTAGTTACAGAGGCTAGGGCACAAATCTGTAAATATTTGTTCACATTAAACACCTGTTATCACTGTTACAACCTGCCTCAGTGCTCTGTCTGATGGGCGTGAGGGGTGGGCTGGTCTGGACTGGAAGGGGGTTGGGGAATTGGCGGACACTGTGGGTGGGCTGGGTTCCCTGCACCCCCCCCCCCTCCCCGACTATCCCCACAACCGCCACTCCAGGGATCCGATGGCACCGTGTGATGCAATGACCAGCTCGCATGCAGGGATCACCCAGGTGGAGGGTGGAAAGTGTTACTGTGGGCAGGAGTCAGACATTGTCATACGATGCGGAGCACCAGAGCTCACCGCAGAGCGGGTTGTCAGCATCCCCCATCCCATGGACCAGACCTGCTGTTACTGCCAACCCAGAGCCCACACCCCGTAGTGTGGCAGGTATATATCGTGGAGGGGGGTTTTCATAGAAGTTTTCATTTTCATAGAATTTACAGCGCAGGAGGCCATTTGGCCCATCTTCACTGGCTCTTGCACAAGGCCACACCTCCACCCTACCCCCATAACCCAGTAACCCCACCCAAAACTAAGGGCAATTTTGGACGCTAAGGGCATTTAGCATGGCCAATCCACCTAACCTGCACATCTTTGGACTGTGGGAGGAAACCGGAGCACCCGGAGTAAACCCATGCAGACACGGGGAGAACGTGCAAACTCTGCACAGACAGTGACCCAAGCTGGGAATCGAACCTGGGACCCCAGAGCTGTGAAGCAATTGTGCTAACCACTATGCTACTGTGCTGACCGGGTTGCAGGCGAGGGTGGCTAGGGGGGAGAGTGAGGGCGTGTGAGGGTAAGATGCGGTGTCCGTGCCCCTGGCCAATTCACCCCCTCCACCCTGCCCCCCTAGTTGGTGAACCTGGAGGCGATCCGAGCGTCCCGTGCATGTTAGCCCTGGCACACATGTTGTGCGGCCTCCCTTGGCCCCATGTCCTGTCCATCCTCCCCCTCCCCCACAACCTCCTCGGCAGACGAAGACTGGTGTTCATCCTCCTCCTGCTGTACATCACCCCTCTGCTGCAGGTTGTGGAGGATGCAGCAGGCCGCCACGATGCCAGCGACCTTCCCAGCATTATACTGGAGGGCCCAGATCTGTGGTCTCCAGATAGGAGTCATCAGCCATGACTGCAGTGGATACCCCTGTCGCCAGGAGCCAACCCCCCAGCTGGGGTGCACCTTGAACATGTCAGGAATCGTCAAGTGCGCCAGAATGAAGGCGTTGTTCAGGCTTCCTGGGTACTGGGCACAGACATGTATGATGCAAAGCTGATAGTCACATATCAGCTACACGTTCATCGAGTGGAACCCATTTCGGTTTGTGTAGAGCGGTCTGTCATCTGCAGGTGCTTGTAGGGGGGCAAGCATCCCGTCCATCACCCCCTGGACCTGGGCACTTTGGTGATGACAGCGAATCCCGCTGCCTGAGCAACCTGGTGGGGTTGGTCCACTCTGAGGTGAATGTATTGAGTTACCTGGGCACCGAGGTCTGTGAGATCCCGTACAGGTCCCCACTTGGCGCCTGAAAGGACCCCCTCGCGTAGAGGTTCAAGGCGACCGTCACCTTGATGGCCACGAGGGTCGTGTATCCTCCCCCATACCCCTTCAGTGCCAGGTATGCCATCATCTGACAGATAGGTTCCACTGTCTCTCTGCTCAGCCCGGTCCTGCAGGTCCTCAAATAACAGGCGGTGCCGGTAACACACGAGGTCTCATGCGGCTCTTCCCTGGCACCTCTTCCTCCTCGGCTGGCTGGGCAGCTCTCTCTACATCCTGGGCAGCTGCCACCTGTCCTCCTGCAGCACACTACACTGCTGCATACTCTGTTGCTTCCAATTCCAGCTCGAACAGCCGCAGTGCATCCCCCAGGGCTGCAGCAACTAGCAGAACAGACACTATTGCTGGCTGAATTCCAATATACATTGTCTGCAGAGGGTGAAAGGCTGACATGCTAGCATGGTGCACACCCCTGTGCCCAACCAGGTCCAATGGGGTACACGTGGCCCCAGTTGGCACTGCGGATACTACCCCGCATGTCCCCTCTCCTCATCACTGCACTTTGACCCCGTTGGTGGCCAGCACCATAGGGTCCTCCGGCCCTGGCACCCGGCTGCCACTGCCCTCGCCAGGGGTAAGTTCCGCGGTCCCTGTTGGGCCTACTGTGGGTGTTGCCCTGGGTGGGTCATGGGCGGGTGGTGGCCAGGTGGGGATTGGTGTGGTGGAGGCTGGGGTGCGGTCTGCAGGGGTGGGGGTTGGGGGAGTATGAAATGAAAAGAAATGAAAATCACTTATTGTCACGAGTAGGCTTCAAATGAAGTTACTGTGAAAAGCCCCTAGTCACCACATTCCGGCGCCTGTCCGGGGAGGCTGCTACGGGAATCGAACCGTGCTGCTGGCCTGCTTGGTCTGCTTTCAAAGCCAGCGATTTAGCCCTGTGCTAAACAGCCCCTGTTGGGTGCCAATACGGCCTGTGTCACTCTGCAGAACCGGGGGCCAAAGCGGGCGGTCAGTGGGGTGCACAGCAAGATGACCGCGGTAATGGTGATCCATGCCTGGACATTGTCCCAGTCCCATGGGGGCCACCCCTATCCACTCAGCCTGCTCCCCCCCATCTCTCCCCTTTCCCCGGCCCTGGCATGCTAGCCAGCCCAGCCAGTGTCTGGCCCGGCAGCCCACATTTGCGTCTCTCTCTGTCCTACCTCCCCTCTCTCCTTCATCAGCCGTGTTTCATGATTTTTAAAAGCATAAGTGCTTATGGGAACTCAGCCAATCGAGGAGGAGAATCACGGAGGCCCCGGAGAATACCGGTCAGGCCCGCTAATGATATGCAAATGGTACACATTGACGCCGCTGTCAAGGTGACAGAGAATTGCGATTTAGCTTCAAATCAGTGCCCACTGCGAATTTCCGTCAGAACCGATTCTTCACCCAATTGCATATCACGATTTCGGCGTCAGCCAATGGAAAATCCCGCCCATCGTTAATGATGTCACTTATGAGTCATGCAGTTATACTCTTGTCCTTTCCAAAACATATTTATTTCTAAACGTCTTCTCTCCTCAAGGCATGGAATCTCCTGTGAATTTATTCGGATAGTCTTCCAGCGCAATACTTAAGGGGCCATTCTTCTCGGCCGAGTCCACATGAAGCTCTTGTTGAAACATAGGGGGCATCAAAGACATGTCCAGCTCAGAGACATCATAGCCTGTCATACTAATACTCTCCACCAGCGGTGGCTGGTATCTCATAAATAGGGACAGAACAGAATTTGCATCTCAGAAACTCTGATCTGCAATGTTTTGCACTGAGGGTGGGGGTTTTCATTCACAGGAAGCTAACAAATGGATTTCATTCTTTTATACATAAGGGCGCCTACCGTTCCATCCCCCAACCGCATTTTGGGAAATCAGACCATAAGACTGTGCTCCTTCTCCTGGCTTACAAGCAGAAACTCAAGTGGGAGAATCCAGCTAAGAAGGTTGTGCAGTGCTGGTCCGAGGAGACAGAAGAGCTCTTACGTGACTGCTTAGAGACAGTGGACTGGTCCATATTTAAGAACTCAGCGACTAACTTAAATGAGTATGCCACCACCGTCACAGACTTCATCAGCAAATGTGTGGACGACTGCGTGCCAAAGAAAGCAGTACGTACGTTCCCCAACCGGAAACCATGGCTCAACCGCGAGACTGACTCCCTACTGAAGGACAGATCTGAGGCGTTCAAGCCATCGACCCTGTCCTATACAAGAAATCCAGGTACAATCTCCGCAAAGCCATCCGAGATGCCAAGAGAGAATATCAAACTAAGCTAGAGTCACAGACAGACTCTCGGCGGTTGTGGCAAGGACTAAACAACATAACGGGCTACAAAGCGAAGCCGAGCAGTATCTCTGGCAGCAGCACACCCCTCCCCGATGAACTTAATGCATTCTATGCTCGGTTTGAGCAGGTAACCAACAATCCGCTGTCGAGTGCCCCAGCAGCCCATAATTCACCCATACCCACCATCACAGTTTCCGAAGTCAGATCGGCCTTCCTGAAAGTGAACCCTCGGAAGGCGACGGGTCCGGACGGGATCCCTGGTCGTGCACTCAGAGCCTGCGCATACCAGCTGGCAGAGGTATTCACAGACATCTTTAACCTATCCCTACTCCACTCCGAGGTCCCCACCTGCTTCAAGAAGACCACCACCATACCGGCACCAAAGAAGAACCAGGCAACGTGCCTCAATGACTATCGCCCGGTGGCCCTGACGTCAGTTGTAATGAAGTGCTTCGAGAGGCTGATCATGAAGCGCATCACCTCCATACTCCCGAATGCCTTGACCCACTTCAATTCGCATACTTAGTCCCCTACTCTACTCCCTGTACACACACGACTGCGTGGCAAAACTTGGTTCCAACTCCATCTACAAGTTTGCTGACGATACGACCATAGTGGGCCGGATCTCGAATAACGACGAGTCCGAATACAGGAGGGAGATAGAGAACCTAGTGGAGTGGTGTAACGACAACAATCTCTCCCTCAATGCCAGCAAAACTAAAGAGCTGGTCATCGACTTCAGGAAGCAAAGTACTGTACACACCCCTGTCAGCATCAACGGGGCCGAGGTGGAGATGGTTAGCAGTTTCAAATTCCTAGGGGTGCACATCACCAAAAATCTGTCCTGGTCCACTCACGTCGACGCTATCACCAAAAAAGTACAACAGTGCCTGTACTTCCTCAGGAAACTAAGGAAATTCAGCATGTCCACATTAACCCTTACCAACTTTTACAGATGCACTATAGAAAGCATCCTATCGGGCTGCATCACAGCCTGGTATGGCAACTGCTCGGCCCAGGACCGCAAGGAACTTCAGAGAGTCGTGAATACCGCCCAATCCATCACACGAACCTGCCTCCCATCTATTGACTCCATCTACACCTCCCGCTGCCGGTGGAAAGCGGGCAGCATAATCAAGGATCTCTCACACCCGGCTTACTCAATTTTCCAACTTCTTCCATTGGGCAGGAAATACAGAAGTCTGAGAACATGCACGAACAGACTCAAAAACAACTTCTTCCCCACTGTCACCAGACTCCTAAATGACCCTCTTATTGACTGACCTCATTAACACTACACCCTGTATGCTTCAACCGATGCCAATACTTATGTAGTTACATTGTATATCTTGTGTTGCCCTATTATGTATTCCCATATATTTTCTTGTATTTTCTTGAATTTTGTTTAATTCCCTTTTCTTCCATGTACTGAATGATCTGTTGAGCTGCTTGCAGAAAAATACTTTTCACTCTACCTCGGTACACGTGACAATAAACAAATCCAATCCAATCCAAGATCAGAATTGTAGTTTGCACATGAAACACAAGACCAGGAGGCCATTCAGCCCCTCATGCCCTGTTCTGCTATTGTATCAGGTTACAACTGATCTCTACCTTAAATACATCTATCTGCTCTGTTTTCATACCTTTCCCTGACAAGAATGTATCCATCTCAGTTTGGAAATTTGCAGTTAACCCAAGATTCCAGCCTGTTGGAGGTCAGAGTTCTAATCCAGTACAGCAGGTAGCTTGTGTGGATTTGTGATCAAATAGTCTCATACATTAAGTCATCAAGTGGAGGAATCTCACAATAAGGAAGTGTAAAAGAGAGGCAAAGGGGTTAGCCAGCGGCAGAGTGTATCTTCGCATTGTAGTATTGACAACAATAGTGTTTCTCTAGCACTGCCTCTAGACAGCAGAGTGATGTGGAGGCTAGAATATGCCCAAACACAGCCTGGGGAAGCAGGGGTAAACAGAGTTCATTTTCTTTATCTGGTGGAAAGTGATTTTAGCATCACTGAATTGAGAAAATTAAAATACTGGCTGAGAATTTCTAGGATTTGCAAGAGAATCAAAGGTGAATAGTTCCATTGGATTCCAATGGATTGGAGGGTAGCTAATGTAACCCCATTTTTTGAAAAAGGAGGGAGAGAAAACGGAATTATAGACCGATTAGCCTGACACCATTGGTGGGGAAAATGCTGGAGTCAATTATTAAGGATGAAATAACTGAGTATTTGGAAAGCGGGGACAGGATCGGTCCAAGTCAGCATGGATTCCCTAAAGGGAAATTATGCTTGTCAAATCTTCTGGATTTTTTTGAGGGTGTGACCAGTAGAGTGGACGAAGGTGAACCAGTGGATGTTGTGTGTCTGGACTTTCAAAAGGCTTTTGACAAGCTCCCACACAAGAGATTAGAGAGCAAAATTAAAGCTCATGGTATTGGGGGTAATGTATTGACGTGGATAGAGAACTAGTTGGCAGACAGAAAGCAGAAGGTGGGAATAAATGTTTTTCAGAGTGGCAAACAACAAGTGGGGTACTGCAGGGTTCACTGCTGGGACCCCAGCTGTTCAAATATACATTCATGATTTGGACGAAGGAATTGCATGCAATATCGCCAAATTTGCAGATGACACAAAGCTGGGTGGCAGCATGTGCTGTGAGGAGGATGCAAAAAGGCTGCAGGGTGACTTGGACAGGCTGGCTGAGTGGACAAACATTTGGCAAATGCAGTATAATGTGGGTAAATGTAAGGTTATACACTTTGGTGGCAAAAGCAGGAAGGCAGATTATTATCTGAAAGGTGGGAGTTTAGGAAAAGGAGAAGTGCAACGAGACCTGGGTGTCATGGTGGAACAGTCGCTGAAGGTTGACATGCAGGTACAGCAGGCGGTGAAGAAAGCTAATGGTATGCTGGCATTCATAGCGAGACAATTTGAGTATAGGAGTAGGGATGTCTTGCTGCAGTTATACAGGGCCTTCGTGAGACCACACCTTGAGTATGTGTGCAGTTTTGGTCTCCTAGCTTGAGGAAGGACATTCTTGCCATTGAGGGTGTCCAGCGAAGGTTCACCAGACTAATTCCTGGGATCGTAGGACAGACATATGAAGAAAGACTGGATTGACTGGGCCTATACTCACTGGAGTTTAGAAGAATGAGAGGGGATCTCATAGAAACATATAAAATCCTGATGGGACTGGACAGGCTGGATGCGGGAAAAATGTTCCCGATGTTGGGGATGTCCAGAACTAGGCAAGCCATTCAGGACCAAGATGAGGAAGAACTTCTTCTCTCAGAGAGTTGTGAACTTGTGGAATTCTCTACCACAGAAAGCTGCTGGGGCCAGTTTGTTGGATATATTCAAGAGTGAGCTGGATGTGGCCCTTGTGGCTAAAGGGATCAAGTATATGGAAAGAAAGCGGGAGTGGGATACTAAATTTGCATGATCAACCAAGATCATATTGCAGGCTCGAAGGGCTGAATGGCCTACTCCTGCACCTATTTTCTTGTTCCTATGTTGGTGATGATGTGACTGTAATGATGTGGAGATTGCACTTTGCCTCTCTTTGTGATTAGTTAAGGGGCAGTATTGGGGGGGGGGGATACGCTGGTAGATTTCACCAATCCCACGACCTTGCACCTCCTGCTTTCCCCAATGTTCCCCCACCTTGCAACTTTACCCACAGAAAGAAGAGATTCCACGTCAGTGAGTGAGCAAGTAAGAGAAACAATTCACTTTGTCTAATGAATATTCAAAAGAAAACGTTGACATTGTAGTCTGCACACAGCTTTGGGATTTATTCAAAGTAAAGAATCCCATGACAATGATGTCGTCATAAATCACCTCAGGAGGCTAGCACTCCACGGACACAATACAGCTTGTACTCACTGAGCACTGTAGTCTGGGAAGATTTATATCCAGACAAGGCATTTGTCAGTCTTTTCCCTGTTTTGTTACAGCAACCTGTTGTACGTTTAACTTCCTCAGTAATAAAAGTCACATTCCTTGGTGTGACTGATCATTCTGGGAAATCTTACAGTTGTTGCAGGGAGATTAACTTCCTGCTCAGTGAGTTAGTGAATCACCCAGATTCCTCACTTCCACCTGTTTTGACTTGGTTTATCATAGAATTTACAGTGCAGAAAGAGGCCATTCGGCCGTCGAGTCTTCACCGGACCTTGGAAAGAGCACCTACTTAATCCCATGCCTCCACCCTATTCCTGTAACCCAGTAACCCCATCTAAGCTTTTAGACACTAAGGGGCAATTTAGCATGGTCAATTCATCTAACCTGCACATCTTTGGACTGTGGGAGGAAACCCACGCACAGACTGGGAGAATGTACAGACTCCGCACAGACAGTGACCCAAGCCGGGTATTGAATCTGGGACCCTGGAGCTGTGAAGCAACTATGCTACCGTGCTGCCCAATAATAAAATATTTTCAGGTAATTGCACTATAGCATGGGTGTAAATTACTATCCTTCCAGCCCCTGCTATCCCCACCTGAATCGTCTGCCTTTTAATTCAATCACTGCTTACATGTCATTCTCAGGAAGTTGGTATCAGTGGCAGAGCCATCATTTATTGCCCTTGAGAGGTTATGTTGGACTTTCTTCTTCGACCACTACAATGGTCAAAGTGTTTCCACATTGCTATTATGTTACAAGTTCTCAAGCAGGAGTCTCAAGAGATTGCTAAAGTTGATCTAAATTTTGACCCAATGAGAGTGAAGGAACAGTGATATATTTCCGGATCATGATGGTGTGTGATTTGGAGGGGACTTGCAAGTGGTAATGTTCCCATGTATTTGCTGTCCTTACTCTTCTAGATGGTAGTGGTCATGCGTTTGGGCGATGTTGCCTAAGGAGCCTTGGTGAGCTCCTGCAGTGCATCTTTTAGATGGTACACACGGCTGCCACTGTGCTTGGTGGTGGAGGGAGTGAATGTTTGTGGATGGGGTGCCAATCAAGTAACAATTTTCCTGCTTTTCATACCCTCCATTTCCTGGAGCTGTTCAAAAGCTTCTATCCCTGTGATAGAAGGGAATTATTCCCTAATACTGTCCCGTATCTGCATGGGTTTCCTCCGGGTGCTCCGGTTTCTTCCCACAAATCACAAAAGATATGCTGTTAGGTGAATTGGACATTCGGAATTCTCCCTCTGTGTACCCGAACAGGCGCCAGAATGTGGTGACTGCGGGATTTTCGCAGTAACTTCTTTACAGTGTTAATGTAAGCCTACTTGTGACACTAATAAAGATTATTATTATTATGATTATTCCCAACCCTCTGATATTTATTCACCTGACTACAGCATTTCCCTTACAGATCCTTCCTAAAGCTCACTTCCTCAGTTGCCTCATTAAGTTCAGCTATTGGAAAGTCTTACAGGCTGAAGGTGACCAGTTCTTGGGAACAAGATGGAGGGGTCCCTCTGTTGGCAAATCTCAAAATGATTGAGGAGGAAAAGAACAACCCATCCTCCCACTAACTCCATTATTGAGTTCAACAGTAGTTATCCATCAATGAACCGTTCCAGTCACCCATCTTTGTGTTCATAAAGTCCATTATTCAATATTGCCTCACATTCCTTCAGAATCTCAATCAGCAGACAGCCATTTACAGTTGAGATCTGGGGTTGGATTCTCCGGTCGGGATTTTCCGTTGCGCCGGCAACCCGGGTATTTCCCCACGGCATGGGGCTGCCGACAATGGGAAATCCCTTTGACCAGCTGGCAAGATGGAGAATCCCAGGATTGCGGGCGCGGCGGGATGGAGAATCCCTCCCCTGAACTCTATAGTACTGAGTAAGTAAGTAAAGTCACCATAGAACCAGATGACCGTATGCTGCTTTCTGGGTGTGATTGAGCCTGAGACCACTTTCCATGCTCTCATTAGGAGGATAGGGCAAGGGCGAGGTTGGGAGCACTTTCACAGGGTTGAGGCAGACCCGATGGACTGAATGGCCTCCTTCTGCACTGTAGGGATTCTATTGAAGTCCTTTCATGCTGAATTTTGCTCCAGATTAAAGTCATGTTTAGAATGGAGACGACATTTCACTCTTGAAATGTCAGGCTCTCATTTTGAGACTCTTTGACTCTTCAAAAAGGGGAATCGTTTATTTTAGGTCCTGTTAATACCTTAAAACTTTGATCAAATCACCAAATATTCTTATAAATCCCAGGTAATACAACTCCAGTTAGTTTGCATTTTCGTTATATCTTAACCCTTTGAGAGGGCATTATTCTCGCAATTCTATAACACACTCCCACCCAGTCCAGTACATTCTCCTAATGTGTGCTGCCCAGAACTGCTCTCAGTAATACCAGATGTAGCCTAACCAAAACATTGTATAGCTGAATCCTGACTTCTACCCCATGTGTTCCAGTTCTCTCGATAGAAAGACTTGATTTGTTTAAATTTTCTGATCATTATACAATTTTATTTTTAAAAATTCATTTTACAGGACATGGGCATCACTGGTTAGGCCATCCCTAGAATCCCAGATGTACATCTTGTTTTAATAAATTTAGAGTACCCAATTCATTTTTCCCAATTACGAGGCAATTTAGCGTGGCCATTCCACCTACCCTGCGCATCTTTGGGTTGTGGGAGTGAAACCCATGCAAAGAGGGAGAATGTGTAAACTCCACATGACAGTGACCCAGAGCCGGGATCAAACCTGGGACCTTGATGGGGTGAGGCAGCAGTGCTCACCACTGCGCCACTGTGCTGCCCTCCAAATGTACATTTCTGTACATTTTGAGGAAAATCCTTTTCATCCAGAGGGTGGTGGGAATCTGGAACTCGCTGCCTGAAAGGGTGGTAGAGGCAGGAACCCTCACAGTATTTAAGAAGCATTTAGATGAGCACTTGAAACTCCATAGCATACAGGACTACGGACCAAGTGCTGGAAAATGGGATTCGAATAGATAGGTGCTTGATGGCAGGCACAGACACGAAGGGCCGAAGGGCCTCTTTCTGTGGTATGACTTTATTATAACATTTTAATAATTTGTGTACCTGGTTTGCATAATTAAACCACCAATGCTGGAACTGTTTTGTGCCTGTTTGCTACGTAGATGGTGATTTCTTTCTCTTGCATCACCCATACAGATGCTGCCTTATCCTTTCTCTTTCACTGGGTCTCATGGTTTTGGGTGGGTCATTTGCACTGTCGGTATCATGAAGCAGTGAAACTTCGACAACGTCTGTCAAGCATTCTGTTGAAATTCTCTTTCACATACATTGCTGGATCAGGTGCTACGTAAAGGAACATTCCTGCAGCTCAACAGACCTCACCCATCTGATGAACTTTTTATACAGCCAAGAATGTTGATGGATAAGTTAGAATCCTTCCTGGCAGCTGAGTGAAAAGGTTATATCTTCACCTTTATCTGTTTGTTGTCCAACCAAGAATCAATGTCGTCTCCATTCGAAACATGACTTTAATCTGGAGCAAAATTCAGCATGAAAGGACTTCAATAGAATCCCTACAGTGCAGAAGGAGGCCATTCAGTCCATCGGGTCTGCCTCAACCCTGTGAAAGTGCTCCCAACCTCGCCCTTGCCCTATCCTCCTAACCCCACCTAACCTTTGAAAACTAAGGGGTAATTTAGCATGGCCAATCAACCAAACCTGCATATCTTTGGACTGTAGAAGGAAACTGGAGCACCCGGAGGAAATCCACGCAGACACGGGGAGAATGTACAAACTCCACACAGACAGTGACCCAAGGCTGGAATTGAACCTGGAACCCTGGCATTGTGAGGCAGCAGTGCTAACCACTGTGTCGTCTTTACCCCATGATGGTCTACATTTATTGGGAAATGATTTTCCTCCCACAGTTACTTTGGTTCTCCCTTTGTTAAGCATCTGCCCTTAAATGGAAAAACAATTGAGCCCGAGACCACTTTCCATGCTCTCATTCTCAGGCCTAGTTAAAGATGGCACATGACAAAAGGAACTAGATATTCTCGCTGAGTTACTCGCCTATATAACATAATTCAGGAGAGATGGTGGTGGAAGGGGAATGTCACTGGGCTAGTAATCCAGAAACATCCTGGACACACAGGTTCAAATCGGTCCACAGCAGCTGGTGCAATTTAAATTTGATTAATAAAATCTGGATTATAAAAGCGGGTCTCAGTAATGGTGACCTTGATAACTGTCAGCTATTGATATAAAAACTCACCTGGTTCACTAATGTCCTTTAGGGAGGGAAATCTGCTGCTCTTACCTGGTCTGGCCTACATGTGGCGCCAGACACAGGGCAATGTGGTTAACTCTTAAATGCTCTCTGAAATGGTCAAGGAAGCTACTCAGTTCAAGAACAATTAAGGATGGTTAACAAATGCTGCCCCAGCCAGCAACATCCAAATCCCATCGAAGTATAATCATAATTTAAAATAATAGTGCAAACGGCCTGCCAACATTGTTAATCTTAGGCTTTGGCAGGAGAGTACATTTTAAAATACATCTTGCTCCTCAACTGCCTAATGATGAAGATAAATTTATCACACAAGACAAGGTGCTTCAAGGCGGCATGGTAGCACAATGGTTAGCACTTGCTTCACAGCGCCAGGGTCCCAGGTTTGATTCCCGGTCTGGGTCACTGTCTGTGCGGAGTATGCATGTTCTCACCATGTCTGCGCGGGTTTCCTCCGGGAGCTCCGCGTTCCTCTCACAAGTCCCGAAAGACGTGCTGTTAGGTGAATTAGACATTCTGAATTCTCCCTCTGTGTACCTGAACAGGCGCCGGAGTGTGGCGACTAGGGGATTTTCACAGTAATCTCATTGCAGTGTTAATGTAAGCCTACTTGTGACACGAATAGAAATAATTATAATTCACTTGATGTTACACCGGTCTGTGACTATCTACTAGCTCTTTATCCCCATGAAGCTTAGGTAGGGTGCTTTTTCCAAGAGCCAGTGCAGACACGATGGGCCGAGTGGCCTCCTTCTGCCCTGTAAATTCTATGATTCTATGATGACTCACCCAGCTTTTACTTTTGCCATATTAGTGCTTGCACCTAGCAAAAGTAGCCAACGAGTAAAGCAAAACATTTGGTGGTATCCTGACCTCTGAAGCTGAACGATACTTCTGCGGCTGAACTATTGTTCATTATTCACATTGACTAAGACACAGGAAGATCAAGAAGTGTTTGAAAGCCTATCATTCATCTTTCATTGGCATCAGTCAGAAATAATCAAATGTAAACCGTTCAGGGAAGAATTTTACATTAGTCATGCTGAACCTAAATCGGTATGGGAAAATACTTTACTCTAATGGCTATTCTCACTTTTAATAATGACAGTCTTCCTAAATCAAACTTATTAAATATACACTCAGTACACCTGGGGGGAGTATCCTACCTTAAAGACCAACGCAAGTCTTGTATTTGTTCAGAAAGCAGTGTCAAACATTCCTATGTGCAGGCGAATGCTGCCCCTTGGTGACATCATCCAAAATGATTGCATCAGGTTCCACACTTACACTGTCGACACCCAGCTCTACCTCACCAATCCTGCTCTCAGCCCTTCCCCATATCAAAACTGTCCCTGCTTGTGAAACATGTCATGCTGCACAATTCATCCAATTTGTCGTTATTGCCGACCATGCCCCACATTTGGTAGAGGTAGTCTTGGAGCAGGGGGCCGATTCAAAGACTGGCTTGGTGGATGGATGTGGGATTATTGACGGATTCAGGCTTTTACGAAAGGATGAGTGGAGTTATCAATAAATATATCATGCATAATAATAATGGGGAAGTCTCCTCATCAATGGTTTGGGCAGTAGTGGGGGGGGGGGGCGGGGAATGATCTCATACAGATGGAAAGGGAGGAATATCATTGGTTAGTGGGTGAAGCTTTGGAGGTGGATGAGAAGTATGTGGAGAAACACACACTGGAGTTATTGATCAGCAGCTTCAAATGAAGTTTGATTTAATAATAATAATAATAAGAACTGTTATTGTCACAAGTGGGCTTACTGTGAAAAGCCCCTAGTCGCCACATTCCAGCGCCTGTTCAGATACACGGAGGAAGAATTCAGAATGTCCAAATTACCCAACAGCACGTCTTTTGGGACTTGTGGGAGGAAGCCGGAGCACCCGGAGGAAACCTACATAGACACGGGGAGAAAATGCAGACTCCACGCAGACAATGACCCAAGCCGGGAATTGAATCTGGGACAATGGCGCGATGAAGCAACAGTGCTAACCACTGTGCACCCTGCCGCCTGTAACTATTGATTTACTATCGACCACGAAAGCCGTTCGCCAGTTAAGACAGGCTAGAGGAGCAGTGGAAGAATAATATGAGGACAAGGCTAGTCAGATGTTGGGAAGCCAACTTTGGCACAGGTGGACTGGATGGAGATAATACAGGTCTGGGATGAAACAGGGGCTGGGATTCTTCAAAATGGCGGCTAAGTGTTGGCGCCGGAGTAAATATCGGAGTGTTTCACAATGGCATCAATGGGCCTCTTGGCCCAGCGTTTCCGTGGCCCACAGGGGGCCAGCACGGAGCCAGAGTGCTCCACAAAGCACCGGCTGTCGCTATGCAGCCCTGCACTGCCAGCCATGGGCCTCGCATGCGTGTGGCACTGGCCCCGCGCAATATGGCAGACTCACACAGCAGGCCGGCGCCAAAGAAATAGGCCCACTCCAGATCGCGTGCACCCGCCGATCGATAGCCCCCGATCGCGGACC
The DNA here is from genome assembly GCF_902713615.1 of Scyliorhinus canicula. NCBI lineage: Eukaryota > Metazoa > Chordata > Chondrichthyes > Carcharhiniformes > Scyliorhinidae > Scyliorhinus > Scyliorhinus canicula. The sequence goes on from NC_052147.1 coordinate 158,226,325, forward strand.
TGGCAGTCATGGAGGTCCCCCCCGGGGCTTGATCCTCCCCCCCTCTCCCCCCCCCCCCCCCCACACCCCCACCAGGACGGCCATCGCAGCCGCAATGCCAAGCTCCCGCCGGGTAGAACCATACAACCGCTCCCGACTGGCACTGCACTGACCGTGGCTGGTGGCGATTCTCCAGTTGCTGGAAGTTCGTGTCCCGGCGTCGGACCCGATTGCGGGTCTGATGCCCCATTCTCTGCCCCTGCGCCGAGCGCGATTGCGGCACGTGGGCTCAGAGAATCCCAGCCAGGGAGGTTGGTATCAGCACCGGAAATGGTGAATAAGGTGTTCGAGAAGTTTGATTGGAATTTGTATAGAACAGAGCACTCGGTAATGATTGGGATATGCAAAAAGTCTTTGAGGAATTGAATATTCCAATGCTGGATGAAGAAGATAAGGCTGGACAGGAGGGACCGAGAGGGATTGAGGAAGTACAGACTGCAACAGGGAAGATGCAGACAGGGAAGGCAGCAGGGCTGGATGATTACCGGTGGGGTTCCACAAGATATTTATGGTAAAGTGACCCCACTGCTAGGAATAATGTTTGAAGATGCAGTGAAAAATAGGGTGCTCCCAGACACAATGAGACAAGCTTCAGTTTCACTATTGTTGAAGAAAGATAAAGATCCGATGGAGTGTGAATCATATTAGCCGAAATCATTATTAAATGTAGACGTTAAGATATTGGCAAAGGTGTTGGCTCTTCAGATAGTGGGGGAAGAGACGGCTAGGTTCAAATGTACAACACCTAATAAATATGGTTTTGACTCCGGCAGAGAGGAAGGAGCAGAGATGACATTCAGTAGAGTCGAATGGAAGTATTTGTTTGCGGCGTTGGAACAATTTGGAATTGGGCTAAATTCACTGCATGGGCCAAATTGTTGTTCGCAGATCCGAGGGCGAGTATATGGACGAAATGAACTCGGAGTACTTTTAGCTGCATCGGGCAATGAGAAAAGAGTGCCCCATGTCCTATCTACTATTTACTTTAGCAATAGAGCCCTTGGCCATTGCGCTGAAGAGCTTGAATTAATGGGAGGGAATAATGAGGGGGGAGATTGTGGAACACAGGGTATTATTATATATCGATGATTTATTTTATATATATCGAACCCCATTTCTATGATTGGAAACATTGTGGGGCTACTAAAATGGTTTGCAACCTTCTCAGGCTATAAGTTAAATTTTGGAAAAAGTGTGTGCTTTTCAATGTCAACACCGAGGGAAGGACAGAACATGGGAGAGATGCTGTTTCGGGCAGCAATCAATCACTTCAGGTACTCAAGAACAGCTTCTTCCCAACTGCCATCAGACGTTTGAATGAACCTACCTCGTATTAAGTTGATCTTTTCTCTACACCTTGCTATAACTGTAACATTATATTCTGCAGTCTCTCCTTCCTTCCTTATGTACGGTATGCATTGTTTGTACAGCATGCAAGAAACAATACTTTTCACTGTATACTAATACATGTGACAATAATGTATCAAATAAATACTTGGGGTCACAAGTGAATCGAGACTGGGCTTAGATCTGCAAAGTAAATTTTCCAAGCCTAACAGCAAAGGTTAAGAAAGACTTACAAAAATGGGATAGTCTGCCCCTCCCACTTGCGGGCCGAGTGCAAGTGGTAAAAATGAACGTTCCACCACGGGTTTTGTTCTTATTTCAGTGTTTCGGGTCTTTTTATCCAAGGCATTTTTTGTGGAGATGGAACAGTCAATCTCTTCGTTTATGTGGGCTGGGAAGGTCCCTAGGAATTGTAAATCGTTACTTCAGAGGGGGCGACAACTGCCAAATCTAATGCACTATTACTGGACGGTGAACGCCGAGATAGTTCGGATCTGGAACCCCAGTGTGTATACAGTGTGTATGGATGGAGGAAGCAGCAAGTAAGGGGTTGGAGCTATGGGCTCTGACTACAATGCCAGTCCCGTTGGAATCGCAAAAATACTCGCACAGCCCAGTTGTGGTTTCAACACGGAAGATGTGGAAGTAGTTTCACAAACAGTTTAAGTTAGAGGAAGGGTGGAATCTGATACTAGTCCGAGAAAATCATCTGCTTGAACCGGCAAAAATAGATGCTGGGTTCCAAGACTGGGAAGAAAAAGGTAAGAATCCCTGGATAGGGTGAAGACCAGATGGGAGGAGGAATTGGAGGAGACATTGGAGGAAGGGCTGTGGTGTGAAATTTTACGGAGGATATATGCATCTATCTCGTGCGTGAGGTTGGCACCAATATAATTGAAGGTAGTTCACAGAACACATTTGACGAGGTCGAGAATGAGTCCCCTGTTCGAAGGGGTTGAGAACATTTGTGAAAGGTGTGGGATGGGGCCAGCCAATCCTGTGCACATGTTTTGGGCATGCCTGCAACTGAGGAAGTTCTGGAGGACTTTCTTTAGCATCATCTTGACAGTGTTATGGTTGGACCTAGAACCCATTCCCCGAGGGGGTCAAAATAATAATAATCTTTAGTGTCACAAGTGAGCTTACATTAACACTGCAATGAAGTTACTGTGAAAAGCCCTCGTCGCCACCTGTTCGGGTACACAGAGGGAGAATTCAGAATGTTCAAATTCCCTAAGAATCACGTCTTTCGGGACTTGTGGGAGGAAACCGGAGCATCCGGAGGAAACCCACAGACATGTAGAGATAGTGCAGATCCCGCACAGACAGTGACCCAAGCTGAGGTTCGAACCTGGGACACTGGCGCTGTGGAGCAGCAGTACTAACCACTGTGCTACCGTGCTGCCATATTTGGGGTGTCAAACTTACCCGAGCTCCAGAAAGGGGCGAGGTCAGATGTCTTAGCCTTTGCCTCGCTGGTGGTGAAGAGGTTCATCCTATTGGGTTGGAGGTCAGTTTCCCCACCCTATGTCTCAGTGTGGCTGGGAGACTTAATGGAGTTTCCAAGCTTTGAGAAGGTTAAATTTAGTTAAGAGGAAATGAGGATGAGTTTCACAATAGATGGCGGTGTCCGTTCATATCTCACTTTAAGTAAATAGCCTCAGTCAGCTGCTAAAATGGGGGGTAGCTAGTTGATGAATTAGTTACAGGTTGAGGGAGGGATTATTAAGTGTTCGTTAAATATGTGTAATGTAAATTATGTAAAACATTTTGAAAAAGCTAAAAAAAATAAAAATATTTATTAAAAAGAAATGTCCTCCAATTAAATATTGTGAAGATTGAAGCCATTATCTTTGGTGCCCATTCCAAACTACACTCCCGAACCCCCTTTTCCTTCCTTTCCCTAGTGACTGAGGTTAACAACTCTTCCAAGCTTGGTGCTTATTGACTCTGCGGTGAGCTTCTGACCATAGACTAATAATAGGATTGTTCCACTCCACCCCTATCCCAGCTCATCTCCTGCTGAATTCTTCATTCATGCCTTCGTTACCTCTAGATTTGACTGTTCTAACAACCTCCTGATTTGACTCCCACCTTCTACCATCTGAAAAGATACGCTCGTCCAAAACTCTGCCATCATGTGCTAACTCGGACCCAGTCTTGTTCACCCATCACCCCTGTGCTCGCTGATCTACTCTGACTGTTGGTTAAGCAACACCTTATTTTAAAATTCTCACCCTTCAATTCAAATTACTCCAAGGACTCACCCCTCCCTATTTCTATCATTTCCTCCAGCTAACAACCCTCCAAGATATTCGGTCTCCTGCATATCCTCAATTTTAGTCGCTCCACCAGTGTCCGTGCCATCAGCTGTTGGGACCTACACTCTAGATTTCCCTCCCTAAAAGACTCTGTCTTTCTATCTCTTCCTTTAAGACCTTCCTTAATAACTAATACCTCCTTATGTAGCTCAGTGCCAAATATTGCTTGATAATGCCCCTATGAAGCACCTTGGATGTTTTACTATATTAAATGTGCTATAAATGCAAGCTGAGTTGTTTAAAGTGGGAGATAATACACCATCATGCAGCCATCACAGTAATGTCACAAAAACTGCATCTCTTTGAGTTATTCTGAGATATTAGTGAAATTTGTTTTTAAAAAAACATAAAATGCTCAAGTAAAAACTGAAAATGCCAGGGAAAAGTCAAATGTCATATTGGGCTGTCAACATATCCTTCTAGTTTAGATTCTCCAGCACAGCTACCACTTTCAACTCTGGTAAAAGAAAAACACGCTATCCACAAGGAAATGAAAACAGTAAAACCTGGGAAGTGGCTGGCACTGGTCTGAACTGGTTTAGTATATGTTGAAATGGAACTCTAGCTCAGACCAACTCCAATCATTTCCAAGTTTCACTTAATTTATGTATATACGAGCTCTGTTGATACACTTAAAGGAAAGGTAAGCTTGGTACATCTGGCATTCCTCAGTCACTGACGCACGTTTGACAATTCTTGCACACAATGTGTGGGTGGGTGTGTGTGTGTGTGTGTGTGAGGCGTAGTTTTTCCACAGCACATACCTATCTCCAATCATGTGTGGCCTACTGAGCCTTCAGGCAAGGACTCTGGGCCTGTGAGGTTCCTGGCAGCCACTTGAGAAGATTTACTTTGCACAGGAAACAAAGCACTGTGCGGCAGCCTGCATTCACTCATGGCCTATTCAGGTGATACACGCAACTGGAGCTAATGAAGTAATTCCAAATGGTTTCCCTCTACTGAATATTGGCTTATGCTGACGTGCAGTTTAGCATGTTCCAGAAATACTCAGTTTCTAATGAGGCAACTGAGTATCTGCCAGCTGTCACACAGCAAAAAAAACAACAGACAAGTCCGATTCTGGAGCTTCTGGAATCTAGAACAGTGTTCTTCAAACTTTTTTTCCGGGGACCCATTTTTACCAACCGGCCAACCTTCAGGACCCAACCCGGCCAACCTTCATGACCCACGCCGGCGGATCTTCGCGACCCGCACCGGCCGACCTTCACGACCCACCATTTTCTCTTACCTTTTTTGCTGCTGATAAAAATGGAGGAAATGGTTTTGGGTCCCATTGGCCCTCGTACACGCTCCTCCAATGGAACCTGTTGGATGAAGGTGAAGCCTTCCGCTGTCGGAAAGTATGGAGTCTCCATCTGTCCAAAGTTCTGCATTTTTTCCTGTAAAATTTTATCAAACAAAACTCCCCCGAACTTGTAAAAAAAATAAAATGAATAAAATAAATGAAAAAATAAAAATTAAATGAAAATAAATGAATAAAATGAATAAAAAACCCCTGAACTTGTAAAACAAAAAGCTGCGAACGTTTAAAAAAATAGCGGCCGCACGGTGCATGTGCGCCCGATCATCGGCGCGCATGCGCATAGTTTTGCACATGCACGTCGATGATAGTATGTGCATGCACAATGCGGCCGAATGTTTTTTACATGTTCGCAGCCATTTTAAAGGCTGCTTGCAGCCGGCGTTATTAAAAGCCGACTGCTGCGCAGGGATTTGCGCTCGGGAGCACCGCGAAGGACGGCTCCGAGACCCACCCGCCACCCGTGGGTCGCGCCCCCGAGTTTGAAGAACACTGATCTAGAACATATTAATTTTCAAGGACATACATGCATTAGGAGCAGGAGGACGCCACTCGGCCTCTCGAGCCTGTTCCTTCATTCAACAAGTTCATGGCTAATCGGATTGTAGCTTCAACCCAACATTCCCACCTACCCCCCCCCCCCAAATCACTTTTCACTCCCTTGCCTATCAAGAATCTATTCTTCCAACCCGTCCCCAGGTGAGCTTCCCCCAAATTTGTCAACCCGGGGATGATCCTTCAATTTGTTACCATCTGACTGGAACATCCCCAAGTCGATGTGCCTGAGTGAGGAGGAATGAACTGGCTCCGTCTTGTGCATTCCAGATATCAGTCCGTGTAACTCCTGATCAGGAATGGAAATTCTGGAGATTTCTCACCTCACTTTCCCAATTGCATAATTGAATTTAAGTTTGGATACTGATTAAGAATGGGATATTTCTCCTTCATACATCTCAACACCACACTCCAGGAATGCCCATCAGGGCAATAGTCACAATAGGTGCTCAGAAAGGCACAACAATTCACAAAATGACATCACATTTCAAATTTATTCTCAGAAAATTAAATGAACACGTGGAAACAAATCTTAACAACAGCAAGATTGTGAATCACACCAACATGAGCCAGGATGTTAGCTGGATGGTCGCAATATGTACAGCTGGTGGTTTCATGGTGGAATTGGAAAGGAATTAATCTGAACTCCTGCTCATTATCCATTACCTCTACTGGAAACAATGGTCAGGCTTGCCTCTTGCGTTGCATTTATTAAACAGCCCCAACATTACCGGTCAGTCTTTCCTCAGTCACAGCATTCTGAAGAAGATAAGACAATGGGTTGACATTCCACTCCAGTGGCTGATATTTCACTTCAGTATCAAGGTTATGTTACAGTGTCAGAGGCGCTGTCTTTTGGGCGTGACGTTAAACCTCGCAGTCAACAGATGTAAAAGATACAACACTACTTGAAGAGCAGAGGGAGTTCTTCAGTGGTCTTGGCCAATACTTGTCGCTCAACAAAACAAATTACCTGGTCATTTAGCCCATGGCTAAAGACCTTTGCTATTTGCTGTGACAATATTATTTCAGAAAGATTGATGGATTCTGACACACAATGAGCCATTGTGTGGCTGTGAAATGTGCTATATAAGCGCAGTGGTTATTTAAGGACTTTTACAGTAAATTATATGAGTCAGAACCCCTGGCTGGGGTGGAGGAGATGAGGCAATTTCAGGATCAGTTGAGGTTCCCGTGGGTGGAGGAGGACCTGGTGGAGGGGCTGGGAGCCCCAATTGAGATTGAGGAAATAATCAAGGGGCTGGAGGGCATGCAGTTGGGCAAGGCCCCGGGGCCTGACGGCTACCCAGTGGAATTCTATAAGACGTTTTCAGAGGTATTGAGGCCACTGCTGGTGAGGACACTTACCGAAGCAAGAGAGAAGGGAGTCCCCCCCCCCCAACAATGTCGCAGGCCTCAATTTCATTGATCCTGAAACAGGAGAAAGATCCGGAGTAATGCGTGTCATACAGGCCGATTTCTCTACTGAATGTGGATGCCAAACTGCTGGCTAAGATACTGGCCTATAAGATCTATAAGGATAGAGGACTGTGTTCCAGGGGTGATAGGGGAAGATCAGATGGGATTTGTTAAGGGCAGGCAACTCAAGGCCAATGTTCGAAGGCTTCTAAATGTTATTATGATGCCCTCAGTAGGACAGGAGGCAGGGGTGGTTGTAGCGATTGATACGGAGAAGGCTTTTGATCGGGTGGAGTGGAATTACCTGTGGGAGGCACTGGGAAGGTTTGGGTTTGGTGAGAGCTTTATTGACTGGGTGCCGTTGCTCTATCAGGCACCAGTAGCGAGTGTGCGTACGAACCGGTTAAGATCGGGGTATTTTGAACTACTCCGAGGGACAGGGCAAGGGTGCCCCCTCTCCCCGTTACTGTTTGCTCTGGCCATAGAGCCATTGGCCATGGCGTTAAGAGCCTCTAGGAACTGGAAAGGGATATCTAGGAATCCAGGTGGCCCGGAAATGGGAGGTACTACACAAGTTAAACCTATCCCGGTTGGTAGAACAAATGGAAGGGGACTTTAAGAGATGGGACATGCTCCCGCTATCACTGGCGGGGAGAGTACAGACCGTGAAAATGACGGTCATCCCCAGATTTCTGTTGTCTTTCAGTGCCTCCCCATCTTTGCCCCAAGGCCTTTTTCAAGCGGGTGAATAAGATTATTTTGGGCTTCGTGTGGGCGGGTAAAACCCCGCGAGTGAGTAAGGTGTGGCTGGAGCACAGTCGGGGGGAGGGTGGGATGGCGCTGCCGAAAGTCTGCAATTACTACTGGGCGGCTAATATAGCCATGATTAGGAAGTGGGTAGTGGGGGAAGGGACGGCATGGGAGCAGATGGAGGCGATGTCATGTAAAGACACCAGTCTGGGAGCATTGGTAACAGCACCTCTGCCGTTCTCGCCGGCTCGATACTCCACAAGTCCGGTGGTAGTTGCGGCTCTGAGGATCTGGGGGCAATGGAGGAGATATAAGAGAGTGGAGGGAGCATCAATTTGGACCCCGATTTATAATAACCACATGTTTGTACCGGGTAGGCTAGATGGCGGGTTCCGGAGTTGGCAGAGGGCAGGAATTGGAAGGATGGGGGATCTATTTATAGATGGGAGCTTTCCCAGCTTGAAAGCCTTGGAGGATAAATTTAAATTGCCAGCAGAGAATGGTTTTAGGTATTTGCAGGTGCGAGACTTCCTGAGAAAACAGGTGCCGGCCTTTCCGCTGCTGCCGCCACGGGGGATACAGGATAGAGTAGTTTCCAGTACCTGGGTGAGAGAGGGGAAGGTATTGGATATTTACCAGGAGCTTTCGGAGGCGGGGGAAACTCCGGTGGAGGAGCTTAAGGGCAAGTGGAAGGACGAGCTCGGAGGAGAGAGAGAGAGGCGGGGCTGTGGGTGGATGCCCAAAGCAGGGTTAATACCTCCTCATCATGCGGAAGGCTTAGCCTGTTACAATTTAAGGTAGTCCACCGGGCACACATGACAGCAGCTAGGATGAGTAAGTTTTTCAGGGTAGAGAATAGGTGTGCGAGAAGCCCAGAAAACCATGCCCACATGTTTTGGGCATGCCCGAAGCTTAGAGAGTTTTGGCAGGATTTTGCTCAGGCAACATCCACGGTACTAAAAATACATTCAATCACAGCTCCGGGCCACTATCTGTGTGGAGTTTGCACATTCTCTGCGTGGATTTCACCCCCGCAACCCAAAATATGTGCCTGGTAGGTGGATTGGCCATGGTAAATTGTCCCTTAATTGGAAAAAATGAATGGGGCACTAAATTTATTTAAAAATGAAGGTGTTATATAAACACCCCCTATCCTCCCCGTCAATGATATAATGGACACCCCAACATTGATCATCCGGATCCCAATTTAAATATCATTCGCAGGCCTTTACTCCTGATAGTTCCCCAAACCCCATGCCCTACCCCCTTCATGCCGGTATGCTCTGAATCATGATGGTGACAGGGCACAACAATGGGTTCCTGGCGAACAGAACTTGCCAGAGATGCACAGGTGAGTACATATCACCCCCTGCCATTGGCGGGGAGGGGCGGGGGGTGTAAGAAAGAGGGTCAACCCCAGGTAGTGCCCGTTCATTTCCTTATGGCATTAGTGGGCAGTTCAGTTGGGGGAAGGGAGAAGACATGCAGGGCGGGATTCTCTCAGCCCGGGGCCAGGCCGGAGAGTTCCCGCGACCGGCGCAAATCGAGCCACGCCGCGATTCTTTGCAGAGCCGGGAATTGGCGCCATTGACGCCGGCATGGCTGGGGGCCGCTTCTACGCATCCCCCCCCCCGCCGATTCTCGGCCCGGGATAGGCCGAGCGGCCGTAGCAAAAAGCCCGAGTCCAGCCGGCGCTGTTCTAATCTGCTCTCAGCCGGTGGGACCTCGGCGTGGAAGGGTCCAGGGGCGACCTGTGGGGGCCAGAATTGCTGATCCTGAGGCCATGTTGACGCCGTTGAGAAGCGCGATGGCGTTTCAGAGGGCATCAACACTTAGCCTCAGGATCAGAGAATCCCGCCCTCTATTTTTAATTCTTTGCATTGGGCCATGAATGGGGCACACTCAATCAGATTTTGTGCTGAAGACCTGGAGTGCGACTTGAACTCACAATCTTCTGACTCAAAGGCAAGGGAGCTGCCAACTGACAAGGCTGTGGTGGGACAGGTCAGAAAATATTAAAATACACGCTTTTATAATACCCGGGAAGTGTGTGAAAGAGATGTAAAGAGCATGATGTATATAATGTATAAATCACTTATTTACTGGAATTATCAGAACAGGACAAATTCTTTGACTTTTGAAGCAGTTGGGAACCTTGCTTTTTCTTATATATATTAATGGGGCATAGATATTAATGGTGTATTGGGCACAATTTCAAAATTTGCAGATGATACAAAACTTGGAGGCACTGTGAAGAGGAAAACGTAAAAATTAAAAAACACAGAAGGCAGCACGGTGGCGCAGTGGGTTAGCCCTGATGCCTCACGGCGCTGAGGTCCAAGATTTGATCCCGGCTCTGAGTCACTGTGTGTGGTGTTTTCACATTCTCCCCGCGTTTGCGTGGGGTTTGCCCCCACAACCCAAAAGATGTGCAAGGGAGGTGGATTGGCCACGCTAAATTGCCCCTTAAGTTGAAAAATGAATTGGGTACTCAAAATTTAAAAAACAAACAAAAAAAAAGATTTAAACTAACAGACAGGTTGGTGGAATGGGAGGACAAGTGGCAGATAAAGTTCAATATAAAGAAGGATGAAGTGATCCATTTTGGTTATAAGAATGCAGAGACAATATAAAACAAAGGGAACAATTCTAAAGTGGGTGCAGGAGCGCAAGTGTGCGTAAGTCATTGAGGGTGACAGAACAGGTTACGAGCACAGTTACAGTATACAGTCTCCTAGGTTTTAGCAATAGGGCCATATAATACAGCGTTACAGCAAGAAGTTTATATTAAACTTGTATTAACACTGGTTTGGCTGCAACTGGAGGACTGCGTCCAGTTCGGAGTGCCATATTTTAGGAAAGATGGGAAGACATTATTAGAGTGCAGAAAATATTCATGGAAATGGTTCCAGGGATGAGAAACTTCAGTTACATAGATAGATTGGAGAAGTTGGGGCTGTTTTCTTTGGAGGAGGTTGAGTGGGGGTTTGATAGAGATTTTCAAAATCATGAGGATTTGGACAGAATAGAGGGATGAACTGGTTCAAGTTTCAAGTTTCAATTGGAGGACATAGTATGAATTTCTTGGCAGTTTGTAAACACAGGAAAACATGTTTATCAGACACCAGGGTCAACAAAAGTTAATAAGTTCCAACAACACAGTTACCTTGATTACAAAACAGTATTGTCGATGATGTTTTTCCATTCCAGGTATTATCCTCTATTCAATCCCAGCTAGGATGCAAATGGGACTCAGGTGGCTTCTAGATATGGCAAGCAATCCACGGAAGAATTGCAAACATCGCACACTTGTTCAAAAAAGGCTGTAAAGGATAAGCCCAGAAATCAAGAACCAGTCAGTTCAACTTCAGTGATGGGCAAGCTTCTAGAAACAATTGTTCGGGATAAAATTTATAATCACTTGGAAAAAAGAGTTGATCAGCAAGAGCTAGCATGGATTTGGAAAGGTGAAATTGTGTTCAACTAACTTGTAGTTATTTGAAGAGATAACAAAAAGGATCAATGAGGGTAACACCGCAGTGGGTTAGCCCTGCTGCCTCACACAAAACCATGCTGTCTGTCGCAAATAAGACCATTCACTTCCAAAAGTGCAGAGATCCTACCCCTGAGAATCTATCCCCACAATTTCACTAACACTGACGTCAAGCTCACGAGCCCATAATTACCCGTGTTATCCTTGCAACCCTTCTTAAACAACGGGACAGCATTGGCTACCCTCCAATCCTCTGAGATCTCCATTGTGGCCAATGAGGAAATAAAGATTTCTGTTAGAGAAACGGTCCCAGGTTCGATCCCGGCTCTGGGTCACTGTCCGTGTGGAATTTGCACATTCTGCCTGGGTTTCGCCCCCACAACCCAAAGATGTGCAGGCTAGGTGGATTGGTCATGCTAAATTGCCCCTTAATTGGACAAAATGAATTGGGTACTCTAAATTTATTTTTATTTTTTAAATTTAAAATGAGAGTAACGCTGTTGATGTGGTGTACAAAGAACAGTGCAACCCAGGACAGGCCCTTTTGTCCTCCAAGCCTGCACCGATAGACCAACCACATATATCCTTCTGTAGCCCGCCTGTTCATGTGTCTATCCAGATAAATCTTAACGGTCGCTAACCCATCTGCCTTAACCGCCTCACGTGGCAGTGCATTCCAGGCCATCACCACCCTTGGTGTAAAAAAAACTTCCCCACTGAACCTGTACCCCCTTACCTTGAACTTGTGCCCCCTTGTAATTGTCATTTCGGCCCTGGGAAAAAGCTTCCAACTGTTCACCCTATCTGTACCCCTAATAATTTTTTTTCCTTTTCTTTTAATCCCAGCACTGATCACTGCGGAATACCACTAGTCACCGCCCTCCAATCAGAAAAGCATCCTTCCATTTCTGATCTCTGCCTTCTATGACCTAGCCAGCTCTGTATCCATCTTGCCAGCTCACCTCTGATCCCGTGTGACTTCACCTTTTGTGCCAGTCTGCCATGAGGGACCTTGTCAAAGGCCTTACTGAGGTCCATATAGACAACATTCACTGCCCTACCTGCATTAATCTTTGTGACCACCTCAAAAAACTCTATCAAGTTAGTGAGACACGACCTCCCCTTCACAAAATCATGCTGCCTCTCGCTAAGACCACCACTTGCTTCCAAATGGGAGTAGATCCTGTCTTGAAGAATTCTCTCCAGTAATTTCCTTACCACTGATGTAAGGCTCACCGGCCTGTAGTTCCCTGGATTATCCTTGCTACCCTTCTTAATCAAGGGAACAACATTGGCTATTCTCCAGTCCTCCGGAACATCATCTGAAGACAGTGAGATCCTCTGCGATCTCACCTGTGGCCAATGAGGAAACAAAGATTTCTGTAAGAGAAATGGCAGGTGATAGGAACTCTAATGATGACCATGAAATCATTGTCGATTGCCTAAAAAATCCATCTGGTTCACTAATGTCTTTTAGGGAAGGAAATCTGCCGTCCTTACCTGGTCTGGCTGACATGTGACTCCAGTCCCACCGCAATGTGATTGAATCTTAACTGCCCCCTCAAGGGCAATTAGGGATGGTAATAAATGCTGGCACAGCCTGTAACCCCCACGTCCCATGAACGAATAAACAAAAAGATAAAGTTCAATGCAGAGAAGTGCGAGGTGGTGCATTTTGGTAGGAAGAACATGGAGATACAATATAAAATAAGGTCTACAACTCTCATTGAAGGTGGCAGGACAGGTAATAGTAATAATCTTTATTAGTGTCCCAAGTAGGATTACATATACATTGCAATTAAATTACCGTGAAAATCCCCTAGTTGCCACACTATGGCATCTGTTCAGCGGTGAAGAGAGCAGTTGATAAAATTTATAGTGTTCTGGGCTTTATTGATGGGGATATAGCGTACAAGAGCAAGGGGATTATGCTGAACATATAGAAGACCTCAGCTGGAATAATGTGCCCAGTTCTGGGCCCCACACTATAGGAAGGATGTGAATGCATTGGAGAGCAGAGATTTACAAGAATGGGTCCAGGAATGAGAAACTTCAGTTATAGGATAGGAGCAGAGGATAGACTGGAGAGGTTGGGACTATTCTTCTTGGCAGAGAGGAAGGATCAGAGGAGATTCTATAGTGGTGTTCAAAATCACGACAGGACTGGACAACGTAGATAGGGAGAAACTGTTCCCACTCATAAAAAGATCAAGAACAAGAGGGCACAGATTTAAGTGATTTGTAAAAGAAGAAATGTGATAAGAAAAACTTTTTCACAAATCGAGTAGTTGGGGTCTGGAATGCAATGTCTGGAAGTGTGGTGGGGTAGGTTTAATCGAGACTTTCAAGAGGACATTAGATGATTATTTCAATAGAAACAATGTGCAGGGGTAAGGCGAAAAAGGCAGGAGAATGGCACTAAGTAATGCTCATTTGAGGGTCATAGAACATAGAACATAGAACACTACAGCGCAGTACGGGCCCTTCGGCCCTCGATGTTGCGCCGACCTGTGAAACCATCTGAAGCCTATCTGACCTACACTATTCCATTTTCATCCATATGTCTATCCAGTGACCACTTAAATGCCCTTAAAGTTGGCGAGTCTACTACTGTTGCAGGCAGGGCGTTCCACACCCCTACTACTCTCTGAGTAAAGAAACTGCCTCTGACATCTGTCCTATATCTCTCACCCCTCAATTTAAAGCTATGTCCCCTCGTGTTGGTCATCACCATCCGAGGAAAAAGACTCTCACTGTCCACCCTATCTAACCCTCTGACTATCTTATATGTCTCTATTAAGTCACCTCTCAGCCTTCTCCTCTCTAACGAAAACAACCTCAATTCCCTGAGCCTTTCCTCGTAAGACCTTCCCTCCATACCAGGCAACATCCTAGTAAATCTCCTCTGAACCCTTTCCAAAGCTTCCACATCCTTTCTATAATGTGGTGACCAGAACTGCACGCAGTACTCCAGGTGTGGCCGCACCAGAGTTATGTACAGCTGCAGCATGACCCTGTGGTTCCGAAACTCAATCCCCCTGCTTATAAAGGCTAGCACACCATATGCCTTCTTAACAGCCCTATTAACCTGGGTGGCAACTTTCAAGGATTTATGTACCTGGATGCCGAGATCTCTCTGTTCATCTACACTACCAAGAATCTTGCCATTAGCCCAGTACTCTGCATTCCTGTTACTCCTTCCAAAGTGAACCACCTCACACTTTTCCGCATTAAACTCCATCTGCCACCTCTCAGCCCAGCTCTGCAGCTTATCTATGTCCCTCTGTATCCTATAACATCCTTCAGCACTATCCACAACTCCACCGACCTTCGTGTCATCTGCAAATTTACTAACCCATCCTTCTACACCCTCTTCCAGGTCATTTATAAAAATGACAAACAGCAGTGGCCCCAAAACAGATCCTTGCGGTACACCACTAGTAACTGAACTCCAGGATGAACATTTGCCATCAACCACCACCCTCTGTCTTCTTTCAGCTAGCCAATTACTGATCCAAACCGCTAAATCACCTTCAATTCCATACTTCCTTATTTTCTGCAATAGCCTACCGTGGGGAACCTTATCAAACGCCTTACTGAAATCCATATACACCACATCAACAGCTTTACCCTGATCCACCTGTTTGGTCACCTTCTCAAAAAACTCAATAAGGTTTGTGAGACATGACCTACCCTTCACAAAACCGTGTTGAGTATCGCTAATCAACTTGTTCTTTTCAAGATGATTATAAACCCTATCTCTTATAACCTTTTCCAACATTTTACCCACAACCGAAGTAAGGCTCACAGGTCTATAATTACCAGGGTTGTCTCTACTCCCCTTCTTGAACAAGGGGACAACATTTGCTATCCTCCAGTCTTCCGGCACTATTCCTGTCGACAAAGACGACATAAATATCAAGGACAAAGGCTCTGCAATCTCCTCCCTGGCTTCCCAGAGAATCCTAGGATAAATCCCATCTGGCCCAGGGGACTTATCTATTTTGACATTTTCTAAAATTGCTAACACCTCCTCCTTTTGAACCTCAATTCCATCTAGCCTGGTCGACTGAACCTGAGTGTTCTCCTCGACAACATTGTCTTTCTCCAGTGTAAACACTGACGAAAAATATCCATTTAATGCTTCCCCTATCTCCTCTAATTCCACACACAACTTTCCACTACTATCCTTGATTGGCCCTAATCTTACTCGAGTCATTCTTTTGTTCCTGATATACCTATAGAAAGCCTTAGGGTTTTCCTTGATCCTATCCGCCAACGACTTTTCGTGTCCTCTCCTTGCTCTTCTTAACTCTCCCTTTAGGTCCTTCCTGGCTAACTTGTAACTCTCAAGTGCCCTAACTGAGCCTTCATGTCTCATCCTAACATAAGCCTTCTTCTTCCTCTTGACAAGTGCTTCAACTTCCTTAGTAAACCACGGTTCCCTTGCTCGACAACTTCCTCCCTGCCTGACAGGTACATACTTATCAAGGACACGCAGTAGCTGTTCCTTGAAAAAGCTCCACATTTCGATTGTACCCATCCCCTGCAGTTTCCTTCCCCATCCTATACCTCCTAAATCTTGCCGAATAGCATCATAATTGCCTTTCCCCCAGCTATAATTCTTGCCTTGCGGTATATACCTATCCCTGCCCATTGCTAAAGTAAACATAACCGAGTTGTGATCACTATCCCCAAAGTGCTCACCTACATCTAAATCTAACACCTGGCCGGGTTCATTACCCAGTACCAAATCCAATGTGGCCTCGCCCCTTGTTGGTCTGTCTACATACTGTGTCAGTGTAGACATGATGGGTCAAATGACCTCTAACTGCACCAACAATTGAGAGATTTTTTTTTTCCAGGTTACGGCCCAGTTAAGACAATAATCTATCCTATACGCACTTAAATTTACATCATCCACATAAACACTTGATTTGTGAAAGTCCAGGAAACTCTGGTTTATTTTAATGTCTGTGTTTAAAGTGTTGCAAGAATCAGGAGTCAATTTTATCTCTTCATAGACTAGTTCCAGCTTTGTTTTATTTTTAAGATACGAGTTGTACCAAATAATAATTAAAATGTGCATTTTTGAACCTCCGCATAAGCCTGAAGTGGGTGTTCAGTATTCACATATTGACCCAGTGTTTTGGTATTCTCTATCTTTTGGAAGGCCAGATGATGAGCACCTTGTATGATTTTCAGCCTTGGATAATATAATTAGAGTCATTGTCAAGCCTGAGTAAATATCTGAAGCACAGCACTTAAAAAGGACTTTGTTTTCAGTTCACAGGCGACTCATGCTTATGCAAACCAATTATTATTTTTGCAGGATACCCAAAACAAAACTGTTGAGGAAGACGTGCAGCATTTGAAACCCTTCTCTGGTTTTGGCAGAAGATTTGTGCATGAAGAGGTCAGAGAGTTATCCGAAGAACAGTCCCTGCCATCAGTCCCCCCTCATTCAAGATATCGACCTTGTGGGATTGAGCGTACAAAAAGTCACAGAATGAGGGGACACATCAAAGTATTTTTGGATAGGTACGAGATGCAGCAAAACATTTTCAATGTTGAAGACAACTGAAGTGGGATTGCACAAAAATATTAAAATACCAGGTTCCTTTTAATACAACGTCAGAATCATGCCAAAATGGCACAATAGCAAACTACTTGGCAGTGAAAGGCCCTATTTGAGGGGGCATGTGTCGTAATAAAGTTCACAAAAGCGAGAAAGGCAAAAATACAAGATGGTTTTTATTGAAAAATGATGTTTAAAACCAGACAGGAAGTGTCAATATAACTAGAAATTACTTTTCATAAATACACAGAGCAATGGAAAGCAGTAGTTTTAAAAATACAGATATAAGGCAATCCATATCGTCAAACAGCAGCCTCTAATACCAGTCAGCATAACAACAGTTTGTTGTGTGGTAACGTGGCAGCAACTTGCACACGGGAGCATGTGGCAGAAAGTGCACAGAGCTGAAGATCCATATTAGCTTATTGACTGTTAATTATTTGGTGACGTAAGGAAGTGGATGGAAAAGGAAACGGTGGCATCACTTTTGTTAAGACTGAATTAAGAGAATATAACATGGGTCATTAAAATGGGAAGACATTGAGAGTTCATTGTGAAGCTATCAGATCATTGCAAATTACTTGCCACCTCAAACTGAGACACATACCTTCAAACATTTGTTTTTATTCATTCATGGGATGTATCGTGTCACTGGCAAGGCCCCTCCCTTGATAAGGTGGTGTTGAACTATCCTTGAACCGTGACAGTCCATGTGGTGGCACCTACAGTCCTGTTGGGGAGGGGGTTTCAGGATTTTGATCTTCAAACTATGGGAAACCGTCATGTTCTCTCAACCAACCGCAAAAAAAAAATCAATCCTATTTTCAGAGTGCAAGTAGCAAAAATCAAGACTATGTTTGTACACTAATTTCCAAAATACATATTTTAAATTTGGGATGGTTGTTGATGGATGGTGACAACTGCAAAGAGACACAACACATGGAAAAAAAGAAAGGTTTTGCATAAGGTTCATCAGTTCTGGATTAAGGTGTTTTTTGGTATGCAAACCCAGAGACTATCATTAGTGTGATCTGATGTCAGTGCACTCGAGCAAGAATGGTAAGCAAGCAAGCATAATCTTGTATCTTGCTAAAGAACAGAATATCATTCTAAGACATGGCAGACTATGACGGTGTGCACTTGTGATATATGGGTCAGTTGTACCTTATCTATAGCATTAAAGTAAACACAGAAAATAAAGGCAAATTACAAAAACTTGGCCAGAACTGCAGACATGTTACAAAGCATTAAAATTTACATGAATTTACAATCCACAGGCAAATGAATCTCAGGGTTAAAACGTCAAACATTGAACATGTCAGAATCAAATGATCAGTTTTGCAAGAATTAGGAAGGGGTTGGGAGCCCGGGGGGGGGGGGGGGGGGGGGGGGGGAGAAGAAGAAGAAGAAGAAGAAGGAGAGAGAGAGAGAAAGGAGAGATGGGAGAGAGAGAGAGAGAGAGAGAAAAAGAGATAATGCATTCTGCAATTGTCAGAAGATAGATTTCACAAAGGGCAGGAATTCAATCAAACTGTCTCAACTAAACAGTCCTATCACTTTCAGAGCTATCTATTCATTTCAGGGACATCTTTACTGGCCATGGCATCATGGGATTTAGAAAAGCAAACTACTTACTGTTGTTTCTTTCCAATTCCAACATTAAATATTCTAGTAAAGCTGATCGCTGGGATTGTCCAATTTCAGAGTTCACTTAACCAAGTTAGTGGAAGATATCTGATATCTGTTGATCAATCATCTACAGCATATAACACTGTCAAACTGTCAGAGGAACAACTTTTCCATAGGCTGTCAGTCTGAAGACCTAGCTGAGTGGGGCTGTGAACTTTGGGCCAATTTCAACCTTCTCCTAAAATACATTTATCAATAATTCAAAAAGATTAAGCAAATTCAGAATGTGGGTTCAAAATAAACACGAGGAGTGAGAAGCATTTTATGGCAGTGAGGAAATAAACCCAGAATATTACTTGGCCAGTCAGACTGGTGGATCAAGAACAAAAAAAAACTAAATTAAAAAGTGTTTTAAAAACAGACCATAGGAAAGAAAAGACTTCGCAAATGTTAATCATGCTTCGAAGTAATGTTTGACATTTATTCAAACAGTTCAAGGGATTCAAGGTGTGGACGAGTACGAGTGTGGGTTATTTGAGAAGCACCAGGGTGATGAATTTATTATTACTGTATTGATAGAAGTATATTGTATATTATTTAAACATCAACATTCATAAATATACAAATTCCCTTTACAAATGAAACAGATCTCAAACCGTGTCAGCATTTTTTTTTAAATTTAAAAATTAGTTTACTTAGAAAATCAATGTTTAGTGTTCAGATATATGCAGCAAATCTCCCACTGATCTGGACTCCGGACTGGACTAATTAAGTATTTTTTTTAAATTGTCACCAGCTGTAACTGAAGTTCACACTGAGTGGAGTGTCACTTAATCAACATCAATATTCGGAGCCATTTTAGGAGTCAAATATTAATAGGTGCACCAATGAAGAGAAGAAAAACTATGAAAGAACTTCTGGATACCCGTTCTTAACCTTGCACCCAATACTAAATACATTCAGGCAGAATTACAAAAGCTGGAGTTAGGGAGCTCTCATTTTTGTTCTACGGAGGCCGCCCATGCCGATGGCCATCAACGAAACCCAGAGAACAAGCACTGGCTGGAACAAAGGGAGGGACTTGCACAGAATTCCAGATTCTGTATGGTTGATGAGAGACCAGCTGGGGAATGTATTTTGAACTCTACATTCTGACATGTCCAACGTACATTCCACAAAATATTGTGTGTGAAAATGGCGTGGTGTGTCAAAGCAGACACCCAACTTATGCGACCCCCACGTCAGCGACGTGAAGAGTAAAACCACTGAAGGTAAATCCCATCACACACCAATCTTCCACATTCCAACTGGACGCAAAATGAGCATTAAGTCGGCATGATTCCCTTATTACAGCAACTGAAAGAGGGGGATATTTTGAGACAGGTACAATTTGGCGATGCCGAGTAACAAAAAGGAAAAGGTACTAAAAAATATTAAATGCCGCCAGTTCATTTAGAATATTCGATAATCAGAGTTTTTGAAGTGAGTGATTAAATGTCT
Organism: Scyliorhinus canicula; assembly: GCF_902713615.1. NCBI lineage: Eukaryota > Metazoa > Chordata > Chondrichthyes > Carcharhiniformes > Scyliorhinidae > Scyliorhinus > Scyliorhinus canicula. The sequence continues at coordinate 158,246,277 of NC_052147.1, forward strand.
AAAGTGAAGACTGGAGTGGGGATATTACCCTGCCCAATAAACCTCAGTTATTCCCAGCTAATGCAGTTTGCTTCAAAAGCATTAACATTAACTCTTTTTGGACAATGAATGAGAGAATTCTTTTTAAGATTCTGCTCTTAAAGTTTCTCCGTTGAACAAGCCCAAGTGTTTACCATATCATGCATTGCTGTCAACCTTACTGAAGACAGTCAGTCCAGTCTATGACAGGGTTGTTCAAAATGATTACACTGCATTCATTAGCCCCATTTCAGTTAGTGAACAGTGAAACACCAGCACACGCACAAGTTCTCACATTTAAATCCGACAAGCAGCATCAGGCAGTAACAATCCACCAACTGCGACAACCCACATTTTTGTGTAACCCATCCCACGCCTCATCCAAAAACCATTAAGAAATTGTGACCTTCAAAACAGAATTCCAAATAAAATAGACCCTCGGCAGTGTAGGTGGGTTACAGAAAGGTGAAGTAAGCATGTAATGAATCAGGCTAACAGATCGCACTAAGAGGTAGACAGGAGATGCACTAATATCATAGAATTTACAGTGCATGAGGCCATTTGGCCCATCGAGTTTGCACTGGCCCTCGGAAAGAGCACCCACGAGCCATCTCTGTGTTAAATGCACTGTGGAGAGGGCTGACTGTGTTCTCACCGTATTTTCATCTTTCAATGTGCTGAATCATCTTCCCTAGTCTATCCCTGACCAGCAGCATTTTCACTAACTTTTCAAAAAAACCAAAGCTCTGCTTCCTGAAACTGGAGGGAAAACACTCCCGTAGCTTGGCAACTGTTGAATAAACTGAATGGCACTTTTCAGTGGTTTACCAAAGTTTCAGAATGCAATAGCTGGGAACAGTTCCCCAGCTCAAAGTGCAAGCATGTCTCAACATGTCCCTTTGCAACCTTTCGACTCTCAGTCTTATAAGGCAGAACGTCCAGGCAAAACAGCTGGGGTCACTGACCAGCACACAGGGTTTCTAATGCAAGGGAAGGGGGGTTAAGAGAAGTTTTAATGATTAAAGCAGACTCAGGGAAAAATGACATACCTGAGGTAGTTAGGATTCCTGCTGTATTTACAAAGCTTAAAAACTACATTCAGTCAATTTCCTAAGATATGGGCTGAAGAACAATTCTGCAACATTGTTTAGACCTTTGACACAGTTAAAAATAGTACCCAAAAAGTGCTATTTAAAAGGCAGAAACCATGCAGTGAAAGTTTAGCATCTCCTTACACTAAAACACTAAAGCACAATCTTTATCGATTCAAAAAATTAACAGGATTTAGTTAAAATTTTGTTCATTAATAATGGTGAATGCCCCCATACCCACCCTCCCCATATATAATTTGATTGATTTTGTGTGCAAAACAAGCTATCAGAATTCGCTCTCGAGTCACATAACGAGGTGGCACTTTTTAAGGAACCAGGCTGAATTTAGTCTTCGACGGCGATAATTTGAACAGTGAGATAAAACTGACAACCAAGTCTCTTTGCAACATAGAAACCCCACAGTGCTCCCATGTTGTAAGGTCCTGTTAGTGCAGCTGACAGTCTTGAGAAACTGGGTCCAAATGGCTTGCGTCATTCAAGGCAAAATCCATCAGTCACACTGCTGGAATCGCTCCATCTCTTCCCACAACAAACTTCCAGGTTAAATAGCAATGTCATCCTGGTCAGGGGGGCTGAAAGCTGCTGCCCGGAGAATCTCCAGGGCATAAACCAGGATCAGGGTCCCCGTCAAATGTTTCCAGCGCTTTGTGATGGGGTGCTTCATTTTGTCAAGTCCCAGGTGTAATTCCTGGATCACATCTCTGTAGCTGTCACCAATCTGTGCACTCCAGGTCAGCAAGAAGTCATAGGCTGGTTTCCACATGGCCTGGAGAAAGAGGACAATTAGTCCTGTACAACAACAACGAACTGCATTTACATAGCAGCATTTAAACATCGTGAAATACATCAATCCTTCTACTGGCAAAGGATGTTTTCTATTTTGTCAACTTTGCTTTATCCTCTTGTTCTATTGATCGCTTAAGATCTGTCCACGATCAGATTTAGCTAGTCAAACGTGTGCCTGGTCACTTGCAGGTAGCAGATAGAGGGAGACATCAGTGAGATACAAAACTTCCTAGACTGCAGTGCTTGTCTGAATCAGGTCCAATCTTGTTGCCAATAAATTTTCTTTGTGTAACAGCAGAGTGCTTCCCAATACTAACTGCACCCCGTTTCTCTGATCTCATTTAAGTGCTACGGACAGACACTTGGAAGGGGACTGAATTTTTCAACTGCATAATTAATTCTAAAAATACGGATTGGAAGCAAATTCATGGTGACCCACGTCTCCGATTCAGAATGGAAAAGAAATAGCCAAAAGCTTCCAATCATGTCTGACTAAAACCCACCAAAGCAGTTTGCCAAAGCAAATCATTTGACAATGGTGAAAGAAACTCCAGACTTTGGAAATGTGGTTATTTATCACAGAGTTACATTGGTTAGCCCAGCTGCACCCCCGGATGCTGAATGACTGAAATCTAAGGTCCAGTGTGTTGGGTAACTGGCAATAGAGGGAGGGAGGAAAATACGAAAGACAGGGTTCCTGCTCATAAACATTATTGAAGCAAGTCCCCAAGGCACTCTATCTGCTACCCTTGAATAAAGACAGCATCAGCTTGGCTGTGACTCAACAACAACTTGCATTTATATAGTGGCTTTAATGTAATGAAATGTTCCAATGCGAGAATCGGAAAATGGAGATTGGAAATGCTTTCTGTGGAAATATTGCACAATCTACCTCCGTCCAGCCGCTTCCTTTAATATCCTGAACAGTGAGCCAGCACAGAGACCAGGGTCTGAATGGCCTCCTGTCCTGTAAATGTACGATGATTCTAGGAGCACTGATATACCAGCATTACAGCTCAAACACCCCCAATTCCATACCTGTGCGAATAAGAGGATGGAAAGGAAACCTTCGTCAAATGTATCATTTTTAAAAACACCTTTTTTAAAAAAGTAAATTTAGAGTACCCAATTCATTTTTTCCAATTAAGGGGCAATTTACCGTGGCCAATCCACCTGCCCTGCACATCTTTGGCTTGTGGGGGAGAAACCCGTGCAGACACGGGGAGAATGTGCAAACTCATTTTTACAAAGACAGTTCCAACTTCCCAGTTTGAAATACTTTTGAATTAAACTGATTGTTCAATCTAAATTCTTCAAGCAGCCTGGGTGTATTTATTATTTCTGATAGAGTGCTTCCTGTTAATCTCATCTCTGTACTATAGATAGACGGGTATCACAAGGTACAATATCACTGTGTACCTGTTAGATTGAAAAATACATATATTCGGCTTTCATAATTCTGACCAAAACATAGAAATTACTCAAGCACACTTGATATAATGATGGTGCAACAGTACAACGTTTAACATGTTTTTCTGGTTGGTGATCAGTGGCTAGTGGTGTGCCTCAGGGATCAGTGCTGAAACTTCCAATTGTTTACAATTTACACGGATGATTTAGAGCTGGGGACCAAGTGTAATGTGTCAAAGTTTGCAGATGAGTAGAGCAAAGTGTGCAGAGGACAGTCTACAGAGGGATACAGATAGTTTGAGTGGGCAAGGGACTGGCAGATGGAATACAATGTTGGTAAATGTGAGATCATCATTTTGGTAGGGTGAACAGCAAAATGGACCATTATTTAAATAGTAAAAAATGGTAGTGTGTTGCTGTGCAGAGGGACCCGAGTGTCCTTGTGCATGGATTGCAAAAAGTTTGTTTGCAGGTGCAGCAAGTAATTAAGGAGGCAAATAGAATTTTGTCCTTCAATGCTGAGGTATGGAGTTTAAAAATAGGGAGGTTATGTTGCAGCTGCATAGGGTGCTGGTGAGGCTACACCTGGAGTACTATGTACAGTTTTTGTCTCCTGAATTGAGAAAGGATGCACAGGCACTGGAGGGAGTGCAGAGGAGATTCACTAGGTTGATTCTGGAGTTCAGATTTTATAGAAACATATAAAATTATGATGGGAATAAATCAAATAGAAGCAGAGAGGTTGTTTCCACTGGCAGGTGAAACTAGAAGTAGGAGCATAGCCTCAAAATAAGGGGGAGCAAATTTATGGCTGAGTTGAGGAGGAACTTCTTCACTCAAAAGGGCTGAGAATCTGTGGAATTCCCTGCCCAGTGAAGCAGTTGAGGCTACCTCATTGAATGTTTTTACGGCAAAGATAGATAAGATTTTTGAACAGTAAAGGAATTAAGGGTTATGTTGAGTGGGCAGGTAAGTGAAGCTGAGTCCACAAAAAGATCAGCCATGATCATATTGAATGGCGGAGCAGGCTCAAGGGGCCAGGTGGCAGGCTCCTACTCCTAGTTCTTATATTCTTATGTTAAATTGGTTCCAAAGCTTCTTTGTGTCATGTTGGCGCAGTAGGAGTGCTCTTCCGCAGTTTGAGTTAAGGTGCAATATTGCGACGAACATCATAAGAAACGGATTAACTGCCCATTTCTCATACTTTGCTATGTACCAAATTGGAAACCACACTTTCCCACCTATCAGTGTGTCATTGGTTACGAGCCAGTTTGGATGGCCACTTTCTGGCCCAAGGGATTTCTTGCTCTATGTGACTGGCAGACCCGCTTGTTAAAGTGGTCGGGAGAAATAGGGGAGGTTTGGCTAACATTCGGGATTTTGTTATTCATAAGTCAAGCTATCCAGTGATAAATGGTGTTGCACAAGCATAAAATTGTTTTAGCAGTGTCCCAGGAGTGGCCTTGGCCTGAGATAAGGGCCCTAGTCAGATCAGCAACAAAGAACCATCTGTACTATACCTCACACAGCTCATCTAGACAACAGCTGATTGGATCTCAGTAATGGATGTTTGTAATAAACTTTTTAAAATAAACTTAAAATTACTTTTTCCAATTAAGGGGTAATTTAGCATGGCCAATCCACCTACCCTGCACATCTTTGGTTTGTGGCGGTAAAGACCCACGCAGACACAGGGAGAATGTACAAACTTCACACGGGGCTGGGATCAGACCCGGGTCCTCGGTGCTGTGAGGCAGCAGTGCTAACCACTGCACCACCATGCTGCCTAGCTGTTTGTAATGTTAATGCAATGGCTAAACACAGCTGTATCAGATAGAACAGTGAATAGTTTGTGTAAAATAGAGCAATCCAAAAAACTTCAAAATTAATCTGTGTGCCACAATCTTCCAAGAAAATAAACACATCTTCAATCATTCCACTTTTGCAGTGTTTAATTTCTTTTTTTTCTCTGTCTTCTCTCAGATGTACACCCCACCGCCTTCGGGAAGGTGATAGTAAATCTGATCTCCCTCCTCGCACAGACAGCACGGTTTCCTATTTAGAACCAGCGTGCAAAGAACTTGTGACCACTTATTCCTGCTTTCAACACTGGACTGAAGCCAGAGTGTGGGGCTTGTGACAGGCTGAGGGAAAGATTGAGGAAGCTGTAAACTGGATACATTCGAACTGGGGGAGGGGGGGTGCTCCCTGTAAATGGTGAAAACCTTTAAATCTCAAGCCCATTGAGTCTCTGATAACACAAAGTACACAGGTGAAGTTTTGTCCAGAGGCCGGAAGCTCAGTCCGCATTGAGAATGTGCAAGATCCTCAATTTCACTGGAAGAGAGAACCCCGAACAGCCTATTATCTCCAAATCAGGTTTCCATCTCCACTCAGAATAGGGAGAAGGGGCACAACCTAGAAAAAAGGGCCGAAGCATCCAGGACTGGGTTTGTGAAGCCTGGAGGAGCAACGCCCGTTTCTCTTGGCTCCGTGGAAATGAAAGGCGGCAGCTGTTGCTGGTTGGAAACAGGCACATCACTCTGGGACAACAGGATCCTAACCTGCATTTTAAACTGGCCCATTGACCAACTCAGAAAATGTTGCAGTTCCCCAACAATAGGTCCAGGAGAACAAGCCCTGCAGTTACAGCAACAATGGGTCACAGTTTTGGTCAGTTTCTACTGGACAGAACTATGGAAAACTCAACCACCAGCTTCAAAAATAGGAACGGGAGAAATAGTGAACGTTCAGCCCATTACTCTTTGCAACAGATAAGTTAACACTTAGACTGGGATGCGCAGAGCATAATTCCAAATTTGTGGGTGACATAAAAGTTGAAAATATAGGATGATTGTGATAAGACTTCAAGAGAAATGGATAGGTTGGCAGAATGGGCGGGGGGGGCGTGGTGGGGGGGGGGGGGGCACACATGTTGCAGATGAAATTTAGCGCAGAGAAATGTAATGTTATATACTTTTAGTAGGAAGAACACAATATAAATTGAAGGGTAGCGTTCTAGGAGCAGAGGAAACTGGGAGTGCCGTTGAAGGCGACCAGATTAGGTCGTGAAAATGGTCAACAAGGCACATGAGGTCTCGAGCTTCGTAAATAGAGTCATGGAGCACACCAGTATGAAAGTTCTGAACAACCTTTATAAAACACTGGAGTTAAGTGCAATTCTGAGTCCAAATTTCAGTAAGGAGTAGAGAGGGTACAAAAATATTCATGAGAATGGTTGTAGGGATGAGTAACTTCAATTATGTAGGAGGCTGCTCTCCTTAGAGAATAAGAGGCTGACAGGTTTGATAGAGGTGTTCAAGATCATAAGGGCTCTCCACCGAGCAAACAGGGACAAACTTCCCATGGAGAGGAGGGTTGCAAACCAGAGGACAGCAATTTAAGGTGAATGGCAAAAAGAGCCAATGGCAAGAGGTTTATTACACAATGAGTGGGTAGGATCTAGGGTGCTCTGGCTGAGAGTGGGGGAGGCAGGTTCAATCGTGGCTTTCAATAGGAAACTATATAGTCATTTGAAGAGAAAGATTTTCAGGCTCTGGTGAAAGGGGAGGGCTGTGTTCCTCTTGCAGAAAGCCATCATACACAAGATGGGCCAAATGGTCCCCTCCTGCACTGTTACCAACCCATCACCTGGAGCTGGAGAGAGGCAACTAACACTTGGGAAAACGGCAAAAAATGCAACATTAGGGAGAGCTTAAGCGTGAAGAAAAGTGATTTTGGGAAGACTAGGGGTCAATCTATTGAGGGATAAATAAAAAAGGGGTTTCAATTAAGCAAATTAAAAGACAATATTTCTTTCCACTGATGATTTGACAATTAGACAACATAAAGCTAAGATAGTTTGTAAATGTTCAGAGAGGTCAGAAGATTTAATGATGTGGAGATGCCGGCGTTGGACTGGGGTGAGCACAGTAAGAAGTCTTACAACACCAGGTTAAAGTCCAACATGTTTGCTTCAAACACATTAAGATTTAATGAAAAATGTAGAATGCTGTTTGTTCGGATCTACCAGAAACAGACTCAGGATCGCCGACAGCTTTTAAAATGGGGCGTTGATAGGTCCAGTGCTTCAAGCTCCAGTCGGTGTGCACTGACCTAGACTCTGCTATACTGTCACAGGATGAATGACCTCACCTCATTTTCAACAACCCCGTTCTTGTCTCTGTGGGGAGCTTCGTAAGCCTCCATCTGTTGCCTGGAAACTTTGGCCAGCTTCTCGGCCAGTTCCCTCCATCTCGGGGCCACTTCAACAGCAGTGGTGAGCAGTACAAAATCCTGGATAAGCCTGGCCACCAAACCCTGGCAGTCCAATTTCAACAAGGCCTGCAGGCAATAGAAAGGGAAACGTTCAGAACGCTGTAAATGAGATTAGGGCAGGGAAAGGCCAACTGGCCCATCCAGCCCACACTACACAATATCTGGAGCATCGTGTGTTTTCTCCTTAAACCGTCCCCCACCCACCCCCTCTACCTTCCGCAGTCGATTATTCTCCCAGGAGCGGCAACAAATAGCGGGGAAAAACACGACTAATGGCCCAAGCGTCTTCAACTTCTTCATCAATGACCTCCCTCCCATCATAAGGTCAGAAGTGGGGATGTTTGCAGATGACTGCGCAATGTTCAGCACCATTTGTGACTCCTCAAATAAATGAGGCAGTCCATGTCCAAATGCAGCAAAACCTGGACAATATCCAGGTTTGAGCTGATATGTGGCAAGTATCATTTGTGCCACACAAGTGCCAGGCAATGGCCATCTCTACAAGAGAGGATCTAACCACTGCCCCATGACATTCAAAATCATTACCCTCGTTGAATCCCCTATAAACAACATCCTGGGGGTTACTATTGATCAGAAGTTGAACTGGACTAGCCACATTAATACCATGGCTGCCAGGGCAAGTCAAAGACGAGGAATCCTATGACGAGTAACTCACCTCCTGACCCCCCCCAAATCCTGTCCACCATCTACAAGGCACAAGTCAGGAGTGTAATGGAATACTCTTCACTTGCCTGGATGAGTGCAGCTCCAACAACACTCAAGAAGCTCAACACCATCCAGGACAAAGCAGCCTGCTTGATTACTCCCTCTTCCACAAACATTCAAACTCTGCACCATCGATGAACAGTGGCAGCTGTGTGAACCATCTACAAAATGCACTGCAGTAACTCACCAAGGTTCCCTAAACAACACCTTCTTAATCCATTACCATCTAGAAGGACAACAGCAGCAGATACCTGGAACCCCACCACCTGGAGGTTCCCCTCCAAGTCACTCACCACCCTGACTTGGAAATCTGAAATGAAATGAAAAGAAAATCGCTTATTGTCACAAGTAGGCTTCAAATGAAGTTACTGTGAAAAGCCTCTAGTCGCCACATTCCGGCGCCTGTTCGGGGAGGCTGGTACGGGAATTGAACTGTGCTGCTGGCCTGCTTTAAAAGCCAGCGATTTAGCCCTGTGCCAAAATAGTCGCCACTACTTCACTGTTGTTGGGGCAACATCCTGAACTCTCTCCTAACAGCACAGTGGGTGTACCTACAGCTCAAGGACTGCAGTGTTTCAAGAAGGTAACTCACCACCACCTTCTGACGGGCAACTAGGGAGGTGCAATATATGCTCGCCTAACCAGCGACGCCCACATCCCATAATTGAATTTTAAAAGAATAAATAAAGGAATAAATACAGAGGAAGATTCCTCTCCACCTCTCTTAGATGATCGAAACTAGTCTGGCAGATCGCATGGTCGTCTGGAAAGACACTGACTTTCTTCACAAGACCGCCTTTGCCCTAGTCAGGAACTAGTCTCCAACTTGCTCTGAAAGAGATTTAGTGTCAGGCACACGAGCCAGCAACACGTTGCAGAGACTCGCTGTTCTCTGGGAAATGAATCACCTAACATTCCGTCTGTTCCGAATATCGCACAATTTAAACACATTGGATCCTCCTCAACCTGTTAAACTGGAATAACCAATCACTCGAGACACCATCCAGAACTTTCATTATTTTACATACCTCTATCAAGTCACCTCCAAGTCTTTAAAAGCAAATTACTGCGGATGCTGGACAATCTCAGCAGGTCTGACAGCATTTGTGGAGAGAAAAAGGAACTAACATTTTGAGTCTGGATGACTCTTGGGTAACAAAGTCATCCAGACTCAGAATGTTAGCTCCCTTTTCTCTCCACAGATGCTGGCAGACCTGCTAAGAATGTCCAGTATTTTCTGTTTTTACCTCCCAAGTCTACGGTTCTCCGGAAACATAGCAAGGTCCTTGAGCATGAATAATTGAGGCGCTTTAGGTGAGGAGACATTTTTTTACCTCCCCAAGTCAATAAATTCACCCATAACATAAGGAGGATCAATTCTGGGCCCTGTGCTCAGGACTACTGTCTGACCAGTCATCTGCACAATGTCTAAATAACGTCCTTTAATTTTGACTGAAAAGCTCCATTCATACAATCCAATAACCCGATACAGACACAATTTCCCAAATCTGACTGTCCGAAAACAACAAAGTTCTGAAAATGTAACGTTTTTCTCTCAGCTCACAGAACACAGAGAAAGGAGGTGGAAAAGGATAATTGCAAAACCTTTGCGATCCCACATGTGGTGATATGGGAGCATCCAAACCACTGAACAGTATTTGACACCCTCACTCTGAAGCCTGGATGTGAAATACGAGGAGCTTGCCCTTTTTAAGAATATAACATTAGGTTAATACAGATGGCTAGGAATGATTGCTGACCTCAGAAACAAACGGTGGAATAATCTCAGCCCAGTTCAGAAATGTGAAAGTAAAGTGCGGACTCTTTATCACCTGCCTACTCTTAGCTGATCCAATGGGTAATCCGAAATCCAGGATGCTGGAATATTGTAAATTTGGTGGCTCTCTGGATGATACAATTAGAGACCGCCCGGTTTGTGGCCGAAGGATTAAAGCCCTACAGCAGAGGTTGCTAGCATGCTAGCCTTAGAAATAGCTGTTTCGATAAGAGCTTGATGCCAAGAAGGCTTCTCAGCTCAGAGAAAGCGCAAGGATCCACAAAACATCTACCACCCAGAGAAAGTCTATCCGGCAACTGGCGTATCATTGTTGTGTAAAAACAGGCAATTCACAGGTTGATTCCGAGAGCAAGATAGCCAATTCAAAGATTGTGACAGAATTGGCCACACAGCACAAGGTGCTGGAGTGAACCAGTTGCTCCAGAAAAGAATGCCCAAAGAAAGCAACAGGACACACCAAAAGGGAAAAACAAAATGAATCACACCAAAAGAATTTACAGCATGGAAGTGAAAACTATGAACAATGAAGACACAGCACTGTTGAAGGCCTGGTCAACAACTGTCGGTGGGAAATCATGGTTGAGGAAGAAAGAACACATTTTCGAAGCACCATGGTGCCCTCAACAGTGTCCCACGCCACTACACTCACCCCCTTCCCTCCCTCCCAGAACAAGGATAGACTCCTCCTCGTTCTCACATTTCATCCCACCAGCCTCCGTGTACAAAGCATAATCCTCCGCCATTTTCACCAACTCCAGCGTGATGCCATGACCAAATACGTCTTCCCTTCACTCCCTCTGTCAGCATTCCGTAGAGACCGTTCCCTCCGAGACAATCTAGTCCACGCCTCCACCATCCCCAGTACCTCTCCCATCACCCATGGCACCTTCCCATGCAATTGCAGAAGGCATAACACCTGCCCCTTTACCTCTTCCATGTTTAACATCCCAGGCCCAAAACACTCATTCCAGGTTAAGCAGCGTTTCACTTGCATCTCTTCCAATTTGGTCTATTGCATTCACTGCTCCCAATGTGGTCTCCTCTATATCGGAGAGACCAAATGCAGACTGGGTGATCGCTTTGCTGAGCATCTTCGGTCTGTGTGCATTCAGGATCCTGACGTTCCCGTTGCTTGCCATTTTAACAAAAGACCCTGCTCCCATGCCCACATGTCTGTCCTTGGCCTGCTGTAATGTTCCAGTGAAGCTCAATGCAACTGGAGGAACTACATCTCATCTTCCGGTTAGACACGCTACAGCCTTCCGGTCTCAACATCGAATTCAACAACTTCCGATGATCAGCCCCACCTCGAGCCATTTGTTTTCATCCCATTTCATTTTAACTGTCTTTTACTATTTCTTTATTTCTTGTCTTTCTCAATATACATTTAACCTTCCCCCCACCCCCCCAAATCTGATCCACCTTTCCTTACCCTTTCGCCTCTTTGCTTCCCCCTTCCCCTCCCCCCACACATGATACAGTTCACCCTCTGATGTTAGTTTCTCTGTTGTTTGACATTTCACACCTTTTGATCTCTCTGGGGACTGCCATTAGCACTCTTTCCACTTGGCATCTGTGGCCATTAGCACCCGGTTTCCCTGGGTTTCTGTGGCTATGACTCATCTTTCATTCTCATTCCACAGTATAAATATTTCCCACTTTCTCTGGCTGTTAGCTTTGACAAAGAGTCATTGGACTCGAAACATTAGCTCTCTTCTCTCCCTACAGATGCTGCCTGACTTGCTGAGATTTTCCAGCATTTTCTGTTTCCTTTCAGATTCCGGCATCCGCAGTAATTTTCTTTTATCCAGACCCCAATTATATTAGGAAACCGGAGGAAACCCCAACAATTTTTAAATTTGTAAACTGTGAGGAAAGGATACTTCACTCCAGAAGTGATTCCACTGACGCCCAGGGATCTTTTGTATTCAAACAAACTTTATTATCAACACACAATTAACTTCATTAACATCCAAGGAAAACACAGCTTCTCAATCAACAGTTAAATAGTTCTATAAAAAGGTTTGAGCTTTCTTTCCCATCAACTTCTAAACTTTCAATGTGGTAAAAACCATTCATCCAGGTCAAATGCCACTGATTAATACAGTTAATATTCAATGGCTTAGAGATTTATGGGCAAAGTCCTTGGGAGAGAAACTTTCAGAAGTCACTCTTGAGAAACATCCCTCCTTAAATCAGAAATGGAGCATAACTCCAAAAATGAAACTAAAAACAGCCACAGCGTAGAGCTGAAAAAACAATATATTCTCACACACCATGTATATAAACATATATATATATATATATATATATATATATATATATACACACACACATATACTATATATATTTTATATATATATATATATATATATACACACACACACATCGCATATGAAATGAAAATCGCTTATTGTCACGAGTAGGCTTCAAATGAAGTTACTGTGAAAAGCCCCTAGTCGCCACATTCCGGCGCCTGTCCGGGGAGGCTGGTACGGGAATATATACACACACCAAATATATACCACGTTTACAATATATATTATAAAGAAATAAATATATCAAGAGATTTCAAAACAATCAATCTGGTTTATGCGCGGATCAATACCCACCTCCACTACTGTTGATTGAGGATTTGTTCGCCGACCTAGCAGAAGTCAGAAGTTCAGCAAGATCAGCCTATTGCAGGCTTACTTGCAAATGAATTTTGCAGCTGAATGTCAATACCTGCTCATCATTATAACACACAGGGCCCTACTCTGCTATAAAAGATTACCTTTTGGTATTACGTCGGCACCTGCTTTGTGTCCACGGTTCAAGGATCAGATCTTAAACAGTGTGCAGGGGGTACAATGTTACCATGGTGACTGAGTACTGGTACCAATGAACAGGAACATTTACATAACCCAGAAGCCTTCAGATGCATGGTCTTCATGTCAGAAAGAACAAGTGTGACTTCTTTCAGTGTCACTACTATATTTAGGTCATGCAATCGATAGCACCCAAGAAGATGGGAGGCCCCACGACCAAAGGCAGCACGGTGGCACAGTGGTTATCATTGCTGCCTCACGTCGCTGAGGTCCCAGGTTTGATCCCGGCCCGGGTCACTGTCCATGTGGACTTTGTCTGCGTGGTCTCATCCCCACAATCCCAAAGATGTGCAGGGTAGGTGAATTGGCCAAGCTAAACACAGCCATAGAGTAGAGCTGAAAAAAATATATATATATTTTCTTTTTAAAATTTAAACGGAGGCCCCACCACCAATGAAGGTAACACAATTAAAATCATTAACTATTATGGGAAATTTATTTTGAATCTTTCAACCCTGCATAAAACAAACCTGGCAACGGATGCAAAAAAGCATCTAAGTCATTAAAGACACACTGAAAAAAATCATAAGTATTGGTGCATTTCAACCCAAAGTTACCACTACAACTTGTCTGTGATGCCTCACTGATGAGTCATGGCGGTGATGTCTCACATACTATCTTCAGGGGAAGAAACACCAATAGCTTTTGTGTTGCATACCTTAACAAGTGCTGAATCAAACTACACCCAGATGGAGAAGGACACCCAGATGGAGAAGGAGGCACTGAGTATTATATTTGGTCTGAGAAAATTTCACCAATGCCCCTATGGTCGTCACTTCACATTGTTGATGGACCACAGGCTCTTAGCAGCTATTTTCAGGCCACAATAAGGCATCTTTGTCGGCAGAAGTGGACTCCAACATTGGTCTTAGATTCGTCCACACACTCCTGTGAGATCAAATACTGACAGTCAGAGAGTCATGCCAACGCTATGCATTGGCATGGTTGCCTTTATCCGCTGGTCAGACACCTAGTAGTGGAAATATCTTCTATTGTGCACAGATAAAACATGTTCCAGGAAGTCAGAAGGTCAGATCCAACGACAGACCAGAAATTATCCCGTGATGGGGGAGGTACTGGAAATGGTGTTAAAAGGGAGGACAGTGGGAATACAATCCAAATTAAATTCATATGCTTTCGGAAAACTAGAGTTGACAGTACAGGGAGATGCCTGTTGTGGGGATAAGGATAATAATTCCTCCAAACTTCCGATAAAGATTATAGGAACAATTAAATAAAGGACACCTAGGTATAATTCTAATGAAGGAACTTGCATGGAGCTACTTCTGGTGGCCAGGAATCGATGCCCAGATTGAGGAAAAACAGAACTGTGCCAGTTGTGCGCACGGGTAAGGAACCCACTGCCATTGTCCCCATTGCACCCATGGGAGTGGCCTAAAACAACTGGACAACATCTACAGATGACTTTGCTGGTCCATACGAGGGGCACATGTTCATGGTTGTAGTAGACGCACATTGCAAGCGGCCTGAGGTGGTCCTGATGAAATCAACAACTGCAGAACAAGTCATGGCAATGACATTTTCACCAGATTTGGTAAACCAGAACAAATTGTGGGTGATGACAGTCCACAATTCGTGGTCCAGGAGTTTGAGGACTATCTAAAGATGAGTGGTATCCAAGACATAAAATCAGCACCTTCCCACCTATCCACGAATGATTTAGTCAAAAGGTTTGTCCAGTCCTTGAAGCTAACACTGAAAGCCTCCAAGGACCAAGATTCATTAAATCACCACCTAAACAGTTTCTTGATGACGTATTGCAACACCACACACACGGCTACTCAGAGGTCCCCAGCTTTACTAATACTGAAGAGGAAGCGGAGAACAACATTTCATCTACTTTAACCGCAGGAAACGTCCAAGATAGTAGAATGCAATCAGCAGTCGCAAATTTTTAAGAAAATAAGCTAATTCCAAAAGACCCTCATTTCAACAATGAGAGCAAGTTTTGGCATGCAGCTATACAACCGGCAAGAAGTGGATCCCTGCAACTGCATTGGCACAAAATGTCCCCGTCTCCTATACAGTACAAACTGAAGATAAGTTAGTGTGGAGACGACACGCAGATCAATTGTTAGCTACATACATCAACGTGCCAGTACCGTGTATGTCAGAACTACCGCAGGATGAACCGCCATCCATATTACCAGGTCGTGTGACTGCAACTTCTGGTCAATCAACAGAAATTGAGGTTGCCGGAGATTCGCCTGCTGTTACTAGTCTTCCTTCTACAAGAGAAACTTTCACGCCTTCCAGAGTAGAGACATCCTCTGAAGAGCTGGAGAGTGCCTCAAAGGTAAAGAATAACCAAATCCCTGAAGTACGCAATCAACCAGTGCAGAATAGTCGCCGACCAGATTGTCTTTCCTATTAACTGTATAATTACTAGGGTAGCACGGTGGCACAGTGGTTAGCACAGCTGCCTCACGGCGCTGAGGACTCAGGTTTGATCCCGTCCCTGGGTCACTGTGCGTGGAGTTTACACATTCTCTCAGTGTCTGCTTGGATTTCAGCCCTACGACCCAAACCTGTGCAGGTTAGGTGGATTGGCCAAGCTAAATTGCCCCTTAATTGAAAAAATATAATTGGGTACTCTAAAAAAATTTTTAAACTGTATAATTACCGTGTAATGATCATTGCCTGCTCTTGCATATATGTTTCCATGACCATATAAAAGTGCTATGGTTAATTATTGTTATGGGACCTTAGAAGTAAAGGGGGAGGGATACTATATAGTTGAGAGTTGTTGTGTGGTCACTAAGTGTCTCGTCACGTGTACAGTTCTTGACGTCATCGGCTGCTTCGCGGGCTTTGCCTCAGTCTAGATCAAGCCTTTGTCGAGTTAACAGCTATTCAATAAACCTGCTGTGTTATTTGCATTCAACCTCACGCGATACATCTTAATGTTCTTTTGTACTCAAAGTGCAGAACATAGCAGACTATGTCTGCTTTGCTTATAACAATTATTAAATGACTCTGGAGAAAGTGATAAAGCAATTTTGTGGTTGAAAAGTTGTAATGCTGCCCAATGCAGAAGGAATTAAGCTAGATCTGAGCAGCTCATTTTAGTGCGAGAGCCAATAGTTGGTAAGCTGGAACGCTGATCAAATAACTCGCCAAAACTAAAGGGAAAAAAAAGGAATGGGATTCAAAGTGAAGAAAGCTAAAATGAGGAATCTCGGGGGAGGGGAGATTAATGCTGAAATTATTCAGAGGAGATAATCCACCCATTCAGTTCTCTATATTGTAAACACAAACAGTGCCAACGGACAAAGTCTTAAAGCAGACACGTCAGCTGTGTCCTTCTTAAGAAGCATCTGCAGTTTCATTTTGTGATGTGTGTAAGATGATGTGTGATGGTGTGCAGAAGACTGGAGAGAAACCAGTTTGAGCAGCCCGCTGCCCCAGTTCTCAAGCCAAGTCGTGGTGAAGTGAAGATAGGTGGAGATGAGGCATGGCTGAAGCAGCCGGGATGCAGGCACTGTGCCAACCACATGTGGAAAACAAAACAACAGAACAAAAAGAGAAACTCAACCAAATCATTTATTTTTATCTCCAAGAAATGAAATACAACAACACGCAGCCAGTGGCAGAAATTTGGCGATCTCTGCACTTCCGTAACACACTGGCTACAATTCAATGTGTTTCACATGTGTGGGCAGCGTTACACATCGAGGGCTTAATGTACTGTGGGCAACTAGTAAAAGGCCATCATTAGGTTAAAAGCTGTGTCTCTTTCATCACTTATATACAGCTGTAAACAACCAGGAAGCCAAAAGGATAAAATTTAAGTGAAAATAAATGAAGCTGTATGGAGATTTTCAACCAAAAGCATGAGCAGGTCACACGTCAGCATGCATGTACACATGACTGCAAGCGCCTTGTACGTACATTTGGTGCCAAACCACGGAGCGGAGATGCTTCTATTTTCCAACTGCTGGCCAGAGGACTGTAATGATGGATCGTTTTCTTCAAACTGAGGGAAGGCCAGAAACTCAAATAGGCAGTGTATCTACTGGACAGGATCTCAACAGAATCGGCTGGAGGGCTGCTGAGGGGGGCAGATCTGAGCAGTAATAGTATTAGCTCTGTTCAGGGCCTTTGATTAACAACCCACAAAGAAACTTAACAAGGGAACAAAACGTATAAAGATGATTTCTTGAGGTATGGTTTTATCAATTGTGCTAATGCAAATAAGGCACAAAGTCTATGCGTGTTATATGCAGGGAAGCATTGGCAAATGAAAGAAGTTGTTTCAGATTTTAAAAGAGAAGTGGTGAGCAAAAAATTACTTTTGGGGTTGAGACCCCAGAGTCAGTTATCAACTTACAGCTGACTCCAAATGAAAGACTACGCTGCTGCAGCTGACTTGTGATGCCACATTAGTAACATGACCAAAGCCCATGAGGCTGAGCGGCACAGTGGCATAGGGGTGAGCACTGCTGCCTCATGATGCTGAGGACCCGGGTTCGATCCCAGCCCTGGGCCACTGTCTGTGTGGCGTTTGCACATTCACATGTCTGTGTGGGTTTCATACCCACAAGTCAAAGATGTTCAGAGTAGTTGGATAGGCCATGCTAAATTGCCCCTTAGTTGGAAAAAAAAAAAGAATTGGGTACTTTAAATTAAAAAAAAAAGCCCATGAGGCTATCAGCATTCTGGAGTAGCATCACCCAGGAGTATCAGTGCTGAGTAAAGCAAGCATTTTGTTGCTATTATCCTTCATGATGACCTACATGCGCGAGGTTGGATTTTGTGTTTTCATAAAGATGGCACAAAGGAACTGGCTGAACTCTGCACCTGATACACGCATTGCCCTCACCTCCATTGAACATGATTCAAGTGAGATTGTGTGGACCAAGCAGCATTAAAGGTGAGGGAATGTGGCATGGGACCGGAAGGGTGGCCGGCGTGGTTCGTGAAGGTCGGCTGGTTGGCAGATGCGGGTCTCAGAAAAAAGTTTGAAATACACTGACTTAAGCTATTCCAATATTCCCTGGACTGATCTGCTGTCACCCTTGCCGACAGAGTATTTAATTTCGGAGCTCTACCAATTAAAGCCAAAGGCAACCATGACTCTGCAGAATGAATGCTTATTTTTTCACCAATGCCTGGGAAATAATATATTGGGTGGCCTGACAACAGTGCGAATTCCTCGAAGCTGGAATAGGAAACATGTAAACTCAACAGAAAAAAGGGTATGTCAACATATTTACCTCTTGCATTCCCTGAATGTTAGAATCTAAATTTATTGAAGTCATTGTTATTTGTTGCACATAAAGTCTCTTGATGATCTAGACTTTAACCACACAATGGTGATAATTTACAGAATTAGAATTTTGGTCCAAACAAGGCCTATATAATGAAACAAGCAGCAAGTGCTCAATGTTTGATTTGAAAGGAATAACCTGTGCACTGTTCTGAGATAAGAATTTAAATTTCATCAGATACGACAAAGGCCCAAGTGAGGGGAGTCTAATAAACAGCTCTGATCATACCTGCCTGCCTTCAGTCACTGATCAACGAGATTGCAGGATCTGAAAGGTGTTCACAGGACAGACAACTCCGAGCTGAAATTTAGGAAGTGGCCATGTAGGATGATTTAACAGAGTTGTTTCTATTTTCCACTTCAATGCGTCTCCCAATTTACATTGAGATTTTCAACTGTTCCATTCAGTGTGTACAATAGCTGAATGGACTGTAGCTGACATTGGTTGCTCTCTCTACTGATGCTGAACTGCTGCCATGCTCGCTGCAGCCCTTGCAGTTTGGAATCATGGAACATTTACAACACAGAATGGCCCACCCCTACTCCTATCTCTTAAGCCCAGAATTTCTGCTGGTGAACTTCCTCTAATGTGAAGCTATTACCATCCAGAAAATGGCCAAGTATGGGAAAATCATGCTACTTCGGAGGCACAAAAACCACTTCAACTCTGCACTGGAACACATCACAGGTTAGGAGTCAGCACACACCGCATTTAGTAAGGGAAAGTTGAACACAAAATGGATATCCCTTTGCTCCCTTTAGCCAAGAATTCGAAACAAACAATGGATGGCAGGTAGATATAGGTGAATGTACTGATGGTGCTCAAGGTTATTGCCGATTGACAGGAATACGTGTACTTCATCAACACTCATGTGCAAATGAAGAAACTGTGGCCACCCTGGTCTAAGTTGGCCTTAATGATTCATTGTTTGAATTGTCAACTGCAGCAAAATATTTAGTATTTGCCAACAATAGCAGATGGAAGCGAAGCAGAATGTATTTTGCCAATATTAATAAATAAATCAAGTAGTGTAATTTTTTTGTGGAGACTACAGTTTAATCATCATGTGAAATGTTTTCACCTAAAATCATTGACAAAGCCTTCACCCTCTACACAATTTGGTAGATAATGATCAATCTGACAATTAAATAAGCTTGGGGGCTCGTTAAAAATTTTGCAACAATTGAGGTCAGCTGCCCCAAAATTCCTCAGTAATCCACAGCAGCAACTGCACCTTCTCCCCTTGACGTACAAAATAGCAACAATGCTTTCTGCAGTATTAAAATGTGATTAATGAAGACAGCACATCCTGTTCAGTACAAAGCCAAAAATTCCTTGAAAACAACTTATTTCCTTTGTTGTCATTTCTGCTTCTGACAAATGGCAAGGGAGGGAGTACTGAACATTGGGCCCTTTTTCTCAAACTCAGTCAATCAAAAGGGCTGCCATTTGGGAGGGAACTGTCTAGATGAGAGATTAAACTTCAGGACCAGATTAGTGGTTTTACTGCAACAGTTCCTCCAAATACACAAGCACAATTAAATCTGGCACCGTGAATGTGTTATACTGGCTGTGCACATGGCAATATTACTGACCTCTCCATTAACAAAATATTGCATTTCTACAGCACCTTTCTCAACCTCAAGGATACCCCAAAGCACTTAACAACCAATCAAGTACATTCGTGGTGTAGTCGCTATTGTAACGTTGAGAGATTCAGCAGCCAAATTATACGACAAACTCCCACAAACAGTGGCCAGATAAATAACCAGATACTGTAATACGTTTAATGATAATTGATGGACATTGCAAGAACCCTCACAACCAGACCCTCAACCCCTGCACTTTTTCAAACAGTACCTTGGGATCTTTTACATCCATGTGATGGGACAGACTTTGGTTTGACAACTCATACAAAAAATGGCATCTTTGACAGTGCAGCACTCCCTCAGTGCTGTGCAAGAGTGCCGCATAAGATTATGTGCTTAAATTTCAGATTAGCTTTAGTCCATAACATTCAAACATTGGAACCTGCCTTTGAGTCAAGGCTGACACCTGTACAAATGCCAACAACACAAGTTAGCCTTCAGCAGAGTTAGTTATTAATAACAGTTTCTCATAAGTGAGAGCCTTAAATCAAAACTCTCAGTCATCTACAGCAGTAGTATTGAAGCATCTGCCTTTTGACAGGTCTGTACACTAAACCTCTAAAGGCACTTAATTTAAAATTAACTGTTTCCTCTAATTTGCAATGTTTTTACTAATGGATCTTGGGTGTCCTAATTTAACAACAGTCCTTTGAATTCTTTCTGGATCTTGGGAGATTTTCAAACAGTGATTGCAAAATACCACCGATTTGCCTGGGTTTCTGCATCACATTGCCAGGGACTGCAGGTTGCAAAGCCTCTCCACTTATACAGTAGCATGTTCACACCTGACTTTCTGACACTTTGGTTCGTTTGGACCATCTATTTCAGCAAAAACACTTTTTGGTGTCTGTATGAATGTAACACTCCATAACCTACTACGTATAAACTGTGTGGATAGGAACCAATTCAATCCCAGAATATCAATTTACAAATAGTAGAGAAAACAGATATTTCCACACCAAAAATTAAACATTGCTTGAAATACTGAAATTGTAATTAAGCTGAACTTCTGAGTCGGGAAGTATCAATTCCATTTTATTTCAAATTGTGAGATTGAGCAATATTTAAAATATTTATATTAATGTGAATTTGTGTCTTTTTAAGAATGTGTTGAGTTCCACCTTCAGCACGTTAGCTCGGCTAACTAGACAGTGTGATGGGTGACCCATGGGTCAGAGATTTTGGACACCAGTCATTGAGCAGTGTGGAGGTAAATTTTCAATGCTCAAGTTAAAAAGAGGATGTTCATGATTCAAGATGGATGTGGACCATTTATCTAATCATTGATGTCGCCATAGACAGGTTCTCCTTTCCCTACTGTAAAGTACTCGGAAGCAGTAGGTGAGGTGAAGAATAATGAAACATTTTCATCTTTAAAAGTGTGTATGGGAATGACACAGAAAATCACAATGCCCTGTCTATGTTCCAAACTGGTGGATGACTCACACTGATGGATACTGTTTCAAGTTTCAAAATATATCTCTTTTTCATTAATAAATGAGGTCAACAGCAGCAAGATCGAAACAAATGGGAGAATTTAATATAAATTTAGAGTACCCTATTCATTTTCCCCCCAGATAAGGGGCAATTTAGGTGGCCAATCCACCTACCCTGCACATCTTTGTGGGTTACATAGAACATAGAACAGTACAGCACAGAACAGGCCCTTCGGCCCTCAATGTTGTGCCGAGCCATGATCACCCTACTCAAACCCACGTATCCACCCTATACCCGTAACCCAACAACCCCCCCCCTTAACCTTACTTTTTATTAGGACACTACGGGCAATTTAGCATGGCCAATCCACCTAACCCGCACATCTTTGGACTGTGGGAGGAAACCGGAGCACCCGGAGGAAACCCACGCACACAGGGGGAGGACGTGCAGACTCCACACAGACAGTGACCCAGCCGGGAATCGAACCTGGGACCCTGGAGCTGTGAAGCATTTATGCTAACCACCATGCTACCCTGCTGCCCCTACTACCCTGCTGCCCCTGTTGTGGGGGTGAGACCCACGCAGGCACAGGGAGAGTGTGCAAACTCTACACGGACAGTGACCCGGGGCCAGTACCGAACCTGGATCCTCGGCGCAGTGACGCAGCAGTGCTAACCACTGCGCCACCGTGCTGCCACAACAAATGGGAGGATTTGTAGGATTTAGCAGTTCAAAGAATTCCCAGCACTTTTTTCGTAACGACAGTCAGGAAAGGGAGGGAGTTCCAGGATTTTATCGCAGCAACAGTTAAGTGAAAAATTAAGTATGGGAAGATCACAGCCCTGATATACATAATCACTGTTCCAACAGCTGAGAGAATAGCTCAACATACCTGGCCCCAGTCTTTGATAATTTTTCAAATGTATAAAATGGGCGGCACAATGGTACAGTGGTTAGCACTGCTGCCTCAGTTCCAGGGACCCAGGTTCAATTGCGGCCTCAGGTGACTGTCTGTATGGTGTCTGTACGTTCTCCCCGTGTGTGCATGGGTTTCCTCCGGGTGCTCCAGTTTCTTCCCACAGCCCAAAGATGTGCAGGTTAGGTGGATTATGCTAAATTGCCTCTTAGGTGTCCAGGTTAGGTGGGGCTACTGGGTTACAGGGATAGGTGGAGGCATGGACTTCAGTTTAAGTAGAGTGCTCTTTCCAAGGGCCGGTGCAGGCTCAATGGGCCGAATGGCCTCCTTCTGCATTCTAAATTGTATGAGGCTATAAGGAACCCAAGGATACCAAAATCGGGAGTGCATGGAAATAGAGGTAATTAGTTGTCTAGGAGGCAAAGAGAAGGGATAATGGATATGGGCTCCAACTGGCAAGATGTGACTAATGGTGTCACTCAGGAGATTCGCGCTTCAGGTTTTCACTATTTATCAATGACTTGGATGAAGAAACAGTGAGAGGGTCGTATGTTCAAGTTTGTTTGCACTCCCAAATTGGGTAACAATGAGTTGTGTAGATCCGAACAGAAGGGACAGATTATGAATGAGGAAAACTATAGCGGATGGACAGATGAGAGGCCATCCACTTTGGGGCCCAAGAAAGAGAGAATGCTTTCCAAATGGGCAGAACCCAGAAACAATGGAGGAAAAGTGATTTAGGGGTGCAAGTACAGAAACCTCAGGAAATTGCTGCACGAATTGGGAATGCAAAGGGCTACATGTTATATTTTAGTAACTAAACACCAGCACGCTGTCATGATCCTACCCAAAGGTAGCAAGGTAAAGACACCAGAATGCAGGACTCAACTGTGATTTCGAGGGGGCTTATGATTTAGAGTTCTACAGCACAGAAAAGGCCCTTCGGCCCATCAAGTCTGCGCCGGTCAAAAACAACCGCCTAACTATTCTAAACCGATTTTCCAGCATTTGGCTCATAGCTTTGTATGCCTTTGCATCGCAAGTGTACACTTAAATACTTCTTAAATGTTATGCTCCACCACCCTTTCAGGCAGCGAGTTCCAGACTCCCACCATCCTCTAAACCTCACATCCCCATCTAAACCTCCTGCTCCTTATTATGCCCCTGGTTATCGATCCCTCCACCAAGGGAAAACGCTTCTTCTTATCTACTCTTATGCACGTCATAATTTTATAAATCTCAATCATGTCCTCCCTCAGTCTACTTTGCTCCAAGGAAAACACCGCCAGGCTATCCAATCTCTCTTCATAACGAAAACTCTCCAGTCCAGGCAACACCCTGGTAAATCTCCTCTGGACCCTTTCAAGTGCCATCACACCCCTCCTACAATGCGAATTACAGGACTGCACACAATACTCTAGCTGTGACCTAACCTATGTATTATATTGTTCCAGCATAGCCTCTCTGCTCTTAAACTCCAAGCCTCGACTAATAAAAGTAAGTATACCATATGCCTTCTTAACCATTGTATCTACCTGCTCTGGTACCTTAAGGGACCAGTGTACATGTACACCCCTCCCTCTCATCCTCGGTGCTTCCCAGGATCCTGCAGTTTATTATGTGTTCTCTTTCCTTGTCTGTCCTGTCCAAGTGCATTATCTCACACTTATCTAGATTCAATTCCATTTGCCACTGATTAACCCATCTGACCAGCCCACCTGTGATCTAAGGCGATCATTACCCCACCAATTTTCGCATCATCTGCGAACATACTAATCAACCCTCCTACATTCAGATCTAAATCATTTATATAAAGCACAAACAGCAAGGGTCCCAACACTGATTCCTGCGGGACCCCACTGGACACAGGCTTCCAGTCAGAGGAACACCCCTTGACCATCACCCTCTGCTTCCCTACCACAGCCAATTCCAGATCCAATTTGCCAAATTTCCTTGGATCCCATGGGCTCTTACATTCGCATGCTTGTCATTTATTAGTCATTCTTCAAACATTGACTAGTGGTTTAAAAGTAGAAGAATTTATTGTACATTAAATGAAAGCGCTCCATTTATATTAACTGGACTATGTCTTACAGACTTTCCTTTTTTAAGGTGAGCAGCATTGCCACTATTTGTACTTGGGAGTATGTTTAAT
This sequence comes from Scyliorhinus canicula, assembly GCF_902713615.1. NCBI lineage: Eukaryota > Metazoa > Chordata > Chondrichthyes > Carcharhiniformes > Scyliorhinidae > Scyliorhinus > Scyliorhinus canicula. The sequence continues at coordinate 158,270,723 of NC_052147.1, forward strand.
GTGATGCTGCATTAACAATTGAGACATTAATATTTTCCAAGTAACCAGATCATAGTGTCTACTAAATGAAAATTGTGTACATGAATAATAAAACGGGGCATACGGTTAGTTTAGTGCTCAAAGCTCTCTTTGAGATTCACTTGTAGGTTAAGCAGAGATTTCATCAAATAAAAAAAAACTGTTCCCGGCGACTGAAGAATTGATAATCAGAAGGAACAGATTTCAGCTGATTTACAAAAGAATTGGAGGCGACATGAGGATAAACTTAATTTTAACGCAATGAGTGGTCAGGATTTGGATTGTGCTGCCTGATAGCGTGGTTGGTACAAATTGCATTCAAAATTAAATTGGGCAAATACTTGGAGATATGTGGGGAAAGTCAAGGGCAGCACGGCGGCACAGTGGTCGGCACAGTTGCTTCACAGCATCAGGGTCCCAGGTTCGATTCCCGACTTGGTCACTGTCTGTGCGGAGTCTGCACATTCTCCCCTGTGTGTGCGTGGGTTTCCTCCGGGTGCTCCAGTTTCCTCCCACAGTCCAAAGATGTGCAGGTTAGGTGGATTGGCCATGCTAAATTTCCCTTAGTGACCAAAAAAGGTTGAGTGGGGTTACTGGGATAGTTTGGAGGTGTGGGCTTAAGTGGGGTGCTCTTTCTAAGGGCCTGTGCAGACTCAATGGGCCGAATGGCCTCCTTCTGCACCGTAAATTCTATGATTCTATGACTAACTGGATTGAGTTTTGAAAAGCCAGTACAAACTCGATAGGTCAAATGGAGTCCTTCTGCGCTGGACTGATCCATGATTCTATTAAAATATACCTAAATGTAGTAAACGATTGATTTGACTTATTCTATCAGAAGGAAACCATACTCAGCTGCCCCATCCAACCATGTCGCCATTTCTCAATCACTGCTCCAATTTTAGTTCAACAACCGATGAACAGGACTCCCTTGCTGGCACCATTTGCCTGGTTGAAGAAAGGAGCGGGGTTGGGACACATACAAGTCAAGAACAGTCTCTTACCACAGACTCTGAATGAGGCAATTCAGATCTTTATCTTTTTCTCATGCAGCTCGCAAAGGATGAGTGCGTATATGGCAGTATCAATAATACCAAGATTTCTGCCTAATTATTCCACTGAATGGGGCGGCACAGTGGTGCAGTGGTTAGCACTGCTGCCTCATAACACTGAGGACCCGGGTTCGATCCCAGACCCAAGTCACTGTCCGTGTGGAGTTTATACATTCTCTACGTGTCTGCATGGGTCTCAGTCTCACAACACAAAAGATGTGCAGGGTAGGTGGGTTAGCCACACTAAATTTTCCCTTAATTGGAAAAAAATGATTGGGTACTCTAAATTTATAAAATAAGAAAAAATATTATCCCACTGAAGCCAGTTAACCTGTTGATTGCTTTCAAGTGTTTTTATTTCACAAGAGGTCCACTTCCTTTCATCTTCCACAGACAATTATACAAATACCTGGACATTCATGTTAAAAGGAGCCACTGTCAGTAAATACATGGGATTCGTCCCCAACATTGCTTCTATGATAGGGGCTGGTTTAGCACACCGAACTAAACAGCAGGTTTTTAATGCAGAACAAGGCAGCAGCGTGGGTTCAATTCCCGTACCGGCCTCCCCAAACAGGAGCTGGAATGTGGCGACTAGGGGCTTTTCACCGTAACTTCATTGAAGCCTACTTGTGACAATAAGCGATTATTATATTATTATAATCTAGAAGGTCCTTGTTGCATCGCAGCAAAATGATGGAAATGCAGAGGATAGAGGTTTGACTCTCTGGACAGAAACAATGGAAAATTAGCAATGCGCAGGCAATTTTCAATATGAAGCACCCGGATATTAACCCATTGCTTGATTGATCTAGCAACATGGTTCAGTTCAATGATTTGCTCTGCCCTCTTCCACTTCCAGTCCAATAACTAGTTTGCATTTTTCATGGCAGTCACCTACAGCAAGGGATTGTCTCAATCGCAATTCGCATGAGTATAAAACCAGAAAGGAAAGCACTGAACCATTAAACCCAGTTTATCGTACACAGGGTAAGTGTTTATACATCTTTGGTGCATAAAACGTAATTGGTTATATATAACCCTGTATAACACAAATCAGATATTTCTATCCAATCGGGCTACAGACAATCAGGATAGTGCAGAACTTTAAAAAGGTAGAGAGTTAGTTCATTTGGCTGGACGGTTGGTTTGGGATGCGGAGCATGGCTAACAGCATGGGTTCAATTCCCATACCAGCTGAGGTTATCCAGGAGGGTCATGCCTTCTCAACTTTGCCTCTTGCCAGAAGTGTGGTTACCCTCAGGTTAAATCACCACCAGTCAGCTCTCTCTCAAAAAGATGAAAGCAGTTTATGGTCCTCGGGGACTATGGCGACTTTCATGCCATAGTACATACACAAAGAAGCTATGTTAAATTGTATAAAACACTGGTTTGGCCTCAACTGGTGTATTGCGTACAGTTGTGGGTACCACACTTTAAGGCATTAAAAGAGGGTCCAGAAAAGATTCACAAGAATGGTTCTAGGGATGGGGAACCTCAGCTATCTGTAAAGATTGGGGCATTTGGGACTGGTTTCCTTGGAGACAAGAGGAGATTTGATAGAGGTATTCAAAATCACGAAGCTTATAGATAGAGTAAATAGTGAGAAACTGTACCTGTTGGTGATAGGAACAAGAAGCAGAAGCAGAGAACACAAGTTAATGGTAATTGGCAAATGAAGCGATGAGACATGAGGAATATCTTTTATGTGGAGTGGTTAGGAGCAGGAATGGACTCAGACAGGGTGCTGGAGACAGGGTTAATTGAGGCTTTCATAAGAGAACTGGATCTTATCTGAAAGGAAAATACTTAAAGGGCAATGGGGCAACGGCAGGGAACAGCACTAGGTGCAGAACTCCTTCAGGAGGCTCGCACATACATAACAGGTTAAATGGCTTGTGCTGTAACCAGTCTAAGGTATTATATTTCCACTGATGTTTAAAACGTATTCCTAGCAAAGCAGTAACGCAATGGACAATCCCATCCACCCTGTAACCACCTCCCTGGATTATATTCTTCAATGGAGGCACCACTGAATAAATCTGATGGCAGGTCACAGAAATGTGGGGTCTCTGTTACTGTTTAGTCACTAGTGTTGAGTTCCACTGAGAAAGTGAAAATCTTCCATCTACTGTGAATAGTCCCTGTTTAACGTACAAATATTAACAGTGCTTTCTTTGACACTCTGCCATTTAATCTCGGAAATAAACTCAACACAGTTTTATTTTCGTCTCTCTCTCCCCCTTGGAGCAAAACATCAAGTGTGAGGGGGACTAGGACCTCACATTGTATATTTTATGACATATAGATAGATATCGTCACGGCTATTTCTAACATTTGAAAAGCTGGACAAAGACCTTTCAAAATGGTTGAATTAATGTCTGTCTGTGACCCCCCCCCCCCCCCCCCGAACAAAAGGAGCTGCCTGGCATTATCAGGAAACCTCCACATCGCTATTCCCTAAGAGACACTAACCAACCCCCTATGGGCTGCACAGGCTGAATTCAAAGCGAAATATACAACGGCCATCTGCATTTCATAATCCAGGCTGGCCAACAGGGGTCTGCTCATCTGATAAGACACAGGGGCACATAACTTTCCTTTCTATTCTTAATGTTTGAGACATTTAAACAATCTTGGGGACCCATCCTTTGTCAAACAGTGTGGAGAGGGGAAAGACATGTGATATGGGCCTCTGTCTTGTAGAATCAGTAATATTGCCTTGCTGGGCTGAATAACCCAGCCTGACATTTACCTAACTTGCAGCCCCTGCTAGATATTCTGTACCGTCATCTACAGGGCTGAAACATAACACAGAAACATAGAAAATAGGAACAGGAGGTGGCCATTCGTCCTTCAAGCCTGCTCCGCCATTCATGATGATCATGACGGAACATTCAACTGATTCGTCTCTGCATGTCTCTCTCATTGTGTGAAGTCAACTCCATCAGAAAAGTGAATTATCCAGCATTGGTTTTGAGCCCACTGACCTCAGTGAAGGAATGCCTTAAGACTTTGATTCTGGACTCTGGATCCCACATGAAACAATGTTTATTTTCTCTGCACAGTAAATGTACACAGTACACAAAATGTATATAGTAAATTCTTTTACTGTACCGCGACACACATGACAATAAATCTAAATCTTTACTATCTGAAGGTAATGTAAGGTGCAGGGTGTATTGTGAACCATTATTTTTGCATTGTGTGTGCATGTAAATAAAGTAACAATTTGTATTCATTTTATCTGGAGTTTGCCATGGGGTACTAAAACTGAGGGGGGTTCAGAAATGCACCATACAAAGAGGGCAACAAAAAAATCTGTTTACAGATGGATAGTGAGCAGAGAAATTGGGACTGTGATTTTTTTAAATTCATTTTTACAGAATGTGGGCTTCGCTGGCTAGGCCAGAATAATTTGTCCATCTGAAATTGCCCTCGAGAAGGTGGTGGTGAGCAACCCAAAAGCAAGTTTACCTTGAACTTCTTTTATTACAATTTTTCTCTTTACCCCTCTTCCCCTGGGCTAGCTGATAGCTCTACAGGTTCTGGGGACAACTCATCATGTAGCCCCCCTCCTGAGCTCAGGACACGGAGGCCAATTGCAACTTTGTTATCATCACCATAGTGGAGATGCGGTACCTGGGTAACCCGAATCTTTCTGTTCTGAATGGAGAAACCAAGTATCTTCCAAAAGGTCATTAGAGATCACAACAGTTATAGATATAGAACAGTACAGCACAGCACAGAACAGGCCCTTCGGCCCTCAATGTTGTGCCGAGCCATGATCACCCTACTCAAACCCACGTATCCACCCTATACCCGTAACCCAACAACCCCCCCCTTAACCTTACTTTTATTAGGACACTACGGGCAATTTATCATGGCCAATCCACCTAACCCGCACATCTTTGGACTGTGGGAGGAAACCGGAGCACCCGGGGGAACCCACGCACACAGGGGGAGGACGTGCAGACTCCACACAGACAGTGACCCAGCCGGGAATCGAACGTGGGACCCTGGAGCTGTGAAGCATTTATGCTAACCACCATGCTACCCTGCTGCCCCACCATGCTACCCTGCTGCCCCTTGGGCCAGTTTTGGCCAGGACAGCACGGTGGCACAGTGGATAGCACTGCTGCCTCACGGCACCAAGGTCCCAGGTTCGATCCGGGCTCTGGGTCACTGGCCATGTGGAGTTTGCACATTCTCCCCATGTTGCGTGGGTTTCGCCCCCACAACCCAAAGATGTGCAGGCTAGGTGGATTGGCCAGGCTAAATTGCCCCTTAATTGGAAAAAATGAATTGGGAAAACTAAATTTATTTTAAAAACAGTTTTGGCTGGCAGATGCACTTGGTACAAATATAGGAACAGGGGGAATAAATGGTGCTCTGTGTTGTAGCCATTCTTTTATTCTATGAACATATGAACAAGAGGAAACTAGAAAACCCAATTTAAAGGAGTAGTAAGAGTGTAGGTTAGTAATGTGGTGGATGGTTACCAGAAAATAAAAGTGAGGGACAGAACAGATAAATGTCTTTATGCACCAAGGAGTTATAGAAGAGTGGAGAAATCTAACATTAAAACAAATTTAAAAGCTTTGTATCTAATTGCAAGAAGCATTTGTAACAAACTTAAATAGCTAACGGCGCAAATAGAAACAAAAGTTATGATATTGGTGGGGATTACTGAAACGTGGTTACGTGATTCTGGGAATTGAATATCCAAGGGTACGCAGTATTTTGGAAAGATAGGGTGAAAAGAAAAGAAGGTGGCATAGGCGTACTGGTGAGGAAAGGAATCAGTGATGTAATGAGAAATGACATAAGCACTGGAGATCAAGATTTCAAATCAGTCTGGGTAGAAATAAGAAATAACAAAGGGACAAAGTCCTTGGAAGGAGTAATTTATAGGTCTCCAAACAGTAGTTCTAAAGTGGGGCACAGTATAAACTAGGAAATACTGGGGACTTGCAAGAAAGGTACAGCAATAATAATGGGCGATTTTAAAATGCACATAGACTGGAGGAAGCAAATTGGCAAGGGTAGCCTGGAGGCAGAGTTCATTGAATGTATTAGAGACTGATTCTTGGAACAGTGTGTTGGGGAGCCAACCAGGGAGGAGGCTACTCTCGATTTGGTATTGTGTAACGAGGAGGGATTAATTAATGACCTCGTCGTTAAGGATCCACGAGGGAGTAGTGACCATAGTATGGTAGAATTCAAGATTCAGTTTTGGGGCGAGAAATGGAGTCCCACACTAGTGTTCTGGAATTAAATGAAGGAAATTACATAAGCCGGAGGTCAGATTTGGCCCGTATGGACTGGGCAGGAAGGCTAAAAGGTAGAACAGCTGATGAGCAGGAGCAGTTGTTTAAGGAGATACTCAATTCCTCATAACTAAAATATATCCCAGTGAGGAAGAAAGATGGGAAATGGATAAAAAAACATCCACGGCTAAACAAGGAGGTCATGGACAACATAAAGACAAAAACTAGGGTACATCATATTGCAACGGCCAGTGGCAGACTGGAAAATTGGGAAACTTTCAAACATAAACAAAGGGATACTAAAAAAGTAATTTTAAAAAGGCGAAGGTAAATTATGAAAAACAACTAGCAGAGAATATCAAAAAGGATAGCAAAGGATTCTACAGGTACATAAAAGGGATGAGTCGCTAAGGTGCATGTTGGCCCCTTGGAAGATGAAACTGGTGAGTTAATATTGGGGAACACAGAAATGGCAGAGATGCTAAATCAATACTTTGCCTCAGTTTTCATGGTGGAGGACGCTAGTACCATTCCTATAGGAACAGGCAATTCAGAGGTAATGGAAAGGGTGGAATTTGGAACAGTCAGCATCAACGGGGAAACGGTACTCAACAAACTCCTGGGATTGAGGGCAGACAAGTCCCCAGGGCATGGTGGCCTACATCCTAGGGTGTTAAAGGAAGTGGCAGCAGAGATAGTGGATCCATTGGTTATGATATTCTAAAATTCCATGGACACGGGAAAGGTTCCAATGAATTAGAAAAATGCTAACGTAATGCCCTTATTCAAAAAAGGAGGGAAGCAGAATGTGGGAAATTACAGATCAGTTAGTTTAACATCAGTTGTTGGAAAATTGTTCGAATCAATTATCAAGGACATAATATCAGGACATTTGGAAAGCCAAAGCGCTACCCGTCGGAGTCAGCATGATATTATGAAGGACAAATCATGTTTTACTTATTTGCCCGAGTTCTTCGAAGATGTAACAAGCAAAGTGGATAATGGGGATCCTATAGATGGAGTATATCTGGACTTCCAGAAGGCGTTTGATAAGGTGCCGCACAGAAGGTTAATTCACAAGATGAGATCCCATGGGATATGGGGTAATTTATTAGCTTGGATAGAAGACTGGCTGATGGACAGGAGACAGAAAGTGGGGATAAATGGGTATTTTTCTGGATGGCAAGATGCAACTGGTGGAGTGCCAGAAGGTTTGGTCCTTGGTTGCCAGATATTTATAATCTATACTGACGACTTGGATACAGGGATAGAAGGTTCTATAGCCAAATTTGCAGATGATACAATAATAGGTTGGACAGTAAGTTGCAATGAGGAAATAAGAACCTTGCAAGTGGATATAGGTTAAGAGAGTGGGCCAAAATGTGGCAGATGGAGTTTAACGTGGATAAGTGGGAGATCAAGCATTTTGGTTGAAAAAATGAAAAGGCAACTTATTATCTAAATGGGGAGAGACTTTGGGGTGCTATACACAGCATTGATAAGACTGCACCTGGAATATTATGCACAGTTTAGGCTCCTTTATTTGAAGAAAGATGTAGTGGCATTGGAGGCAGTTCAGAGGAGGTTCACCAGATTGATTCCAGAGTGGGGGGTTTGTCGTATGAGGAGAGATTGAACAGTTTAGGTATATATTCTCTAGAGTTTAGAAGAATGAAGGGAGATCAAGTTGAGGTATACAAGAAGCTAAAAGGTATGGATAAAGAATGCGTGGAGCTGATGCTTCCTCTTTTGGGGCATTCTAAAACTAGAGGTCATAATCTTAGAATAAGAGTTAGCAAATTTAAAATAAATTTGAGTAAAAATTACTTATCTCAAAGGGTTGTGAATCTGTGGAATTCGCTACCCCAGAGTGTGGTGGATGCCAGACTTGCAGAGATTTTCCAGCATTTTCCCTTTCGTTTCAGATTCCAGCATCCGCAGTAATTTGCTTTTATCCAGAGTAAATTTAAGGATGAGTTAGATGGATCTATAACTGGTAATGGGCTGAAGGGTTATTGACAGCAGGCAGGATGGTGGATTTGAGGCCAGAAAGGGATCAGCCATGATCACATTGAGGGTGTTTAGGCTTGGGAGGCTAAATTACCTACTCCTGCTATAAGGTCATGTGTTCTAGGGAGGAGATGCTCTGGCTGATTTCGCAACCAGATCTTTTGTCTGTAACATTGTAGGTAGCAGATGAGGAACATATCAATCATGATAGAATGGCGGAGCAGACTCGATGAGCCAAATGGCCTAATTATGCTCCTATATCTTATGAACTTATGATAAAGAGCTGGAGTAGGCAATCCATTAAATGCTCCGCCATTTAATACGATTATGGCTGATCTGATAGTAACCTCAAATATGCATCCACGCCTACCCTAACAACCTTTAACCTTTCACCTCCTTGTTTACGAAGATCAGGGGTGGCTTAGTGGTATAGTCACTGGACTAGTAATTCAGAGACCTGGGGTAATCTGGGGACCCGAGTTCAAATCCCACAGTAGATGGTGTCATTTGAATTTAACGTTGAAGATGTATCTTGGTAGACACATGAACGGGCAGGGAATGGAGGGATACAGATAGTTTAGGGCAGCACGGTAGCATTGTGGATAGCACAATTGCTTCACAGTCCAGGGTCCCAAGTTCGATTCCGGCTTGGGTCACTGTCTGTGCGGAGTCTGCACATCCTCCCCATGTGTGTGTGGGTTTCCTCCGGGTACTCCAGTTTCCTCCCACAGTCCAAAGATGTGCAGGTTAGGTGGATTGGCCATGCTAAATTGCCCTTAGTGTCCAAAATTGCCCGTTGGGTTGGGTTATGGGGATAGGGTGGAGTTGTTGACCTTGGGTAGGGTGCTCTTTCCAGGAGCCGGTGCAGACTCGATGGGCCGAATGGCCTCCTTCCGCACTGTAAATTCTATGATGATAGTGTTGGGTGGGATTATTGGGTTATGGGGATAGGGTGGAGGTGTTGACCTTGGGTAGGCTGCTCTTTGCAAGAGCCAGTACAGACTCGATGGGCCGAATGGCCTCCTTCTGCACTTTAAATTCTATGAGTCTATCCACCTCAGCCTTAAAATATTCAAAAAATTATGTTTCCACACTCTTTTCAGGAAGAGTTCCAAACACTCGCGATCCTCAGAGAAAATATTTCATCTGATCTCAGTCTTATTTTCGTCCCAATTCTAGATTCTCCCACAAGAGGCGACATCCTCTCCAAACTGACCCTCTCGGGATCTTATATGATTCCAACAGATCATTTTCAAAAGAAAATGCACCCTACTCTTTGATTTGCACTCATCATACAAACACTAAATTAACTTTAGATGCAAGTGTTGAGGCTACCTAAAGGGACACAAAGAGACAATCGAGTACAACCTGTGAGAATTCGGGGCGCTCAGTACCTTGAAATCTACTGTTCTACAGATCTCCATATCAAATCATCTTACAGCACAGTGTCCATTGGCACATCCTGACTATACTCTATCTTTGACAGAACAGCCTTGCTTAGTCCCACACTCCCACTTTGTAAATTTTCCATCGCCGAGCAACTATCCAACTCACTTTTTAAATTACTGATTGAATCAACTTATATCACTTTTTCAGGAAGAACATTCCAGATCCCAGCAACTCTGAAAACATGTTGTCCTCAACTCCTCTTGTGATCGTAACCCATTAATTTTGAATCTATAACCTCTGGTTATTGACCCACTTGCCAGAGGGATTAGTTTTTCTTTATCTACTGTTATCAAAACCTCTCATCATCTTCCCCAATTCGATCACCATGTTCCAAGGACAACAGTCCAAACCTTTCTAACTGCTCCTCATAACAGAAGGCCCTTATCCATGGCAACACAAAATCCCAACAGTGAAGAAGGAGGCCATGCAGTCCATCAAGTTTGCGCCGACACTGTGAAAGAGCACTCTACCTAGGGCCACTCTCCCACCCTCGGCAGTGATCACGACACTAAGGAACAATTTATCCTGGCAAATTCACCTAATCTGCACATCTTTGGACTAGGAGAGAAAACCTGAAGCATCCAGAGGAAACCTATGCAGGAAGAACGTGCAAATCTACACACATACACAGTCACCCAAGGCCGGAATCAAACCAGTATCGCTGTGAGGTAGCAGTGCTAACCACTGTGTCATCGTGCTGCCGTGGTAACATCCTGGTCAACTTCCTCCTTGACTTTCTAAGACATTTACATCTTCCCTGAAGTATTGTCTGCAATATTCCAGTTGAGGCCTAATTATAATAGAATAAGTTCAATGTGATTCTGACAATTTAAAGGAGTGGTCCGGGTCCCTCACATTAAGACATAATTTCAGGAACTGCTTCTCAAATTTTAGATTTCTTAATTAACTAAAGTAATTATAAAAGAAACATGTTGCATTTTGTTGGACTGGTGCATTGGTCGGTACACATGTCTAATCACGATTCTTCACATTCCGACTGATTTGACACCTGCGTCTCATTACGCAATCGAAGGCCAAGCTTCAAGGAAGGAAAACATGTTTTTTGGCAAAATTCGCAAGCCCATTCATCTGTCAACTTGACCTTGGGATAACTGTTGCACAGTTTTCATTGAAAAATACAGGTCACTCCTGCTTTGAAATACATTGTTGTAGGTCCAATTGCTAATGAAAAAGAAAAGAGAGCACACCTCCTGCCATTGAAGTTATTAAAGCGGGGGCTGGTTATAAACTACAGCAAAGCTATACTGCAAAGCACAATTATTTTTTTGAAGGGTTAAAAAGTATCCCGTCTCTTTTTACACCAGGTGGCTCCTACCTATGAAGAATATCAGGGTTGCAGCACATTAACAGCAATTTTTCAACGCCCACGCTGCAAATCCAAATATGTAATGTAGCAATTTAAGACAATGTGGGGATAACGCAATTCATATAAATGGGTACTCACAGCCATCAGCTCTTTCTGAAAGGACTTCTTTTCCTTGTTCTCAGAGTCATTGCAATCCTCCTTGAGTTTTTCCAGTACAGACGCCACACGTTCCGGCTCGCTGTCTATCTCTGTCCGGCAAAAATGCACAAGCGGCATGTTTTTGTAACCCAGAGCGTCGGCAAACGCTCTCCAGCTGCTGATATTTTCCATCAGTGTCATCCTTACAGAGGCATAAATGTAGGTCAGAAACTTGCTGGGGCGCAGAATCTGATCCAAGAGTGCAGAGGTGGTTAGATCAGGCCCAAGGAAGAAGCTCGGCTTAATTTTTCCAACCACAAGCACATTTTTGGCATGTACAAGCCCAATCTTCCCTTGATAGTAACCAGTGTACCATTCCTTAGTTCGCAGCTGTCCTTTCAACTTAATCTTCTCTTCACTCAGTAGTGCAATGACATCTCCCTTTTTATACTCCAAAAGATAATAGTTTTTATTCTGCCTTACTACAGTCTTCAGCAGCTTACCATACTTGAGGTTGTGGACATGGCGGTCCTGAAAGGTGGGGTATTTACTCGTGACAGCCAAGGGTGAGAGAACAATCTTGCCGACTTCTTTCTTCTTCAAGAACCTCCTCTGCCCGCTGTTACGCGTCCCAGACTTCGGAGGCGGCTGTGGTGTCCTCACACAGAATTGTGTGATCATCACCTCCTGGTCATTCTTTACCTGGATCCTCAGCGTGAAGTCAGAAAGTTCATCCGGAATACGTGAGTGGATGGGAAAGATGAGGCGGCTGACCTTCCCAAGCTTCACCTGAAATCCACGGACAACCTTAACTTGGTTAGAGGGTTTAATCTCGTAGTTAGAAATATTGGGGTGTATGCTGATCTTCAGGTCCTGGGGTTTGGCTAACACAAACTGGTGCTTGCCCCACAGCTGCAATGCCACTGGTGGTGCAGTCAAAACTTCTCGACCTACCTCACTGACCAGCAATGATTTGGGTGCACTGTTATGCCCAAAAACAGCTACCACTGCCTTGAATGAAGGATGGATATGCTTAGGTCCATAAACGCCAACCGTGACATTTTTGTTAATGCAATCCCACACAGTGTCAGGGTACTGCAGGGTCCTGGCCTGAGACACCACAACAGCATACATGCAAGGCTCCAGATTGTCCAGCTGCACCTGTACTGTATCGCCATAGTGATAAACCTGAGGCATTGGCGAGAATGGCCCATCTTTGCTGTCACTACAGAGGCACGTTATCTCAGCATCCTTCCTGCTCGCTACGTCGTCCTTCAACTCAGCAGAAATTTTCATTTCCAATGTAAGGAATGTCTTGACTTCCATGTTGCTCAATTTTATTTCAACCACGGGGCTAATGGTCGTACATTTATCATTGTTCAATTCCACTGGAGGGTCCAACAAGGCTTTCATCGAGATCTGCTGGGTTTCTCCGGGAGACACGTGTCCTTCTGGTACATGAATAGTGATATTTGTGTCTGGGAGTTGAACTGCCCCTCCTGCGCTGTCCAGCTTGCATGCAATATTAGTTTCCACAGGTTGCGTCTGACCCCATCCAGGGTTTTGACCAAGTGAATTTAGATCATGGCACGAGCGAGCCATTTTCCTGTGGCTAAGCCATGCTGTTCGGAAGTCTTCCCTGCTCTTGAACTGTTCAGGATCTGGAGACTGCATTCCAGTGAAGAATCCAGATGCAGGAGGTCCATCAGACTTTGCTTGCAAGACTGAAAGCTCAGACATACTGTATGATCTCTTGCTTCTGAAGAATGGATTGTTCCTACTCAGGAGTGGATCAAATTCAGCCTTTGAGTTGCTTAAGGGGGCTTCATCAAAAACAGCATTACTTTCACTGTTGGCTGCTAATGTTTTGGAATCTATAACAGATGGTGCTACAGGGTCGAACAGAAGTAGATCAACCTCTGATTTAGCTGCTTGTTGACTATTGGAACTAACGTTCTGTACATTTCCATCTAGAAATGGATTGGAGGATGCGAAGCCATTCAAAAATGGGTTGTTTTGCTGGACTTTTGCAGACATTTTTTCAAAGACATCTCCCCATTCTCCAAGTAAGTCCATCTCTTTGGCACCTTCATCAGAACTATCCCCAATGTTATCCACCATTCCACTATCTCGAAGAGAAGAGCTTCTGCCAACAGGTTGAACATATGAAGCAGGAATGTAACCCATTTCAGTATTATTGTGGGCATACCACCATTCAGATCCAGATGTGTCCAGGACATACAGAAGATCCCCTTTGTTAAATTTGAGCGTGGTAAAGTTAGTAGGACAGTAATCCTTGATAGCAACGACTTCACGTGCATCACCAAAAGATGTTGATGTGTCCAACCTCAAGGTACTTGGAGAAGGCCCTGCAAAAATTTAGAAAAGAGGAACATTAATTCAGGCGGGGTTACCACTTTACTTTCAGAGCAGGATTATACCCTTTGACATTAAAATTCCAATTAATAATTTCAATCAAACAAACGGACATTGAAGTTTCTGCAAACTGATTAACGTGCAGCAAAAGTGTTGTAAATAGGGCGGCATGGTAGCACAGTGGTTAGCACTGCTGCTTCACAGCACCAGGGACCATGGTTCGATTCCCGGCTTGGGTTACTGTCTGTGCGGAGTCTGCCCATTCTCCCAGAGCCTGTGTGGGTTTCCTTCTATAGTCCAAAGATGTGCAGGTTAGGTGGATTAGTCATGCTAAATTGCCCTGTAGTGTCCAAAAGGTAGTTGGGGTTGCTGGGTTACAGGGATACGGTGCCCTTTCAGGGGCTGGCGTAGACTCAATGGGCCGAATAGCCTCCTTCTGCACCTTAAATTCTATGATTATATTATGATAATAGAATGAATGATACAGTACAGGAGGCAATTCTACCCATCATAACTATGTTGGTTCATTCAAATACATGATTACACATCTGCCAAACATACAGATATTCGGTGTTGCACATATCATAAACACTTGAAATTGTGAACAAAAGCTGTGCATTCAGAATTGTACCGAGTCTAATAAACCAAATTTGGTTCAAATTACTATAATTTCCTCAAACTTTGGTAATGGTTTCTAAAACATATCTCATGTTTCTGTTACTGTGCTGTAACCAATTTACCAACTTTGTGCAATCAGCCTCAATAAAGAACTTCACCTTCTCTAATATTTTGAGTGTGCGTGTGTGATATATGTATATATTTTTATTAAGAGGGCGGGGGGCTAATGTGGAGGCTCAGCAAATGTAATCATTGAGTAGCTCCTCTCCCTCCACCATGGACATTCTTCTTCTGACATGACTGTTCTATTATTGATTAAGTGATAAGTGATTGATTGTTATAATTAATTAACTGCATCACCTTGTATCACACAAACTACTAGAACGATGGATGGCAATCTGGATTAACCTGGCTTTGTTTTTGTCCAGTGATTCTCAAGTCCCAATGTCTTAGCAAATTTAACCATACAAACCAAAGACTTGAGTACGGGAGAAGGCTCCTACATATTCCTTTCTTTCTCACCTGAAACAAAGCTGAAGCTTCCAGCTGCCACTGACTTGAAGCAACTTTGATTGCGGAAAGTTGCTGAAACTCAACATATGATCAGGTGATCATAATTGGCTTTAGTTTGAAGAGAAGACTAAGAAGGGGGCTTTTATTTCAGAGAACTGAAACATGCCTCCAAAGCCTGTGCTGAAAACCGTTACCGTTCAACATTTTTATCTATTTCGGAAAACAGTACACAACTCATGTCAACATTTCCTAACTCAACTGAAAACAGTAAGCAGCTTTATATTTTAATCATACATTTTAGGTTTTACAATAAACCTGTATTCCCCTGAATAAAGAAGATTAACGAGTTTTTTTCTCTGAAGCCTTTATGATGAAGGTATTTGATAGGGTCGATACACTGAAGCTACTTTCCTCTGTTGAAGGGACATGGATTTATTGTCACATGTACCAAGGTACAGTGAAAAGTAGTGTTCTGCGTAGAATCCACACAGATCGTTACGTACATGGAAAAACATAGGACATATGATAGATACAAGTAAATACACACACAGACATTGGATGAAACACACAGAGTGTAGTACTACTTGCATGGAGAGATCAGTTCAGTCCATCAGAGGGTCATTCAGGAGTCTGGTAACAGTGGGGAAGAAGCTGTTTTTGAACCTGTTAGTGCATACTCTCAGAGTTTTGTATCTCCTGCCTGATGGAAGAGGTTGGAAGTGAGAATAACCCAGGTGGGAGGGTTCTTTGATTATGCTGCCCGCTTTCCCCAGGCAGCGGGAGGCGAAGACAGAGTCAATGGATGGGAGGCAGGTTCATGTGATGGACTGGGCTGTATTCATAACTCTCTGTCTGGTTTGACAACAGCAGTTGTCAAACCAGACAGGATGCTTTCTATGATGCATCTATAAAAATTGGAAAGAGTCAATGTGTATATGCCATTCTTCCTTAGTTTTTTTGAGGACGTATAGGCGCTGTTGTGCTTTCTTGGTCACAACGTCGACGTGGGTGGACCAGAACAGATTGCTGGTGACGTGCACACCTAGAAATGTGAAGCTGTCAACCATCTCCATTGCTGCACCATTTATGCAGACAGGGATGTGTATGAAACTTCACTTCCTGAAGTCAATGACTTTAGTTTTGCTGACTTTGAGGGAGAGATTGTTGTTGTTATACCACTCCATTAGGTTCTCCATCTCCCTTCTGTACTCTGACTCATTGTTATTCGAGATCCGACCTACTTGTCCGGGCTGGTTTAGCACAGGGCTAAATCGCTGGCTTTTAAAGCAGAACCAGGCAGGCCAACAGCACGGTTCAATTCCCTTCCCAGCCTCCCTGAACAGTCACCGGAATGTGGCGACAGGGGCTTTTCACAGTAACTTCATTTGAAGCCAACTTGTGACAATAAGCGACTTTCATTTCATTATGGCCGTGCCATCAGCAAACTTGTAAACAGAGGTGGAGCCAAATTTTGTCACAGTCATGTGTGTGTGTAAGGAGTTTGACAGGGGCCCAAGTATGCAGCCTTGCGGGGCTCCGGTATTCAGAACTACCATGGAGGAGATGTTGTTGTTTATTCTTACAAATTGTGGTCTATGGGTCAGGAAGTTGACGATCCATTTGCAGAGGGAGGAGTCAAGTCCTAGATATTGGAGTTTTGATAGGAGCTTGGCTGAGATTATGGTGTTGAAGAGAGAGCTGTAGTCAATGAATAGGAGTCTGACGTAGGGGTCCTTGTTGTCAAGACGCTCCAGAGATGAATGTAGGGGCAGGGAGCTAACGTCTGCTGTGGACTGATTGTGGCGGTATGCGAAATGCAGTGGATCAAGTCATTCTGGGAATATGGAGTTGATGCATCTCTCGTCATGCTTCGAGACACAACCCTCTCGAAGCACATCATAATGATAGATGTCAAGGCCACCGGACTGCAGTCATTAAGCCACGTTGCCTGGTTCTTTGGCACCGGTATAATGGTGATCTTCTTGAGGCAGGTGGAACCTTGGAACACAGTAGGGAGAGGTTGAAGATGTCCACGAACACACCCTCCAGTTGGTTGGCACAGCATCTGGGTGCACAACTAGGGACTCGGTCAGGATCTGGTGCACTCCACGGGTTTATTTTCAAGAAGGCCGATATGACTTTAGAAGCTGCGACGGCCGGTATGGGTGTGTCTGAGGCTGCTGGGGCAGTTGACAATGGTTTGCTGGTTACCTTCTCTAAACAAGCATAGAACGCATCGTGTTCATCGGGCAGGGGTGCACTGTTGCCGGAAATTCTACTCGGCTTCTACTTGGGAATCCAGGACAAGAGAACAGAATATTAAAATTGGAGCCAGGCCATTCAGGGGTGCTGTCAGGAATTGCTTCTTCACACAAAGGGAAATCTACAACCCCCCTCAAAAAGCTGTAGAGACTGGTTGCCAATTTGAAAACAGAGATCGATAGGTCCTTGTTAGGTGAAAATATTAAAGCTTACAGAGTGAAAGCAGGTAGATGGAGTCAAATTCTGATCAAGCTGAATGTTGAAGAGGCTCAGAGTGCTGAACAGTCTGCTCCTTTTCATATCTTGCTGAAAAGATAGATGGAGCGCGATCTTGTGGCTGCATTGTACCGCAGCCGGTAAATGTCGTGAGAGGCCTCTCACAAGATTTACCCGGCTCACAACGTCTCATGAGATCTGACGGGATCTCGTGTGACGTTACGATCTGGACCCCGCCAACAAAACACCTTGCTTAACCGACCCAGAACGGGACTATTTCCTCTCTCCCCATCTCCCCTCTCTTCTCTCCCCCCTCCCCCCCCCCCCCCCCCCCCCCCGCCGTGAAATTGAGACCATATGGTTTTTTGCCCAGTCTACGATACCAACAACATAAAGCAGCCAAAGAGATGCCTGCCGTACATTTCAGTTGGCCACCATTTCAGCCCAAGTTAGGAGTGTAGTATTATGGTGTTCAGGTTGAAAGGGTTAACATATGGGAATGAAGTAACAGTACCACCCTCATGATGATGTAAGAGCAGTCACATGACTAAGAGTCGAGAAAGAGAACGCTCATGGTTTAGACTGAGTAATGCCGAGTCCTGTAGATCTGTACATAATTATGCTCATCCAATAAACCAGTTATTTTCCAGCATATCTATATCACTGCAATCATTCCTTCGCCAGCCACGACCAACATGCAACATGGTCTCGGAAATAGGATCTTGCAACAGAAGTCATTTTCAAGTTCAACAAGTCATCACTGGGGAGGTGGCAGCCAGAGGAAAAGGCACTTCACGAAAGACAAGGTCCCATTTTCAGCTGCAATTAAAAGGGGAGCAAGCAGCCAATTGCCACTCAAAAATAACAATCACCATCAGGGTGGACAAAATAAGAATCCTCAGCAGATTAGCAGCAGACATCCCTGAAAGACAACATTGAGGGCCGAAGGGCCTGTTCTGTGCTGTACTGTTCTAAAAATGTAAAGAGCCACGATTTCCAGATTTTTGACCCTGTAACGGTTGATCTTTTTTTAAGTCCGCGGTACCATTAAAGGGCTGCATTCACTCTAACCTGAACAAGCTCATTCGTTCAGACAGCAGAGTGTTTGCATTGCCTATTAACAATAATGTTCGTCAAGCATAAAGGAAGCATATTTCAGAGCTGGCTATAGACTGGTATTGCAAGCGCATGAGCAACACTGGCCCAAAGCCGAGGTACCTTTCAGATCTCTGCAATTCAACTCTGACCCTCATTCTTCGGGACAAAAAAAAAGTTAAACTAATGGAACTGCCAGGGCACAATAATCAGAGCTCGATTGCCTTTTCAAACAGCACTCTTTCAGTAAGAAATTCTGGGGCAATTACACCACAGCTAGCACGTCAACAAACCTGCAGGGAATTCATTCTTCCCATTTATTTAATGGGAGCTTTCCTGATTTCTGCATTTTGATCTTTCTTGGCACGCTGTTCCAAGGCAGAACAGGCTATAACATGCAGGTCTGGGGCACTGCAACATCTGAATCAGTCTAAAATAGTACAGTGGGTGACAAAAACATTATAACTACCCTGGTTAAACATTTATCAGTAGTTGAATGTGTTTTCAACATAAGGGTGGTTCAAAAAACTGCTGTGCAAGAGTGAATAACTTATGAACCATTACAGGTCTCTCACATTTATTTTAGGAAGCACAGCACTCAATCCACATCAACTCAATTTGTTACTCAGTAAAAAAAAAATCATTGTAGCTTTTTCTTCATCATCCTCCAATTTGTTCACTTCTCCAGAAAGCACTAGAAAGTTTTCCTATATTTTTCATGGGATTTGGGTGTTGCTGGCTCGGCCAGCGTTTATTGCCCATCCCTAATTGCCCCTTGAGAAGGTGGTGATGAGCTGCCTTCTTGAACCTCTGCAGTCCATGTGGTGTAGGTACACCCACAGTGCTGTTAGGGAGGGAGTTCCAGGATTTTAACCCAGTGACAGTGAAGGAATGGTGATAAAGTTCCAAATTAAGATGGTGGGGATGGGAAATTGCAGGTGGTGGTTTTTCCATGTGGCTGCTGCCGTTGTTCTTCTAGGTTGCAGAGGGCACAGATTTGGAAGGTGCTGTTGAAAGAGGACTACCTCAGCTAGAGTACTGCATCCAGTTTGGTGTACCAGACTTTAGAAAAGACACAAAGGCATTAGACAAGATTCAGAAAAAGTTCACAAGTATGGTTCCAGGAATGAAAAACGTCAGTTACATTGACAGATTGGAAAAGTTGGGACTATTCTCCTTCTGGAACAGGAGATTTGATAGAGGTATTCAAAATCATGAGGGGCCTTGACAGTCAATAAGGAAAAACTGACTGTTCCTATCGCAGGAAGGATCAAGAACCAGACTACACATATTTAAAGTAATTGGCAGAACAGGCAATGGAAACACACAAAGAAACTTTTTCATGCACCAAGTGGTTAGGATCTGGGATGCGTTGCCTGAGAGTGTGGTGGAGACAAATGGGGCATGCAAAGGAAATTGGATTACCGGAAAAGGAAGAATGCGTAGGGCTACGGGGAGAAGGTGGGGGAATGGCACTCAGCAAATTCCTCCTTCGGACAGCCAGCACAGACAGGACTCAAATGGCCTCCTTCGGTGCTGTCCAATTCTGTGGTGTAGATAATCCTTTCGGAGCTCATCCAACAGAAATTAGAGAGATGCTGCACCGCAGGTAATGACAGGGTATTTAAGCAGGTGCTGGGGGTTGTCCCTCCCACGGTCACGAATGTCAATTGTTTTGACGTTTTTGCTGCTTCCATTGCAACTACAACCAGCTTGGTCAGCAGGTCAAACATGGGACTGATAGGTACAGTCAGCATTTGCTTTAAAGAACAATTACTCATAGGTTAATCACTGAACAAGTAGAATGAACTATAGCTACTTAATAGCAACCTCTGCAGTATGGAGTGTTGACGTTGGAGACCACTGCCATTGATTAAGTGCAAACTCTTTGGGAGAGTAGTGGAAAGCCAGGCCATTGTCTTGGTTCTAATCATGTGGTTACTAAGCAAGGAAGGTCATAATATTTCTTCCACTGTTGCCAAGTTGATCGCTATGATTCAAGTTATGGAATAAGCCTTTTTCAGCTCAAACCCTCAAATTGAACTTGCCAAGGACATCAGGTTTAATCTTCAGAGACTGGCAGCTGCTAATGAAACCAGGATTGAAACAAACTCAACTCCATGCACTAAATACTTCAATACTTTAAATACTTCAAAGATAGTAATCCCTGGATTACCCCCAGTGCCACGTAAGAGAGAGTATTGGAACAGAAGGACAGAACAGGTGAATGCGTGGCATTAGAGATAGTGCTGAACTATATAGAATGTTGGTTAGACCAGTGCTTCTCAAAGTGTGGTACGCGTACCGGTGCCGGTACGCGAGCCATCGTCTGCCGGTACTTGGAGTGTTTCCAGAAAAGAAAGAGACAGTAATCCTGGATTGGCTTGTTTCGCTCACCCGTCCCTGGCACATTGAAAAACAAAACTGCCGGTACGCCACATCAGATAGTTTGAGATGCACTGGGTTAGACCACAACTGGGGTACTGTGTTCAGTTCTTCTCATTATATTAGAAAAAGGATGTGATTGCACTCAAGAGGGTGCAGAGGGATTTACCAGGATGCTACCTGGGCTGGAGGGTCTGAGCAATGAGGAAAGATTGGATAAGCTAGAGCAGTTTTATTTGGAGCAGCGAAGGTTGAGAGGGGACCTGATAGAGGTATATAAGATTATGAGGGCATAGATAGGGTGGATTGGAAGGCACTTTTTCCATTAGTAGACAGGTCAATAACCAAGGGGCATTGATTTAAGATTAGAGGTAGAAGGCTCAGAGGGGGGTCGAGGAGAAACATTTTCACTCGGGGTGTGGTGGAAGTCTGGAATTCCCTGCCTGAAAGGATGGCTGAGTCAGAAACTCTCGTAACATTTAAAAAGTATTTAGGTATTCACTTGCGCTGCCGTAACCTCCAGGGCACGAAGCCAAGTGCAGGAAAAGGGGATGACTGTAGTTAGATCTTTGTTGACTAGCATGGACATGGGCTGAATGGCCTTGGTCTGTGCTGTAAATGCCTATGAATCTATTTAACAACTAATTTCCCACACAAACCTGAGAAATCTACAGGGTATCCAACAGCGATGGATCACATTGTTCTCTAATGATTAACAAAACTTGAATCACAGATACTCACCTTTAACATCATTCATACCTAGATCAGCGAAACCATCACTCAAGTCAATCAACGTCCCTTCAGATTTACACCGAGGAAGTCCACTTGTATTGGTCGCACGAATTCTCTGGGCTGCCATTGTTGCCTTCACTATCAGACTTAATACTGGACACAAAAGTTGTTCATTGGCAGCAGCTTTTATAGGCCTGCAACCAGTTCTTTAACTATTAGAGCCCCATTTGTTATGTTGGCCATCTAGAAGGAAAAAAAATCATGTAACATCACATCAGTATAAGATAAACATAAAAACATACCAACATTAACAAGCCAAATACAAGTTCTTCTGGGCAACACATGATCGGCACGGCAGTTTTTTCCATTTGTAAATAAACAGGCCTTTCCTGATTATGCTTTGAAGCAACAAAAGTGGTTGAGCAAAATATAAACATATTCCACCAAGCTTAATGCAAAATAGAAAAATCCATGACCTTGGTAAGGGAAGAGGTACTGATGTTACAAATAATAGATAGAATAGAGTTCCGACAGTCTTTGCATAGAACAAGGTTTCCTTTGTAGTCAACAATGTTTAACATTTAAAGTGTTAGGACTTCAAAATATTAATATTTCTATGCCCCTACCACAATCTCAGTTTATTGCAAAACTCTTCGCAGCCAATGAAGTATGTTTTGAAATGCACTGTTGTAATGAGAGAAATGTCACAGGCAAGTTGCACACAGGACGTTTCCACAAAGAGCAACGCGGTAAGGACCAGACAACCTGCTTTATGTTGTTGATTGAGCAATTAACATTGTCTCCACCAGCGAGGAGAACACCCCTGCTCTTCTTCACAACTGGGATCCACCCAGGGGACGAATGGGGCCATCAGTTCAACATCTCATCTGAAAGACGGCACATCCAACAGTGCAGAACTCCTACAGGACTGCATTGAAGTGTCAGCCTTCACAGATCACTGACCCTCGGCTGGGCAAGGGTTTGGGTATTTTACAATAATAATCTTTATTCATTGTCACAAGTAGGCTTTCAGTAACACTGCAATGAAGTTACTGTGAAAAGCCCCGAGTCACCACATTCCAGCGCTTGCTCGGATATACAGAGGGAGAATTCAGAATGTCCAAATTACCTAACAAGCACGTCTTTCAGGGCTTGTGGGAGGAAACCGGAGCACCCGGAGGAAACCCACGCAGACACGGGGAGAACGTGCAGACTCCGCACAGACAGTGACCCAAGTAGGAATCAAACCTGAACAGGCTCCGGAGTGTGGTGACTAGGGGATTTTCACAGTAATTTCATTGCAGTGTTAATGTAAGCCTACTTTTGACACTAATAAAGATTATTATAAGAGATTCAGTGGAAAGGATCTACTGGAGTTCCTAATCAGTACATTAATATTTTTAATGGTTCGTATCAAAATGCTCATGTGCCTTTGAAACATTTGCCATGAAGATGATCAAATTTGGTGAGCCTTGCGTCAGTCAGCTTAGTACAAAAAATGGATGGAGGGTCTCTGTGCTGACTGAGCATTCTATCAGCTGCTTTAATTGGCCACAATTTGTATATGGCTCAGTTGGTAGCACATTCACCTCTGATCAGAGGCAGTGAATCAGAGTCCCACTCCAGTGACTTATGCACACAATTCCAGGCACCACTGAGGGAGTGCTGCACTGTCAGATGTGCCAGCTTTCAGATGAGATGTTAACCTGAGGTTCCATCAGGTGATGATGTAAATGGCTGTATTCGAGGAGGAGCAGAGGCAATCTCCCCAGTATCCTCAACAACATTTATCCCTCAATCTCGCCATTGTCATATTGCCATTTGTGTAATCTTGCTTTGTACAAACTGGCTGCTGTGTTTCCAACATCACAACAGTGACTAAATTTCAGAAGTACCTTATTTGCTGCAAGAAGCTTTGGGTTAAGGTGGCACGATGGCGCAGCGGTTAGCGCTGCTGCCTACGGCACTGAGGACCCGGGTTCTAACCCGGCCCTGGGTCAACATCTGTGTGGAATTTACACATTCTCCATGTGTTTGCGTGGATCTCAACCCCACAACCCAAAGAAGTGCAGGTTAGTTGGATGGGCCAGGCTAAAATTACCCCTTAATTGGACAAAAATAATTGGCTACTCTAAATTTATATTAAAAAAACACTTTGGGATGTCCCGAGGTGGCGGTCGGTACTTCATAAATGTAAATATTTCTTTCTTTACCAAATTTTTGGCGAGGAATTGTAAAAGGGTCTGGTGTTGCCTTCAAGGCATGTTTCACCCCCAAGCATCACAACATCAACTGCCTTGGCCCTTATACTAATGTTTTCAGTTGATGTGGACTTGGGGATAGTGAACTGGGTGTGGATGGATTCCCCAAGGCTGGCTGTGCTCTTCTACCTTGTGAATAATGGGGGAAATTAAGGTGCGGCCATTTCACACTGATGCATTTCACGTGCCCCAGGCAATCTGGCATGTCACACTATCTTGTTTAGAAAATAGCAGTGACTGCAACGATCGTGAGACAGCAAGCAGGAACCAACAAATGCGTCTTTTACAGCAGGTAACACTTTTCAGATGTTAGTGTATATACACGGATCTAAAGATAAAGACGCATAGTTCATATTCATGCAAGTAAATTGCTGCATGGATCATTGCTAAAGATCACTGGAGTGTAGGGTTGGAGATTATGTAGAATTATATATTACATCAGAGCGCAGAAGGTCATTTAGCCCAACTGCTGTTTATGATCTATGTAAGCATCCTGCCACACCTTTTCATCTGTCAGTATAACCTTCTATCCCTTTCTCCTTTGTGTTTATTTAGTGTTCAGACTGCTTCCCCTGAATGCATCTCTGCATTTCACTCAAACACTTCCTGTAGCGGGTTCTATATTTTATTCACTCTCTGGGTAAAGTAGTTCTTCGTTAATTCTCTATTGGATTTATTAGTGACTGTTTACTATTCATGATCACCTTATTTTGGCTCACCCACATTCGGGATCATCTCCATGTCCCATAGTCCAGACCTTTCATAATTTAAAATATCTTTATCAAATCATATTCCAGTATGATCTATTTTAGTAAGAGCCTCGCCCGGTTTACCTTTTCGGAGTAAATATAATACTTCAGTCCGTCATCATCCTTGTGAGGCTATTTTGCATCAGCTCTAGTATCTTCACCCAAGGGAAAATGAGAGTGACTGCCCCTCACATCAAGGAATTATTTGACCAAGTATGACATCAACAAACCCTAGCAAAACTGACGGCAATGGGAATCAGGGGGAAAACTCTCCACTGTTGGGAGTCATAGCTGGCACAAAGGAAGATGATTGTGGTTGTTGCAGGTCAATCATCTCAGTTCCAAGACATCACTGCAGGAGTTCCTCTGGGCAGTATCCTAGGCCCAACCATCTTCAACTGCTTCATCAATAATTTCCCTTCCATCATAACATCAGAAGTGGGAATGCTCGCTGGTGACTGTACTACGTTCAGCACCATTCACAACTCCTCAGCTGATTGGTCCACATCCATATGCAGCAACACCTGCTCAATTTTCAGGCCTGGGCTGATAAGTGGCAAGTGCCAGGCAATGACCAACTCCAACAAGAGGAAATTCAATCATCTCCACATGACAATCAATGCTATCCCGTTGTTGAATACCCCACTATCAACATTTTAAGGGTATCATTGACTGGAAACATATGCAGCCATATAAATACTGCAGCTACAAGAGGTCAGAGGCTGAGAAATGATGCAAGAAGTAACTCACATCCAGATCCCCAAACTCTGCGAACCATCTACAAAGCACAAGTCAGGATTATTCCACTTTTCTGGCTCCAAAAACACTCGGGAGGCTTATCATCCAGGACAAAAAATCCCGCTTAATTGACACCCCATTAACCAACTTAAACATTCACTCCATAGATACACAAGTGGCAGCAGTGTGTACCATGTGCAAGATGCATTGTTGTAGCATGCCAAGGCTCCTTCAACAGTACCTTCCAAACTGGCGACATCCACACCTTTCAATGCCTTGTTCCTGACTCCACACAGGTCTAGCCAATGATGCCCGCATCCCATAATTTTTTTAAAATGCTAAACATGGACAGAACCTTGGTTTGACCACACAGAAATACTGTGTATTGTTCTGGTCACCATATCATAAACAGAATACAGAGGAACTGGAGAAAGTTCAAAAAGATTTACATGGTTTATCAGGAACTGCATGGTTACACCCATCAGGGAAGGATGAATAGGCTGGATCTTTTTTCTCTTGAAAAGAGAAGACCAATGGGCAGCTAACAGGATTTTTTTTAAATTTCAAAAGATTTTGATGGCATGGAAGCAGAGAGAATGGGGGCGATTCTCCGAGCCCCGCGCCGGGCCAGAGAATCGCCGCAACCGCACCACGACGCCGGCGTGCGATTCTCTGAGGTACGGAGAATCGCGCCATTTGGCGCAGTGCTGGCTGCGGGAATCGGCAGGGCCGCCGATACTCTGGCCCGAACGGTCGCGCAGATACGACAGAGTCCGGCCAGCACCGTTCACCCCTGGTCGCTGCCGGCGGGAACCCTGCGCGAATGGTCGGGGGCGGCCTGTGCGGGGAGGGCGGATGAGGGCTCCTTCACCGGGGGGGGGGTTTGGGTGTGGGTCTCCAATGGGGTCTGACCCGCGATTGGGGCCCACCAATCGGCGTGCCGGGACGACCCCCCCCCCCCGGGGGCTACTTCCCTGCACGGCCGGCCCCTGAACACCGACGCCATGATGAGTCAGGGCCTGCACGCTAAAAAAGTCCCCCGCACATGCGCAGGCTAGCGCAGTCCAACCGCACGTGCGCGGGTTGGCGCGGTGCCTGTTTAGTGCCGGGAAAGGAGGCTGCAGCGGCATGAACCGCTTCAGCGCCGTGCTGGCCCCGTGGGGACAGAATAGGTCGTACCTGGGCCCGGTTCGCATCGTCGTGAAACGCGACGGCGTTCACGACAGCGCAAACACTTTGGCTCCATTTGAGAGAGTCGCCCATAACGTTTCCTCTTGTGGGGAAGGGCAGCACGAGAGGCTATCAATACAAGATGATCACTGAGAAATCTAATCAGAAATTCATAAGTGGGGTGAATGTGGAACTGACTCCCACAGGGAGTGGCTGAAGTGAACAGCATCAATACGCAGAGAAAATACTGGGCGAAAAGGGAACCCATGTATTTTAAGACAACTTATGATTGAGATAACAGACACACACAAACAGCTTTTTATATAAATATTCATTAGAAAAAGGGAACGGTGCCGAAGAATTGGTACAATTCCCCACAAGTATCAGCTCAAACTCATCTAATTATTGCCAATTGCAAAATCAGCCAGGAACCAATGCATCAGGCAGCATTTTGCAATGCAATTTTTTCTTTAGACATTCTGCTTTCAAATAACTCCCTGATATATTTAAGACTGGTAATCTGATGTGGTTTGACTCATATAACTGAGAATGAGTTCATCATTAAAAGCATTTTAATTAGGATGGCTAGTTAACCATGTGCAAGTAATCTGAATTTAACGACGGCATTGAAAATTACTGTTAGAAACTATACAGAATTATTATCTGGCTCTATTGGGATACAACAGTTAATTTCTTACTAAATGTTACGAAAATTCTATTCAAAGATTTTTAAAGGGTGACTATCAGTGTCCTTGCACCCAAAGAACCAATTTAATTTCTGGAGCCTGCCTGAAGTGGACACAGTTAAGGGAAACTCGAAAGTGGTGATGAACCTGATCAGGTGTGGGGTCAGTTTTGTAGATAGGCCCGTTACTCGCGCAATGCTCTCTAAACAGTGAAAAAGAATGCAGGAACTCAATGTGTACTAAAATACAACTTGCACTCAGAATGCCGCAAACCTTTGCTCTGGCTTCACGAACGCTGGGCAAATTGCTCGAAAAAGCAAGTGCAGATGAGTAGAAACCCCAGGCTAATATGCTTACCCATCCCATGACATTTTATTATTGGCTAGTTTGTTCTTGTTTCTTAGCAGAGTATCTTTCTCTCATGATCATAGTTTGAAATATTTCCCACTGCTTTTTTTATTAGAATCCATAGAATCATGGCTGTGAAGTCATTGGACAGCACAGCTGTGGTGGAGAGGTGAAGGGGTAGAGCTGGACACTGTTAGGAAGCTCACACCATGTCTCTCTATGATGTTTCAAAGGGGCAGCAATCACATGGAGGGATTCTTGGACTGACCCTTGGGAGGAGCAATGTGGGAGTGGGAAGACAACCCGGTGTTGGATATGATCTTGCTCTGATTGGATAGATTAGATTGGAAAGGGTGGCCCACTGAGCAGGACAATGGGAGAGGAGGTGGAGGTGAATGCTGTGGTTGAGCATAAGGAAGATTGTAGTGTAATTGAGAGCGACAGCACACCACGGTCACAGTCAATGCAATTTGTGACTTTGCTTCGTGTTATTGATGTGCTGTTGCAGGGTAAAAACTTAACTGGAAACTGGGTAACACGATGGCACAGTGGTTAGCACTGCTGCCTCACAGCGATTCCAGATTTGGGTGTCTGTGTGGAGTTTGTACTTTCTCCCTGTGTCTGTGTGGGTTTCCTCCGGGTGCTCCAGTTTCCTGCCACAGTCCAAAATATGTTTAGGCGGGGTTATGGGCAGAGGAATGGGCCTAGGTAGGGTGCTCGTTCAGTGTTTCGGTGCAGACTCAAATCAGCCAAATAGCGGCAAATGGAATATAACTCTGAAAATTGTGAGGTGATTAATTTTGCGAAGACTAACAAGGTAAAGGAATACACAATGAACAGCAGGACTCTAGGGAGTTCAGAGGATCAGAGGGATCTGGGGTGAATACCCATAGATCCTTAAAGAAAGCAGGACAGATAGATAAGGTGGTTAAGAAGGCATACGGGAATATTTGTCTTCATTAACCGAGGCATAGAATACAAGAGCAGGGAGGTTATAATGGAGCTGTATAAAATGCTGGTTCGTCTCCAACTGGAGTACTGTGTGCAGTTCTGGTCACCACATTACAGGAAGGAAGTGGTTGTACTAGAAAGAGTGCAGTGGAGATTCACCAGGATATTGTCTGGTATGGAGCATTTTAGCCGTGAAGAGAGGCTGGTTAGGCTGCGGTTGTGTTGCTTAGAGCAGAGAAGGCTGAGTGGACCTGGTTGAGGTGTCCAAAATTATGAGGGACATAGATAGGGTAGGGTAGACAGTAAGAATGTGTGCAATGGGGAATAACACCCCACAAAAGAACTTTGGAGAGGAATGGAATGAGTGTGTTGTCAAGGACGGAAGGATACTGTGTGTTTTTTTCAAAGGAGGGGATGATAAAGGTTTGTTGCATTGGGATAGGGGACAGTTCCTGAGGAGACAGTTCATTCACAGCATTAGCTAGCATGTATCCAGAAAGAGGGGTTTGGCACATACCAGATTAGTGGGAATAGGATCAAATAAACTGGAAGAGGGTCTCACAGAATAATACAACGCAGAAGAGCCCATGTGAAATAAAGATAGGAGGGGGCATGAGCGGATTTGAAGAGAAACAAGAGAAAGACACGGGCTCAGTGATAGGTCAGTGGAAGCCTTAGGTAGGTTTGGCTTCTTGGGAAAGGGGAGATGGGAAGAGGAGGCAGTGACAATGTCTCAATGAAAGAAAGATTTCCATAGGCTCCTCATGAATAAACACAAATAGCTAGGCATTTAGAAGCCTGAAAAATGCAGCTGCAAATATCATCCCTCTTCTCGTAACCCCCCCCCAGGCAGATGGAGCAGCGAGTGAAACTGGAAAGAGGTTAGGGATAGAAGGCAGTGGTCAGGAATGGCCTTGGCGAGCATGAGGGCCACATGAGACGACAATACTAAAGATGCATGCCAAGATCCCAGAGTTTACCTGGGAGGATGTGGAGGCTGTGAAATCACGACAGAGAGGGCAAGGTGAATGTAATTACTATGGGTGAGTTGTTCAGTGCAGAGGGTGAGGGTGGTGGGAAACTGGAACTCAATGTCTGAAAGGGTGGTAAAGGTGGGTACTCTCACAACATTTAAGAAGCATTTAGATCAGAGGTGGGCAAACTACGGCCCGCCAAAGGTCTTTATGCGGCCCACCAAGTCATTTTTAAAAAATAAAAAAAAAAATTTTTTTTTAAATATCTTTTTAAAAAAAAATTTTTTTTTTTTTTTTTTTTTTTTAAGGTTAATGGGGTGGGGGGCTGTTGGGTTACTTACTGGTATAGGGTGGATACGTTGACTTGAGTAGGGTGATCATTTCTCGGCACAACATCGAGGGCCGAAGGGCCTGTTTTGTGCTGTACTGTTCTATGTTCTATATGAGGCGCCCAGAATCATAACCGGGTGAAGTAATTATTTTACTTAATATACTATGCGGCCCTTTGTGAATTGTGAATTTCTGAATGTGGCCCTTGCACAGAAAAGTTTGCCCACCCCTGATTTAGATGAACACTTGAAATGCCATAGCATGCAAAGCTATGGACCAAGTGCTAGAAAATGGGCCTCTTTCTGTGCAGTAAACCTCTAAGACTCTTACTCACAGGATACAGAAATGAACCAATCCAGGACCAAATCACGAAGTATACTTTATACTTTGTGAAGACAATATAGTGGAAGCAAACATGCTGTACACATCTATTTAAACTTGATACATATGGCAGAATGCAACAAAGTAACATTTCAGCTATCCCACACTTATACAGTCCTACACAAAAATAACAGTGATGAACATGCTGGCAGGGTTTCAGTCAATCCCTGGTCAACCAAGGTTTCCTCCAAGTGTTAACCTAAAAGAGGTGATTATTTAATTGATAAAGTCAAGCAGTGGACGGCAATGACATTTACGAGCAGAGTGCTATGTCAACTGTTAGTATATGATGGAGGAATTAAACAGCAGCTTGTCTTTTACCTTCAGCAAGTTTATTCTGCATCCAGCTCAGCAGAGATACAAACTCCCCATTTCGCCACAACAACTGTTCTTGCACTGTCCATATATACTCTTTTGGAGGTTGAGTCAATAAAGTTACATGTCTTCAATAAGGTAATTAATTTAACAGTGTAACTACCAACACATGATACAATGTGTCTTGTTGATACATTGACACAGGTTATTGGGTTAGAACCCAATTTCTTTCAGAAAGAGAGAGAGAAGGTGGGGAGCCCAATCTCTTTAGAAAAAGTTCCATACAGATTCACCCACTGCCACCTAATGCAGATCACATGGTCCGACCTTCAAAAGGAAAATAGTATTAAGGCCGCAGATTTTGGTGCAGGGAAATGAAGCGACATGGGCGGGATTCTCTCAGCCCGAAGAATCCCCGCGACCGGCGTGTATCGCGCCACGTCGCCGGCACACAATTCTCCAGAGCAGAGAATCGGCGCCATTGCGCCAGAATGGTTGGCACAGCGCCGGTCAGGGGCCACTCTACACAGCACACACACACACACCCCCCCCCCCCCCCCCAATTCTCGGCCCAAGCAGCCATCGTGAAAAGGCCAAGTCCCACGGGCACTGTCCACACCTGCTCTCAGCCGGCGGGAACTCGGCGTGGAAGGGTCGGAGGGTGGCCTATGGAGGAGGGGGGATCAGACCCTGGTGGGGGGAGGGGCCTCCGATGTGGCCTGGTCCGTGATCGGGGCCCACTGATCAGCGGGCTGGACTCTCTGGCTGGGGGCCTCCTTTCTTCCGTGCCGGCCCCTGCACCATGTTGCGTCAGGGCCGGCGCGTTGAATGGAGCCACTGCGCATGCGCGTGTTGGCGCCAGTGCCACTGCACATATCCCACGGCGCCCAGTTCACGCCGGGATCAGCAGCTGGAGCGGTGTGAACCGCTCCAGTGCCATGCTGGCCCCCCCTATAAGGGCCAGAATTGCTGATCCTGAGGCCTTGTCAATGCCGTCAGGAACGCAACTGATTGTGGCTGATTGTTGACGCCGTCAGAAACACCATCAGGAAACGCAACGGCGTTTCCGAAGGAGTCAACAATCAACTTCAGGATCACAGAATCCCGCCCCTTTCCCGTATCTCCAGAGCAACATCACGATACAGTGTTAGAACATACAGTGCAGAACGAGGCCATTCAGCCCACCCAGTCTGCACCGACCCACTTAAGCCTCACTTCCACCCTATCCCTGTAACCCAATAACCCCTCCTAGCCAATTTTGGTCACTAAGGGCAATTTAGCATGGCCAATACACCTAACCTGCATGTCTTTGGACTGTGGGAGGAAACCGGAGCACTTGGAGGTAACCCACACAGGCACAGGGAGAATGCGCAGACTCCGCACAGACAGTGACCCAGCAGGGAACGAACCTGGGATCCTGGTTCCGTGAAGCCACAGTGCGAATCACTTGTGCTACCATGCTGCCTGGCCGAATAAAATTCCAGATCTACTCCAACTGCACAAAGGTATGCTTACAACTACAAAACCTTCCATTTGCCATTCTAGCTTTCGCGATGGCCACTCGGTGACACTTAATTCATGGCTAAATAATTCTGCCAACCGAAATCAAGTCCATGTCATGCAAGACCCTCCATTGCCAAAGCACAGTTTATGCTGGTTTCATACAACGTTCCACTTTCAAATCTTCTTTAAAACTTATAAGTTAGATCTTCTACAATTGATCATTCAGTTGAATGGAATACAGTATTTTGAGGTAATCACAGCATTTGAAATGCAGTATGAGGCTTTTCAGCCCATTGTGGTGACAAGGAACCAGCCAACATAATCCCACTTTGCTCTTGGGCAGTAGTGTTTACTACAGCACTTCAAGTGCACATCTAATTCGGGTTTCAGCCTCTCTCGCCCTTTCAGGCTTTGAGTTTCAGACCCTTAATATCCTCGGAGTGAAAATATTTCCCCTCAATTCCCATCTAACCCTCCTACCTCATACCCTAAATCTATACCCATGTTATGGACCCCTTACCGAGGGGAATCAATATACTCGCAGTGCAGATCCATTCCAAATTACATTGACCACAAATACAACATTTTAAAGGAATGGTGTTAATACATCAACATCCAGAAAATATTTAACTGAAAGGTTCCTCAGGAGAAGTAATCTCTAAGGCAAAGGATCAAATCAGCCATCGACTACTCAGATCTGATAGGAAGGCACACCGCTATGTATATTTGATTGGGCCAATGGAGGGCCAGCACTGGGAAAACATACTGAAACAGGCTTTCAATTTTCAGTGTGATAAATGTATTGGCCAAGGGCTGTATCCGTCTGAGAGCCAATGATGACCTAAACAGGAAATGGGGCTTGAAAATAAAACATCTGAATTTAATTTATCATTTTACAAAAGCTTAATTATTTCCAGCAAACTCCCATTTGACATTTCATCCCAACAGTACAACTTACTCCAGGTTTACCCCTGATTAGATGCAATGAAACAATCACCTATTGGTCCCAGTAAAACAACTGGAAAGAGATTTAAGTGTCAAGGAGCCTTCCTACAACTGTACTGACTTATCCACGAGGTCACGCCTGGAGTACTGGTCTCCTTAACTAAAAAAGGGCACAATACTTGCCTGAGAGGCTGTGCAACAAAGAATCACTTGACTGGTCCCAGGAAAGGAAGGGCTGCCCTATATGGGGAGATTAAATAGATTAGATCTATGGAGTTTATAAGAGGAGGTCGGAGTATTTTCGACTATAGCGAGGGACAAGGCAGGGGTGTCCCCTGCCCCCCTACTTTTTGCGCTGGCAATTGAACCCCTGGCTATGGCGCTGAGGGAGTCAGGGGATTGGAGGGGGCTGGTCCGGGGTGGGGAGGGGCACAGAGTGTCGCTCTATGTGGATGACCTATTGTTGTATGTGGCGGACCCGGTGGGGGGGAATGCCGGTGGTGATGGGGATTCTCCAGGAATTTGGGGATTTCTCAGGGTATAAGCTTAACTTTGGGAAAAGCGAGCTGTTTGTGGTACATCTGGGGGACCAGGAGGGGGGGGATTGAGAGGCTCCCACTGAAAAGGGCGGAGAGGAGCTTCAGGTACTTGGGGGTTCAGGTGGCCAGGAGCTAGGGGGGGCCCTTGCATAAGCTAAACCTCACAAGGCTGGTGGAGCAAATGGAGGAGGAGTTTAAGAGGTGGGGCATGCTGCCGCTGTCTCTGGCGGGTAGGGTGCAGTCAGTCAAGATGACGGTGCTCCCAAGGTTTCTGTTCCTGTTCCAGTGCCTCCCCATCCTTATCCCGAAGGCCTTTTTCAGGCGGGTTAACAGGAGCATTACGGGGTTTGTGTGGGCACACGGGTCTCCAAGGGTGAGACGGGTGTTCTTGGAACGGGGCAGGGGTGGGGGGGCTGGCGTTGCCCAATCTCTGTGGGTATTATTGGGCTGCCAACGCAACGATGGTGCGTAAGTGGGTAATGGACGGGGAGGGGGCGGCATGGAAGAGGCTGGAGATGGCATCCTGTGTGGGCACGAGCCTGGAGGCGCTGGTAACGGCGCTGCTGGCGCTCCCTCCGACGAGGTATACCACGAGCCCGGTGGTGGCAGCTACCCTCAGGATTTGGGGGCAATGGAGGCGGCACAGGGGGGAAGTGGGGGCCTCGATGGGTCCCCGATACGGGGGAACCACCGGTTTGTTCCGGGGAGAATGATGGCGGGTTCCTGAGTTGGCACAGGGCAGGTGTCAGGAGCCTGTTCATTGACAGGAAGTTTGCGAGCCTGGGTGAACTGGAAGGGAAGTTCAGGCTCCCCCCGGGGAACACCTTTAGGTACATGCAAGTAAGGGCGTTTGTCAGGTGGCAGGTGGTGGGGTTCCCGTTGCTGCGTCCAGGACAGGTTGCTCTCGGGGGGTATGGGTTGGAGAGGGGAGGATCCCGGAAACGTACCAGGTGATGCAGGAGGTAGACGAGGCCTCGGTGGAAGAGCTGAAAGATAAATGGGAGGAGGAGCTGGGTGAGAGATTGAGGAGGGGACGTGGACGGATGCCCTAGAATGGGTGAACTCCTCCTCTTCATGTGCGAGGCTTAGCCTCATACAGTTTAAGGTACTGCATAGGGCTCATATGACCGGGACAAGGATGAGCCGGTTTTTTGGGACCGAGGACAGGTGTATTAGGTGCTCAGGGAGCCCAGCAAACCATATCCACATGTTCTGGGCATGCCCAGCGCTGGGGGAATTTTGGAAGGGTGTAGCAAGGACGGTATCGAGGGTGGTAGGATCCAGGGTCAAGCCAGGCTGGGGACTCGCAATATTTGGGGTTGCAGTGGAGCCGGGAGTGCAGGAGGCGAAAGAGGCCGGTGTTCTGGCCTTTGTGTCCCTAGTAGCCCAGCGGAGGATTCTTCTTGGATGCGAGGCCCCCAAGCGCGGAGGCCTGGGTCAACTGACGGGCGTTAATTTATTGTTTCTCTTTTGTATTTACGGCGGGTGGTGGGGTCTGTTTTTTTTTTGTTCTTAGAATTTTCTGTTATTGTTTTCTTTTTTGTGAAAATGTGAAAATTTGAATAAAATTATATATATTTTTAAAAATCTATGGAGTTTAGAAGAGGTGATCTAATAGAATCATGCAAGATACTTATGGGGCAAGACAGGTGGGGCACCGAGAGTTGTTTCCTCCGGTTGGGGTATTCGGGACACAGTCTCACAAGAGGCAAGCAATTTCGGACAAAGCGGAGGATGAATTTCTCACTCAAAGTGGTGAATAGTTGGAATTTTCGACTCCAGAGAGCTGTGAATGCTGATTGCCTTCGAAGCAGAAATTAATAGTTTTTTGGGTACTGATCGAATTAAGGTTATGGGGTAGTGGATAGGAAGTTGTGGTAGATCAGTCATAATCTTTTTGAATGACAAACATTGAAAGACCAAATGGCTGACTCCCATTCCTCAGACAAAATAAATGTTGGCCATAGCACAACTCAGTGGTAAGTATCTAACCAAAGAAAAGTATAATTTCCCTTACAAATGGTGAGACTCATCGGTAAAATCTGAAAGAAAGACCTTATTTATACATTTGCAGTAACTTCTCTGCAGTCTCTCTCAAGCTTAAGGTATTAGGGTTAGGGTTAGAATTTACAGTGCAGAAGGAGACCATTCGGTCCATCGGAGCACTGGCCCTTAGAACGAGCACCCTAATTAAGCGTACGCCTCCACCCGATCCCTGTAACCCAGTAACTCCACCTAATCTTTAGGACACTACGGAGAATTTATCATGGCCAATTCACCTAACCTGCACATCTCTAGACTGTGGGAGGAAACCGGAGCACCCGGAGGGCATCCACGCAGAGACGGGGAGAGCGTGCAGACTCCGCACAGACAGTGACCCGAGGCCGGAATTGAACCAGGGACCCTGGAGCTGCATTACAAACAGATGATGGTTAAGCAAAAGTCACTCAATTAAATAACCTGCCTGTGGTCAATGTTGAGATTCGCGCATGAACAATGGTCACTTGGGGATGGACAGCAAGGAGAACATATTTCAGGAAAAGCGAGGAAACAAAATACATACCTAAAATGCGTCAAACCAAATAAAAGACTAGTTTAAAATTATGCCATTAAATCTGCAGGCAGGGACCCATGAGTGATAAATGTAATAAGTTCCAGTATTTATAAATACTAGGTTTCCTTGTTACCTGGAAGGTGTGTGCAATAAATCTGAGATATCATGATTTAAAACAGCAGAATCACTTTATATATAATGATAATCTTTATTGTCACAAGTCTGTTTACATTAACACTGCAATGAAGTTACTGTGAAAAGCCACTAGTCGTCACACTCCAGCGCCTGTTCGGGTGCACAGAGGGAACATTCAGAATGTCCAAATTACCTAACAGGCACGTCTTTCGGGACTTGTGGAAAGAAACCGGAGCACCCGGAGAAAACCCATGCAGACTCGGGGAGAACGTGCAGACTCTGCATAGACAGTGACCCAAGCCGGGAATCAAACCTGGGAGCCTGGCGCTGTGAAGCAATGGTACTAGCCACTGTACTACCGTGCCTCCCGTCACTTCATCACCACCACCACCCTCCCCCCGTTTTCTTTTTCTCTTCAGAGATACTACTTCATGCTGACTCCAGTAAGTTGTTCCTTCAAGAGAGCCACAGCCAAGCTAGAACTTGCGCTCACCAGTTATCCACACATCCCTGCAGTTGGCATTGATGGCTGGGTCCTCGTGGACTTCGTCCCCATATCTCTTCACCCACCACTGCGGGCAATTGAGGCACTCCCAATTAGTGTCTGGCTAGCCAAGCCAAACCTTTTGGTCTGAATAAGCCCATTGTTAGGCTTTGGTGGCAGGACCTTTTCTGACTAGACCGTGAGGAGTTTGGAGTATTAATCATTCACTAATAAAGCTATCCTGGCTATTTTGAGCACAACGGCATGCCACATTACATTTAGAATTCCAATTTTTCCTGAAAGGTCGAAATATCAGAAATCAGCAAAACAGGGAATGTGATGCAGTCCCACAATCGTACGAAAGGAACACTGCTTGGACTTTTATAACTTGTGAATAGTTTTGTTGTTTTCTAAATTAGCGTAGCTACAGGGTATAATAAAACAGGAGCAACTTGCAGTTCTCCGACCATAATTGATAGCATTTGGTTTGTCCCAAAGCCAAAAGTCAAATACTTACAACACGCTGAACTACTTTCACCGCAAGCAACTGCTCAC
Organism: Scyliorhinus canicula; assembly: GCF_902713615.1. NCBI lineage: Eukaryota > Metazoa > Chordata > Chondrichthyes > Carcharhiniformes > Scyliorhinidae > Scyliorhinus > Scyliorhinus canicula. The sequence continues at coordinate 158,307,802 of NC_052147.1, forward strand.
TGCTCCTGTCCTCTCTAATCCAGCCTATCAGACTGTCCTGGATCCAGCTTCATCAATTATATCATTGGCACTCCAAAGTGAAGCAGCGATTCAATATAAACATTGTGCCCTCTTCAATGCACTATCCACAGGTTCGACTCTGGGCTACTTAAAACATTATAAAAATCAGCAAACACTCAGGATTGTGCCCCTTAACCCTAACTGACTGGGCAGAACTCCCTGACAATTAACTGGGACCAATTTAACTGAGGTTTCAGAATCCTTGCTGATTAGTGGATAAAGATAGCAGTCAAGGGTCTGAACTCAGCGCCTCCAGTTGGGCAGGAAAAGTTAACGGTGAAATGGAGTAGTATTTCCCCACTGCAGTGTGGTATCTGGTAAACACGAGAAAAATGTCACAATTTATGGTTTTGCAAGCATTTGGTTACCACTGCTGTTACTCTGGGGTAGACGCAGCAGAAATATACCAAACAAGGTGACCCTTGTGAAAAGCAACAACAAACTGTCTCCATCCCTGCCACTGTTTCCTGGTGAGAATGCTGAATCATGCTGACTGTGCTGAGCAGCAGGAGTACTATTCCACCGAGGGTAGCACAATTGAGAAAGAACCTGCCCTCACCTGAAATCTACACATTCCTGTTGGTGTCATGGAAACTGCAGTGATTCTCCCCATCCTAACCTTGGGATGAGTGAAGGAAAGACCAACAAGGGCAGGAAAGCAAAAACTTGCAAGGCTCGGAGGAAAAAGAACAGGCCAGCGGGACTAATTGCATAGTTCGTTCAGAGGACAGCACAGGTACAATGGGCCGAATAGCCGCCTTCTGTCCTGTATGGTTCCATGATCAGATTTGGCCACAATTCTCCTGCTTCTGCCCCGCCCGCCAACTTTCTGTCCTCATTCCTCACCTCAGTAGCTGAGTGAGGTACAGATTAGGCTCACACACGAGGCGTGGTGGATGGGTGAAGGATCTAAAAACAGCCAGCCACCATTCCAAAGCTTTCGGCAAGGAAATCAAGTAATAATGAGAGAAGAGCATTAGACGAGACTGAGGGAAGGAGATATTTCACACTGACCATTTCCTGTTGATAAGAGCTGGCTGTGCCCATGAAACTATAGTCCAAGAATCCACACAAAAATAAATGGAAATTGCAAGGTTGCGACTGTGCTGGACTTTAACAACCCAACAACTCCCACACAAATTAGGGTTCAGTCACGCCGGCAGCCATTTCATACCTCCCTTTACAACTTCAGAGACATAGAGCTTCTCACTTTCGAATTGAACTAGTCGCACAAACTAATGAATTACAACATCGGAAGGGGATGCTGCTGTTTTCCTGAAAACTTTCCAATTTCCTCTTGTTCTAGAAGAGGCCATGCTGAGTAGAGACCAGTCAAGGTGTAATTACCCCCTGGACAATTATCAGTTGGCAGGTAAATTAATTGAAATTAATGCATGAACATAAATATATGTTGGGCAAAGCCTTCTTCTCCCGCACAAACCCCCTGCCCCAGAACGATTATGCCACATTTATGCAATAAACGTCATTGAGAAGTGCAACATTTTGATCCAGTGGCTTCATTATGAGATTTAATGGGATTCAGCCCATGTGCTAATCCACTCCCCATCCTCACCTACATGGCCCACCCTCATACATCAGCCCCACAATACATCAGCAAGAGATACTGGAGCAAAACCTGTTTCCATCGTCACCCTGGCAACTATATTCACAGCCAGTAGAATCTAGACTAGAAAAGCACAGCTGACTCTTGACCCTAGCCCAGGGTGCAAGGCCTCCGGCCTTGATGGGTGGGAGTGCAGCATCGATTTACCGGAATGATACCTGGACACCAAGCGTTGAAGATTATGAAGAGTTTCAGGTCACTGTCTGTCTGGAGTTTGCACATTCTCCCTGTGCCTTCACTCCCACAACTCAAAAGATATGCAGGTTAGGTGGATTGGCCACGTTAAATTGCCCTTTAATTGGGGGGAGAAAAATAATTGGGTACTCCAAATTTTTTTTTAATGATTATGAGAAGAAATTACACAAACTAGGGTTGGTATTCCCAGGAATTCAAAAGATTACGGGTTGGTTTGATTGAAAATTTCAAGACATTATGGGAAACTGAAAAGGTGGATAAAGAGAGCCTGTTTTTCCTGTGTGTTGCAGAGTCCAGGATCTTTAGGCAAAGTTCAGAGCCAGAGTTTTCAGGAGTGAAATTTCGAAACATTTCTTCACACAAACGATGGGAACAATTTGGAATTCTCTTCTTCAAATGGCTATTGATGCTGGGACAATAGGTACATTGAAACAGAGATTGACAATTTTGTATTAAAGGATATGGGGCAAACGGAAGTTAGGTCACAGATTTGTTTTTATTCTTTCATGGGGATGTGGGTGCCTCAGGCAAGGCCAGCATTAGTTGCCCGTCCCTAAATATCCTTGAATTGAGGGACATTTTTTTTTTTTTAAAAAGAGTCAACCACATTGCTGTGGGTCTGGAGTCACATGTCGGCCAGACTGAGTAAGGACAGCAGATTTCCTTCCCTAAAAGGTATTTTTTTTTAATGACAATGGATTCATGCTGACTTCAAATTAGATTTTTACTGAATTCAAATTTCACCATCTGCCACAGCAGGATTCAAATTCGGGTCCCCAGAGCATTACCCTGGGTATCTGGATTACTAGTCCAGTGACAATACCATGATGCCGCCACCTCCTCAGCCATGATCTCATTCAATGGCAGAATTGGGGGGGGGGGGGGGGGGGAAGGAGATCTGAATGACTTTCTCCTGTTCCAATTTCCTGCTTTTGATAGTCCAGTAATATTTTGCGCTCGCAAGTTATGCACGGCGGGTGGGGGGGGGGATACTTGGATGTCTGCCAATACAGAACATTTTTGCAATCACTGAAAGAGTATGTACAAAATGCAGGCCAAATACTAAACATGGTTCTTTGCTCGCATACACCTCTGCACATTTACCACGTGAAAGTTACCAGAATGAAATTACATGAGGGTATGGGGAAAAGTGCGTTTGGTCTGTAAAGGGCAGTATTACAATCCCCTTTCTGCTGGTTGTAAGCCATTACCCTGCACTTGTAGCATGAGTGGAAAGTTCTCAGGCTTGCATCGTGTGCCACAACAACTTTATAAAAACTGGTAGCAAACCAGTGAAAATGCACATCAGCCATAGCGTGAGTGAGGGCAGCTGCTAAAATATCCAGGCAAAAGAAAAGATGCCCCGATAGCCAATTGGTTGATTTCAGTTTCACCATATGACCTACTGAACATTTCCAGTTTTTTTGTTTCAAACAAAGCTGTTCCAGGACCCGATTTTATTTCCCTCTCAAAACTAAACATTACAAACCAAATTGAAGGCGACAGGAAATCTCACAAATGCTTGAGAATTAATGGTGCAGTTAGAAACACTGATATAGCACTGCTAGATATGCGCCACATTACATTTACAGGAGGATACATCACTGTGCTCTTGAAATCAAACCATGGTGACGTACTGTAGCTCAAATTAACATTTGAATATCAGAAAAGGCTGCAATAAATGCTCAGGATAGGTGGTTTTCTAGCATAGAATAGCGGAGAATGAGAAATGACCTCATTGAAACAGGCATTATTCTCTCAGGACTCTGCAGATGCAGAATGTAAGTTTTACTCAGATGGGTGGTTTACAGCCTGGGGTAAATAACAAAGCGCGATTTTAGAAATAGACGAGGAGGAATTTCTTAACTCAAGGTATCGCAAATCTTTTTCATCTCTAAAAATCACCATCAAAAGAGAGTTCTGCAGGCTGAGCCATTGAGCATCCCACACACACTGGGCCCCCTGCGCGCGCACAATTGGACGCGCTCGGACGCCCCCTCGGGCTCACGCGCTCGGGCGCCCCCTCGGGTGCACGCGCGCGCACACACACTCAGACGCACACACACTCAGACGCACACACACTCAGACGCACACACACTCAGACGCACACACACTCAGACGCACACACACTCAGACGCACACACACTCAGACGCACACACACTCAGACGCACACACACTCAGACGCACACACACTCAGACGCACACACACTCAGACGCACACACACTCAGACGCACACACTCAGACGCACACACACTCAGACGCACACACACTCAGACGCACACACACTCAGACGCACACACACTCAGACGCACACACACTCAGACGCACACACACTCAGACGCACACGCGCACACACTGAGACACAAATGCGCCTTTCCAATGTCTAAATATTGAGAAATAGTACCTTGTTTACATTATTTAGATAAAATAAATACCTATATTGACCCGAAACTGATGTTGTGTCACATGCTGAATATTTCCTGCATTCTCTCTCTTTTTATTTCAGATTTCCAGCATCTGCAGTATTATGATTTCATATCAGTAAGACCCTTCATGTATGCAATGGAAAATTATCATTCTTTGCCACTGCTTTCCATGGAATCACTCCCACCTGGGACCGATCCCAAAGTTCTAGCTCTGCCAACGACACTGCAGGATACAGATTTCTGAAAACCAGCCGGTGCAGTTGATTAAAAGCTCTGGATGCGCCACTTTCATCTCCTCACCACTGGCAATGCAGGAGCAAAGTGACAGCCAGTTGCATCCAATAACACTGGGACAAGTCAAATCCAACCTCACTTATAATGCAACACAAAGTGGCACTGCCTGTGGGGTGTTTTCCCTCTTTCCTGCCTCACACACACTAACTTACCTCCTAGTTTGTTATCACAAAGGGTCAGTGTAATGTACACAAGTTAGATCCTATTCCAAACAATTAAAATTGATTGAAAGTGCATTGTAATACAGACAGTGCCAGACATCTCTATAAATCTAGATCAAACTAGGCTAAATTAAATTTAACGGTCATTAAAATACGACACCAGGTAGGTGTCTCTTTTAAACACAGTCTACCATGCTGTCAATCTATAACTTTCAGCTAAATGCAGTATAGGCACATAGACAGCACCGTGAATGGATGCACTTCCGTCTGGATGGCCAACACATTCCAACTGCAGCTGTTAACCATGAGGAGATTTATTACAAAAAACTCAAAAGCATATTTATATCCAATTCCAAGAATATAAAAATAAATTTATTTTAAAAGTTTTTAAACCGTAAGTCACCAAGTTTATAACTCTGTACAATTTAGCACATTTGGAACAGCACCGAATTTGATATCCAATGTTAGAGATAACAAATGCTGCCTTGGTAACACACTACATTCAGAATACAAATTAACATTGGTTAAAAATTCGCCACATTTAATGAATTATTAGCTTTACTGAAAATAACACAGAAGGGCAAATGTTAATTACTGGGACAGGGATGGGATGGGGTGGGGAGGTTGAGGCACTCGCTAATAAACTATAAAGCAGGGAAGTAAGAACATAGCACCATGGGTGGCATTGATTTAATTTGGGCTGGGAGACAGGGAATTTTTAACCCACTCACTTACACAAAGTTCAATCCGGCCCAGAGACTGATCACAGTTCGGTGCAGAGTGTCTGAGCTACACCCACTGCACAGAGACTGCATCAGCTCCAGTCTCAGGAAATTAGGAGCAGAGCCCACATACAGACTCTAAATCCAAGACCAATACAATCAAGGGTGAACTCCTCATTGAATGGGTCTTCATTCCCTTGGTCAGTCTCTCCACCTCACACGCATAATCTTCTCACCCCTTGCCACCCAATTCCCCCTCCGCCTTCCCCCTCTTCACACCCCCTCCACCCTCTTCCCTCCCTCAGCTCCTCTATGCCCCCCCTCATCTCCTTTCCACCCTCCAGCGCCGTCGCCTCACGTCTCCCCACCTCGCCCACGTCTCCCCCCCCGCCCACGTCTCCCCCCCCCTCACCCACGTCTCCCCCCCCTCACCCACGTCTCCCACCCCTCGCCCACGTCTCTTCTCCCCCCCCCCCTCGCCCACGTCTCTCCGCTTAGAACATAGAAAAACACAGCACAGAACAGGCCCTTCGGCCCACGATGTTGTGCCGAACCTTGGTCCCAAGTTAATCATAGATTATAATAAAATTTCCAGTGCAGACGGAGGCCACCCTCCTCCTCGACCCCCCTCCTACTCCCCCTCCCCCCTCCTCCTCCCCTCCCCCCTCCTCCTCCCCTCCCCCCTCCTCCTCCCCTCCCCCCTCCTCCTCCCCTCCCCCCTCCTCCTCCCCTCCCCCCTCCTCCTCCCCTCCCCCCCTCCTCCTCAAACCCACTCCCCCTCTACCCCCCTCCTCCTCAAACCCACTCCCCCTCTACCCCCCTCATCACACCCCCTCCTCCACCCCCCTCACCTCCTCCACCCCCCTCACCTCCTCCACCCCCCTCACCTCCTCCACCCCCCTCACCTCCTCCACTCCCCTCACCTCCTCCACCCCCCTCACCTCCTCCACCCCCTCACCTCCTCCACCCCCCTCACCTCCTCCACCCCCCTCACCTCCTCCACCCCCCTCACCTCCTCCACCCCCCTCGTCCCCCCTCCACCCCCCTCACCCTTAAAACCCCCTCCCCCTCAACCCACCCTCCTCCTCCTCCTCCTCAACCCCCCTCCTCCTCCTCCTCAACCCCCCCTCCTCCTCCTCCTCAACCCCCTTCCTCCTCCTCCTCCTCAACCCCCTTCCTCCTCCTCAACCCCCTTCCTCCTCCTCAACCCCCCCTCACTCCTCCTCAACCCCCCCTCCTCCTCCTCAACCCCCCCTCCTCCTCCTCCTCAACCCCCCCTCCTCCTCCTCCTCCTCAACCACCCCCTCCTCCTCCTCCTCAACCCCCCCTCCTCCTCCTCCTCCTCAACCCCCCCTCCTCCTCCTCCTCCTCAACCCCCCCTCCTCCTCCTCCTCAACCCCCCCTCCTCCTCCTCCTCCTCCTCAACCCCCCCCTCCTCCTCCTCCTCCTCCTCAACCCCCCTCCTCCTCCTCCTCCTCCACCCCCCCTCCTCCTCCTCAACCCCCCCTCCTCCTCCTCCTCCTCCTCCTCAACCCCCCCTCCTCCTCCTCCTCCTCCTCAACCCCCCCTCCTCCTCCTCCTCCTCAACCCCCCCCTCCTCCTCCTCCTCCTCAACCCCCCCTCCTCCTCCTCCTCCTCCTCAACCCCCCCTCCTCCTCCTCAACCCCCCCTCCTCCTCCTCCTCCTCAACCCCCCCTCCTCCTCCTCCTCCTCAACCCCCCCTCCTCCTCCTCCTCCTCAACCCCCCCTCCTCCTCCTCCTCACCCCCCCTCCTCCTCCTCCTCCTCAACCCCCCCTCCTCCTCCTCCTCCTCAACCCCCCCTCCTCCTCCTCCTCCTCAACCCCCCCTCCTCCTCCTCCTCCTCAACCCCCCTCCTCCTCCTCCTCCTCAACCCCCCTCCTCCTCCTCCTCCTCAACCGCCCCTCCTCCTCAACCCCCCCTCCTCCTCCTCCTCCTCAACCCCCCCTCCTCCTCCTCCTCAACCCCCCCTCCTCCTCCTCCTCAACCCCCCCTCCTCCTCCTCCTCCTCAACCCCCCCTCCTCCTCCTCCTCCTCAACCCCCCCTCCTCCTCCTCCTCCTCAAACCCCCCTCCTCCTCCTCCTCCTCAACCCCCCCCCTCCTCCTCCTCCTCCTCAACCCCCCCTCCTCCTCCTCCTCCTCAACCCCCCCTCCTCCTCCTCCTCCTCAACCCCCCTCCTCCTCCTCCTCCTCCTCCTCAACCCCCCCTCCTCCTCCTCCTCCTCCTCAACCCCCCCTCCTCCTCCTCCTCCTCAACCCCCCCTCCTCCTCCTCCTCCTCAACCCCCCCTCCTCCTCCTCCTCCTCAACCCCCCCTCCTCCTCCTCCTCCTCAACCCCCCCTCCTCCTCCTCCTCCTCCTCAACCCCCCCTCCTCCTCCTCCTCAACCCCCCCTCCTCCTCCTCCTCCTCAACCCCCCCTCCTCCTCCTCCTCCTCAACCCCCCCTCCTCCTCCTCCTCCTCAACCCCCCCTCCTCCTCCTCCTCCTCACCCCCCTCCTCCTCCTCCTCAACCCCCCCTCCTCCTCCTCCTCCTCAACCGCCCCTCCTCCTCCTCCTCAACCCCCCTCCTCCTCCTCCTCCTCAACCCCCCCTCCTCCTCCTCCTCAACCCCCCCTCCTCCTCCTCCTCAACCCCCCTCCTCCTCCTCCTCCTCAACCCCCCCTCCTCCTCCTCCTCCTCAACCCCCCCTCCTCCTCCTCCTCAAACCCCCCTCCTCCTCCTCCTCCTCAACCCCCCCTCCTCCTCCTCCTCCTCAACCCCCCTCCTCCTCCTCCTCCTCAACCCCCCCTCCTCCTCCTCCTCCTCAACCCCCCCTCCTCCTCCTCCTCCTCAACCCCCCCTCCTCTCCTCCTCAACCCCCCCTCCTCCTCCTCCTCCTCAACCCCCCCTCCTCCTCCTCCTCCTCAACCCCCCCTCCTCCTCCTCCTCCTCAACCCCCCTCCTCCTCCTCCTCCTCAACCCCCCCTCCTCCTCCTCCTCCTCAACCCCCCCTCCTCCTCCTCCTCCTCCTCAACCCCCCCTC